>NW_003852398.1:23023796-23060446 GCF_000181295.1 Otolemur garnettii | reverse complement strand
TTTCTTCTAGAATTGACTGCAGTGTATCTTTTAATTAGACTATAATAGTAATAGCTAACATTTAAAAAGTATTAGGTGTTAAGTCAAAAGCTTTATACAAATGTCGGAATTAATCTTTGGAGACACCTGTGAGCTAGTTACTGTTATTGCCCTTGTTCATGTATTCATGACTGAGGGTCTGAAGCTCACAGGGTTAAATAACCTTCTCAAGCTCATAACACTGGTTGTTTAAGCTAGAAATGAAGTTTAGACTGAAAATCCACATCTATACTGCCTCTCATATCATTTAAGATGTCCTAGTCTGTCCTGAGGTAAAGCCTCTTTTGAAATAGACACCACTTGAACCTCTCCAGATTTTGCCCAGTGATTTTTATCTGCAATGATGGTGTTCATTTCTTGAGATATACTAATAAAAAGAGAATGAGTTTTGAAACAGCTCACACACACCCAAATGTCAGCACACATATACTCTCCTGTGTTTGAATTTACACAATAAAAATCAGTATTCTAGTTGATGAATTGAGTGCCTGACTGTTTGCTATTAGTCACCAAATTTCTGGCTTTTCAGATCTGTTACACAGCTTCAGTAAGCTTGCACATAGATTACTGAGTCGTTTCATGTAAGCATCAAATAATGCTCTTGAAATTTTTTAATCATCATTTGCTAATAATAATGATGTACATGATGCAAATTATTTAGTGCCTCTGTGTATATCAAAAAGAAAAAAAATGGTATCTCTAATCAAATCCTATTTTGGTATTTTTTTATGCTTTAGAAAAAACTACAAAAGAGTACTCTTTATACCCCCAAATAAATAAATGAACCCTATCTTTCATTTTCTTTGTTCATTTTCCTTCTTCTTTAGCTGAGACATCATAAAAACCATCACCTCAACACTAGATATTGGACATGGATATTGGAACATGATAATGGCTAAGCATAAGAGGAGAATATCCTTGAATCACAGACTCTTCTTACAAACAACCCAAAGGAAACAAAAAGATAATTTACTGTTCTGTGCAGCCCCACAGCTGGCTTGGTTGATATATTTTTTTACTGTGATCAGAAGAACACAAATAACTGATTTTCTGAGTATTTCCCAGCCCCTTTCCTTGGAGAATCTGGACATGGTCTTCTTTATCATTCATGAAATTCTGGCTCCAACTATGAATTTCCAAAGGGCAAACCAGCAGCATTGTGCGTGGGTGGCCCCAGGACCAATCTTTCCCAACCAGGCATTCTGAGAGCAAATGCACTCAAAGACGCTTGGTGATGTGGCCTTCTCCTCCAGCCTAACCTCCTCTCCTTTCCTCTTCTTTTGTTCGCTGGGCCCAACTCACACGCACTCTTTCATTTCCTCAGAACTTCAAGTTGTTTCTTTCTTTAGCAATTACTTTTTTTCAACTTGGAGAGCCCTTCCCCAGTTTCTTTGCCTATTCTGGTCACATCTCAAATGTCACCTACTTATACTTTCCAGGACTCTCTGGAGATGTCCCCAGGCTGCTCGCACACACATACTCTGACTCATTCTCTTACTTCCATTTTCTTCTCCCAATCTTTCAAAATATAGTTTTGTTTTTGTTTTTAAATCCAAGAATAATTCCTATTCATCTGGTTCAGGTAATAGACAACCCGGTCATAAATACCAGTGGATGAGGAATTTTGAACCTGGCTTCCAGTTCATCTGCTGCAGTGAAGGGACTATGTGACTTTCAGCAGGGTTTCATTTATGAATTGGGGGTTTGGGTGTGGACCCTGCTAATCAAATCCATCCGGTCCTGCACAGCTCACTGTCTGTACTGATCTGACTTCACCAGTCTCCTGTCTTCACCAGCCTAACTTCACTATTCCAGGAAATTTTGCCCAGAAAGACAAAATTTGCAAATAGATTTTTCATTGCAAGAATTTTCTGAAAGACCCAGCAATTTTTCAGTGAAAAATATCAGCCAACTGTTGCCAAGGCTCCTTCAATCCCTTGCCTCCAAATCTTTGCCTGGCTCTGTCTACCAACTCTAAACTATGGTATTAACAATCCATGCTCAATCCTAACCAAAACCTTCCTAATGCTTTGAAGGCCATGCCTTAATTTATGGTGTAAAAAATCTCAATAAATATCTTGAATTTGCTCTTTCCTTTCTGAGATGAAATAAAGACTACCTAGGAGTCTCTGACAAGTTAAGTGATAAACTCAGCTTTGACTTATCTACAGATTGTTCTGATAATATTTGAGGAAACCAGCAATGGGCTTTACACATAAAGCTTAAAATCTTTCCTGTCCTTGGGGTGCCATTTATAAATTAGGGAGGTTGGACACTCAATAACCATTGAGACCTTGGAGCTTTGATATTTTTTAAGGTCCTTTTGAAAGGCAATTCCTTTCCTTCTTGGTGGTCTTTTTCCAAGTTGACTGCTTCTTAAAGAAAAGGACAATGGCCTCCCGTGGTTGTCAGAAAGTAGATTGAGGTCAGGTTCCTGGGGTGGCAGGGAGTTCAATGGCTGAGTTTTCAAAAGCTCGCTTTATATTTTCCTCCTGCTTGTCACCTCCAGGAGAGAAAGGGTGGCCATTGTTTGCTTTTGTCTTGCTACACAAAAGATAGACCAGTTTTGGAGAGAAGAAAGAGGCACTGCCTTCCTGGCCAAGAGCCACACTTGTTACCTGAATGGAGCCTTCCTCCTGCGGATGCCTCCTCTTATCCCCATGGGGAGACCTTTGGCTGCAGCCACAGCAGTGAGTAGCTAATTGTTTCCAGTGCTCCTTTGGCTGAATAAACAGAAGCACAGGGCCTTGCGGAGGTGAGGGCTGAACTGACCCCATGTCTCTTTGAACAATACTGAGATGGATGATGAATGGGCATTTTGGAAACATTGCAAACACAATGATTTATATTCAGGATGGGCTAAACCCAGAGGGACTTGTGAAATGGGCATATAGCAAAGTTCTTTTATCTTTCAGAGTGTGAACTGACTGAGAAAAAGATTTGTAAAGCCATTCCTTATGCGTTCTAGAAAAAAGAGGGTCGGGCTCTTTATATAGTTTGTTTTTAAATCAAGCCTCAGATGTGAAAGGTGAAAAAAGGGCAATATAGGTATTCAAATGTGAAGAGCCAATGAGGGAAATTTTTTTAACTTTGAAAACACAAGTTTTTATAGCCATCACTGCTGTTATTATTAGAGGTTAGAATTAGGTAATCAAATACAGCTTGAACTGTCTAAACATTTGTTTGATGGTCTAATTCAATTATCATCAAATCTAGCTTGAGAATATTCGTACATTGGTGTTAATTAATATGACATAACCCCACCCCCACACCACTATCCCCATTTATATTTTCTATTCTGTTTTTTATATCTCTTTACATCCCCTTGGTATATTCCTAGATGTGAAAGTTCTAGATTCTGTCAGTTCCAGTTGCAGGATAAATCAAGTCAATGTCCCCTTTCTTCTGTAAAATGGGGGAGCCCATAGCTGAAGACTTACATAAAGAATGGGTGTGAGAGATACAGACACAGTGTCTTACAGCATCATCTGTGGCTAATATGTGTCCCTTGTCCCTCCCTCCTTCCTTTCTCTTTTGCCTGAATGGAAGATGATCCAGGAAGCCAACACGCAGAAGAAGTTCTAGCCTTCCTGTGTTCAACCAGTGATCACACATCTTCACCTACTTCTAAAGAGTATGGATGTTTAAAATGAGAGGGAGAAATAGTGCATCAAAATCAAATTACCCACTGTGATTACTTTTTCTCCCACTCTGAAAAAAAATACAGTTTTCATTTGGCCTATTTTCAATCAGACGGCATCTTGTGTATCCTTGTAAATTAACACAGTTGACAATAGGACAGAAGTGCATAGCCAAGGTTCCAGGTAATCTCATTACATATCTCCCAATAATTAAATCCCCCAATTGAGGGGAAGTTGGTGAAGTGGCTCACATTTACTCACCTCTTTCTGGGCTTCCCATCACATGAGGAACTCCTCATTGTACCTCAAAGCATTCGAAATTATACCAAAAAGATAGCCCTGGATTATTCTGTATGGGTAAAAGTCCCAGCTATTGTTCTTTCACTTCCTTTTGTAGTAAGGGAAACTAAAGTATAGTAGTTTGTAGTTTGGTTTCAAGGATAAGAAATACCTGTGCTCACATTTCAGTTACCAATTTACTAGCTCTCTGATACCTCCAGGCCTCAGTTTCTTCACCTGTCATAAGAGAACAACAAAAGTACCATCCCATGGTATCCCATGGTATTGTTGCAAAGATCAATTGATTGAACTGAGGGAATACACATAACTCAGTGCCTAGGTTGTAGTAAACATTTAGTCAATCACAGCAAGTAGCAGTAGTAGTAACAGCAATGTAATTCAACATAATTTTTACATGGAGACCAGGTAGTATATTAGTAGAGCAAGGTGCCAGTGAACCGAAAACTTGGGTGCTGGTCTGGGCTCCTATTAGCTGTTTTGACCTCTTTGTCTCAAGTGCCCTCTATCGTGCAAGATTGTTGTGAGAATTAACTGTGATAATAGATGCAAATGTACTTTGTAAATTATACATATACATATACATGATTAATGTTATTATGAACTCATTGCTGAAGGTCATTGCTTTTCTTCCAAGTCCCTCAAAAGGGTAATTGCAAAAGCATCTATGAAGTATAAATTTCTGTTGTCACTATAATTGCCAGGGTTAAAGATCTTTGATTGCAAAGAACAAAAACCAAATCAAGCCGCTCATGCAAACATGGTGTTTGTGGATAGAAAAATAAGAAGTACATCACAGGTATTACTCATTTAAATGTGTGTTCATTGAACACTTATTCTGATATAGAGACTGTGCTGGGTGCTGAGGATATTAAGGTAAATCAAATCCTTGACTCAAGAAGTTAATAGCATATTTGAGATAAAAAAAAGGAAAGTTAGGTTGGGACTTAGGCAAACGTGGTAAACAGATAAATTCATGTATATTTACAAATTAAGAAAAGTAGCTGAGTCTATGCATGCAGAAGATAAGAGGTAATTACAGAAAGTTTCTGAGAAATGGTGGGATACCACAGAGGAGAAAGTTTTTGGCCAACACTTGAAGGAAGGGCCCAGATAAAGCTTTGTAGACAGAAGGAATACATGTGTATTTCCCAATCTCCAAAGCAAGAAAGAGCTTGGCAAATCAGAGAAAATGGAAGGTACACAGGTGGCAGGGGCGTCACGCAACGTAAGGGGAGTGACTTAGGTCTGAGCAGAAGCCACAAATCCAGCTCATTCATTCATTCAGCCCATATTTATTCAGTGCCTACTGTGTGGGGTACTGCTCTGAGCCAGAGAGGTGACGTTTCCTCCAACATGAGTGAACTCTGCATTCTAATAAAGAGCGAGATAATTTTTTAAAACAACTACATATATAAACGTAAAGGTTTGTCAGCATGTAACTCGTGTTCAACTGAGATATTCCAAGGAGTAAGGATGACTATAGACGAGAAGGCACATAAAATGGAGCCCAGGAGACGAGTATATGAAAAGAAGTCAAGACAGAAGAATAAGGGGAGACCTCTGCGAGTCAGGGGAAGGATGGGAAAGGACGATGCCATGGGAATAGAAAAGAAAGTGAGAGAAGGAGCACGGAGGCTGAGGAAGCACTGTACCGCCAGTCTGCCCACTCAAGGGACTTGAAGATCATGAATGGATGTGCTTTGTCTTTCTTGGGAGGCTCTATGGCTCTTTCCACTGCTTATCTCTGCAATCTCTTCTGCTTTTCTGTTTCTCTTGACAAATTGGCTTCCTCTGGTGACTCCTGGCTACCACATGCTCTTCTGGAACTTGGGGTTGCTTGGCCATTGGCTTTGTTTCCTTTTACCTCCTTCCAGCCCCAACTCTGCTGGAGCTTTCAGCTCTAGTACCGCCATCATCGGCCGCAGTCTTGGCTCCTCTGTATTTCAGTTCAGAATTCCTGGGGAAGAGAATCTGATTGGTTTGACTCAGATGAGGTGTTGACTTCTGGTCCATCCATATGGACCAAAGTGTAGGCAGTCTCACATGGGACCTTGGTGCTGTATAACTAACTCCTCTCCCTTCAGAGTGCTGTGAGTGGGGAAAACATGAAATTTTTCAAAATTGAGCATGATCTGAGCAGGTGCCCCACATGGGCAGCTGAAGCCTGTTACATGGCATTCTCTCAAAACGTTAGTGGATGCTTCTGTGTCAAATAACACAATCGTGATTTCCATCGTCAGAGAAACCACAGTGAAGTGTGGTGTTATAGTCTGGACACCATATGGAGAGACAGCAGACTCAAATACAGAAGGTAATGCACATGAGGTAAATAGTGCAACAAGGATAGTTGCAGAGAGTGATGAGGACTGTGACAAAGCAGAGAAAACCGACTTATACTAGGGGGACAGTGTCAGTTCCAACTGAAGACCGTCACTCAGGCATTTGTCAGATCTTCTGATTTTTCAACAAGTTTTAAGAAATGTTGATTGTAGGCTTGGCACCCATAGCACAGTGATTATGTTGCCAGCCACATGCACTGAGGCTGGTGGGTTCAAGCCCGGCCTGAGCCAGCTAAACAACAGTGACAACAGCAATAAAAAAATGGCCGAGCATTGTGGCAGGTGCCTATAGTCCCACCTACTTGGGAGGCAGAGGCAGGAGAATCCCTTATGCCCAGGAATTTGAGGTTGCTGTGAGCAGTGACTCCACGGCAATCTACCCAAGGCGACTTAGGGAGACTCCATATCAAAAAAAAAAGAAAAAGAAAAAGAAATATAATTATGATGCAAATTATAAAATCTCTCAATTTTAAAACATAGGCAAATAACGGAGACAAACAAATTATTCTTCAACCAATTTATTTAGCTTCCATTAACTAATTTTTAGGATGCCTTTTGTCCCTAACAATTCAGAATTTCCTTAACACTCTTGCTGAGGCTCTCAGGACCCTCCAGCTCTTTCTAGTTTGGAGTGATCATGTCAGCAGCCAAAACTCTTAGGAATGAGCTGCTCTTCCAGTGCCAGTTCTTCCCGTTAGGAATCCCCTAGAATCCCTCCTCTGGGGAAGTCTCCCCAAGTAATTCTGAGCAACTGGGGCTTCAAGAAAAGAACATTTTTAGTATGATAATTAGCACAAAATCTTCAGTTCTTTACTTATTCTTTTCAATTGGTGGGGGGGGGATGTCTGAAAAAGTGGGGTTGGAAAACGTTGTGTGAAATGGGAAGGAAATGATTCATACACACGTTTATGTCTGATTCAGACAGAAGCTGGCAGATGCTTAGAAAATCCATTTGAAAATGGACAAAATCAGAGAGCCCCAAGCACATTTGGCTAAAAACTTACAGCTCTGCTCAGCAGAGACCAAAGGAAAAGCATGAACAGGAAAGGTGGTGGTGAGGTTGGGAAGACCCATCCTCCTCAGGACTGCTGGTTAATCTGTTCTTTGCCTTAATTCAGATTGGCTGGCTCTAATTCTGCCTCTGATTTAGGCCATCAGTAATTAAATCACTGCCCTTGTTCTCTGTTGCTAAAAAGGATTGGGTTTTAAAAATAGATCTCTTGCTTAGCAAATTCTTGTGGATCTGGACTCTTCATCCAATTCTGGTAGGTTTTCTGCCACCAGGGTGGCTCCTGGCTGAATCTTTGGAGCTCATTGGAGCAGCACTGTGTTGTCAGGGCAGCTAAAACACATCCCTAGGATGCTTGGACTGGGAAGGGATGGGCTCACCCTTTTCATTGGACAAGTGTGTAAACTGAGGCCAAGTAAATAGTATGATTTTCCCGCAGTGATAAGAACCTACTCTCCAAATTTGAGGCCAGGGCTCTTTCTAATTTTTTGCCCCACTCTGGAAAGCACTCAGTAAATATCCATACTCAGAAGGAGTAAAAGACTCACAGAGCTTTCATAAATAAATTTGTTTACCTTTATGCCCTTTATGCCAACAATAATTTATAGTGCACTCACTATGCTCTTTGCAAAGCACCTACTATGTACCAGGCCCTCAGCTAAGAACCTGACAGGTGATCTCGTTATCTCATTCAGTCTTCTCAAAAATGCTCATGCTTCTTTTTTGCAGATGAAGAATCTGAAGCTCAAGGTACTTCCGTAACATGGCCAGTGGTATGCAGTGAGTATACAGCAGAGCCAAGATCTGTAGGACTCTGACCCTCCAGCTGTCCTCTTAACCACATGCCACAGCAAGGCTAACAAGTGACCTACTAATTCAGGTTGCCTGAGAGCCTTGCTGTGAAAACTTGGTCCTCCTGATCATCAAAATCAGAGATTGAGAGAAATGCCAAAACTTCAGCCTGCATTCCAGTCCCACAAAATCAGAATCTGCATTGTTATAAGATGCTTGGAAAAGGCATAGTCAACACATTTTATGTTTAAAAAGCATTGCCCCCAAGGAGCTCTTCCACAAGGAAACATAGCAGTGTGAGTTAGAAATGCTTTTCAAGAGGATTTGGCCATATAACCTGCTTTCCTAAAAAAGAAATAAAGAACGACTCAGTGGGCCCCACTTCTAGACCCTTGAAGTACAGTCCATGTTCTTTGGATCACAATCCCAAGTAGATCATTAACAAAGGGTATTTCTCCTCTCCTCGCTACCCCGACTCCCACCCTAGGTGTTAGGCAGAGGCAGAGAGCTCCCATCCCTCGCCTCCAAACCACTCGAGACAAAGGGAAACACAGAGCCATGTGCAGTTCAGGGGCATCATCAAACTCCATTTCTTAGCTATTCCTATTCAATTCAGACCCAGCTAAGAGGATTACAAATAAAAAACAACACTATATTCAGAGAGTTGATACTTTTCCTCCTGTTAAACTGAGCTGTGGGAGGTATCATATGCTGAACTAGTACATTTCAAAACACAAAAACCCTAATGTTTTAAGGAGTGTTTTTCTCCATTAACATGTTGCTAAGCAACATTTTTACAATATCAGCAGCTCTGTAACTACAAGCTGAATGAATGTCTGGAAAGGCAGAAGGAATCAAAAAAGCAAAGAAAGGAAAATATATTGCTTCTGTTAGTATTCTTTATTTTCTGCTGGTGTTAGAGTCATCTCAAGTATGTTAAAGCAGAGATAATGGAACACTTTGTCACCATGTAATTAATAATATTCATGTAATATTTATGAGGGTTGTGCCCTAATTCTACTTACTAATATAATTTTCTTAATTTTTATATTATGAAAAATTTCAAATATATACAAGAATAGGATAGCATAATGAACTCCCACATATCCATCAGGCAGCTTTAACAATTATCGGCTCATAGCCAATCTTGTTTTATCTATTGCTTCTGCTTCCTCCTTAGGAGATGCAAGTTCTAGACATTGTATCATTTCCTTTGTAACTACTTCAGTATTTATTTCAGAAACATAAGAATTGTTTTTTTGTTTTTAAGGAAGAGAACAGTGTTATCACACCTAAATCAAAAGTTAACAATCATTCTTAAATGTGAGCAAATATACAACCAGTGTTCCAATTTCCAATTATTTCATGTTTTTCTCTCTTTATTATTTCAATAAGGATTCAAAAAAGGTCCAGACATTGGTTGATATGTGCTCTAAATCTCTTAATTTATAAGTTCCTCTCCGTTTGTCTGTCTTTCCTCTTTCCACTTTATTTAATAAACAAACCAGATCATTTGTCCTGAAGAGGCTCAGGAAGTCTAGATTTTGCAGCTTGTATTCCCAGGTTTCTAAAAATTATTTGGATCTAAAGGCTTAATCAGATTAAGGACTGTGACTCTTTATTTTGCGATGTTAGCAGTCATTTTGTGATATATCCCTTGCCTCATTAATTCATTACAGACTACAAAAGGATGATATTTATTTATTAGCCATGATACTTCTAGAAAGAGAGGTTTACCTTTCTCATCTATTTGTGTACCAAGTAGTATGGTTTATACAGGAAAGACAGGATGCCTGCCTGATTCTTCTCTGCTATTTACCAGTTTCCAAAATACTTGTTTACCTATTATAACATCCTATAGTAGTGACTAGCAAGTTTGTTTGTTTGGGGTACCATCATGGATTTAGACACTTTTTAAAATTTTAAAATATTAAGGGCGTACAAACGTTTTAGGTTCCAGGGGTCACGTTTGCCATGTTTAAGTCCCAAATAGTGTTCATAGTACCCATTAGGTGTGTGTTCGCCCCTCACCTTCTCCCCTCTGTCCCCTGGCTGATTTCCACTCAGTTTCACTTCCCTTTGTGCCCGTGTGTGCTCATTGGTTAGTTCAAGTTTCATAGTGAGTACATGCGGCGTTCATTTTTCCATTCTTGATATAGAAGTTTTTGGTATGTTTGAATCCTCTGCAGTTATTATCCTTGTTGATATTTAAGTGGTTCTATATTTGGCCAACAAGAGCCTTTTCTGTAAGTTGTCTTGAATTTTTTCATAAGTGTTAACCTCTGAACACTAAAAAACTGGGTATAAAGATTTTGTGAGTGAGTTCTTTAACAAGTTTGTGATTTTCCTTTGATTGAGAAACATGACGTGTCACAATGACTTATAATTAACGTATCTCTGGCAATTCCTCTTTGCACCTTTGGTGGTGCTGCTTTCTGAAGTCACTGCAGTGCCACTGAGCATCGAGATACTATCAACTGACACAGCTTCCTTGTGAACGAGTGGCTCCTTTCTCTGTCACACCTTTTCTTTATACTTAGCATTGTCAGATAACAGTATCATGACCTCGTCTTTCTTTTTATTTCCATTTTTCTGGTCCAACATTTCCCCCCTCCTCCCTGAATCTCTGATTTCGGTATGTCTTTTGTACATAGCAGCATTTTACTTTGCTAATCAGTCAGATTTTTTTTTTTTTTCACAGCAGCAGCAACACTTTCAGACATTAGTACTGGCCCAGGTGATTGATGATATTCACCCGATATCACAGATTACTATGAAAGGGAGTAGGTGCATTATGATTTTTAGAGACCTAGTACATTGCCATTGTACTTACTAGCTTCATAAGTCCAGTTAAAATTTTAATAAATTGATCAACTGAAGCTCCATCCTAGAACTGAGAAAAGTGACTGGAGTATATTCCAAATTAAGTATAACAAGGGTAATAGGAAAAAAGTGGGGTGGGGGGACATCCAGATGAAATTAGAAAAGAAAAACAAAGGAAGACTTTGGAAAGTACAAGATCGTGTGTGTGTGTGTGTGTGTGTGTGTGTGTGTGTCTGTCTGTCTCTCTGTCTGTGTTGCAAAAACAACCAAAGGAGCTACAGATAATAAAGCCAGAAGAGTAATCCTGGTCCACCCTCTTCTCCTAAAAAATCTTTTAAAACACACAATCAGCACCTTTCCTCTCTTGCTTATTCCAACAAGTTAATTACCAACAAACCATAAAAATCACAATGCTTCCCAGGCTTCCACTCTCTGGTTAGAAGGTAAATCACTACTCCTTTCAGTTCCTATTAGCCAGGGATCAGAGGAAGTGTTTCATGGGTGTGAAATATTATTTATCTCCTAATGGTCATTGTACTTCCAAAAAACCTTGCTTCAGCAAGGTGATCGTCTTTGAGGGGCTTCTTATTCTTCAGTAGATCTTGTCCATTACTCTATAAACTCTTCAGCAGCTAATCCCTTTGTGCCCACACTACTATTGTGGCTCCTATCATGAAACCATGCTACATCTGAGCATATGTTCAGTTATTTAGGTGAATTTATAACTAGTTGAGGCAGTAATATGATTATCCTACTTTTAAATAGAGGAAGTGAAATGCATAGAAATTTTAAGACTTTCCCAAGATCATTCTCTTGATAAATGGTTTAAATCCAGCGTGTCCAATTCCAGAATAAGATCTCTTAACATTTATTAAATCAAACTAAATAGCAGTATCACATAGCAGAAGCCTGCTAGGCTTAAATTAAATCAACCTGCTCTTGCATTAAATGTTGGTATCATATTTCCTGGTATCAAGTGGCAACACTTCCACGTGATAGGACCGGCCCATGCAATTGATGCTATTCACCCAATAGCATAGATCAGTATGAAAGGGAGTAGGTACATTATGATTTTTAGAGACCTAGTGCAACATTACCATCCATAATGGGCAGCAGATCAATAAATACTCATTTTCAAAATGTGGAAGCAGATTTTTTTTTTCAGATAAAAGAATGACCCCTCTTGAGTATAGAATTTCACAAATTTTTGACTTTTCCCCCTTATGCAAAATCAGTTTGTTTATTCGAGTTATCTTAAGGGCACAGCCTTTAAACAGGAGGTTTCAAGGTCAAACATTTATAAAGGATAGAATAGGGACACAGGTGAGTAAAATGGGCTGAGTGAACATGACCACACATTA
Organism: Otolemur garnettii; assembly: GCF_000181295.1. NCBI lineage: Eukaryota > Metazoa > Chordata > Mammalia > Primates > Galagidae > Otolemur > Otolemur garnettii. The sequence continues at coordinate 23,048,142 of NW_003852398.1, read as the reverse complement.
TCTGAAAGGGGGCGACTACTGTTTAGCTTTAGCAGGTTGCTGCAAGGTAGAACTGGACGAGCCTCAGTGGTGTCAAATCTATCAGTTGTTTCATGAGAACCCAGAAATCTGGCTTTGAATTTTAAATTATCAGGCTTTTAGATGATTGATATCTAAATCAAATATGTTTAAACTCTGTGTTATCTAATTTTAAAAACATCCCTATAATCCCATGTCCTTAGCAGGAGCTGGTTCTTAGCATATTTTTAAGAGAGCTACATGCCTTGGCAGAAGAAAGAAATCAGTGTAAGAGAGTGATCAGCAAAGACTTTCATTTCATTACCTATCCTACCGTACACCTGTCCTTATGCTGACTGAGGAATAAGCCAGTCAACATTCCTGCCACAGTGAAGCACACAGTCTAAAATGGTAGAGACAAGAGAACAGGAGTTACAACCTGGCAAGTCACAGCAGAAGGAATTTCAGGGTGCTGTAGAAGTTTAGTCAAGGGGCATATTACATGGATCTAATGAGTAACAAAAATTTTTCTGGAAAAAGTAACATCACAGCTGAGACTTGAAAGAATAAGTAGGATTAGTAAGTATGGCATGTGTATTATATCCTAGATATACTTCTACTGCATTTAATTTTGTAACATTTTATGGAGAAGTTTTTTTTTTTTTATTAAACCATAACTGTGTCCAATTATGGAGTACAATGTGCTGATTCGATATACAAAGTGGAATGCTGAAATCAGACTGATTAACTTAACCATCCTCTCACTTATCTGTTGTGGTAAGACATGATACTATACTCTTAGTACCTTTGACGTCGCATTATGCACAATAGGTGAGGTCCCACCGAATACTCTCCTTGCCCTCCCCTCCTTCTTTCTGGCCTCTAGTTGTGTTTTATCATTCATATGGCTGTGTAGTAGAAGTTTTATTATTATTATTATGATGCACATCTCACAGAAGCAGAAATTTAAATAATGTACTCAGGATTACATAGCAGGTGTCCAAGCCAGAGTTCAAATTAGATCTGAGTGTGTTTGACTCCAAAATCTAAGCACTTCACTAACAAAAATAATATTGACGACCATAATGTTTATTGCATTTTTACCATGTGCCAGGCACTGTTCTAAGTGTTCTATCTTGGCTGATTCCTTGTTTATTTATGTGTTTTTCAACGTTTTTTTAAATCTCACAGTACACTTGAACGTATAGTTAAACTTCCACAGCACTTTAATTGTGTTGATCAAAAAAAAAAAAAGGGGAGTTAAAAAAAGAATGTATTTATTGTGTCTTGAATGTCTTTCAAAACTAATTTAATTAATTATCTTTAAAAATTTTCCCAGCATATCTACGATTTTCTCATGGCCCACCAGTGCTCTGCAGCATACTGGTTGAAAATCACTGATTTATCCTGACAGACTTTTTAGGTACTGTGATTATTCCTATGTTTTAGATAAGGAAGCTCAGCAAAGTTCTTCAATTCTCTCACAATTTTACATAGCTATTAGGTGTAAGACCTGGCATGTGAACTAAGGGGGGAGTACCCTTAACCACTAAGCAGGAAGATGGTGGGCAGGATGAGGTTGGACAGTGTTGTAGGTAGAAAGAACCCTATATGTGTAGGCATGGTAGAGAGAGACGGCATGATTCACAGGAGGCATAAAAAACAGAATAGCATGGTTAGACTTGACAGAAAGTTATAAAATACAGCTTGACACTCAACTTGGGTACAAAACTGAGAGCACTTATCAGGATTGATATGATTTTTGTAGTAAGTGCTTGGAGAGCTTCACTGTCAGATGGGAACAGCTGATAGGACACCAGTTCCAGCTTAATCCCATCTGCTGATGTGCCTAAGAAAATTATCATTCTGTTCCTGATGGGCAGAACGTGTGAGGCACTCCAAAATACTTGTAAATTAGAGTCTGGTTTCTAAGAGTCTAGGCTACTAAAGGCGTCACTTCCTAACAACAAGGCTTTTGATTTTGGGTGCTTCCTCATATCACCCCACCTCCTTCTCCAGGGAACATTTAGTCTCCCAGATTGAAAGTACCATTGTAGAAGGCAGGGTTCTCATCCAGGAAATTTTGAAACATAGTGCTCCAGCTCCATTTGACAACACTAGGAGCTTGTCAGTATGTGGGCCATTTGGGGGATTTTTTTTTTCCCTGCCTACAGCATTTTAACAAATGTAAAAGAGAACAACCCCAATAGAAAAGGAGGAGGAAGATGAAAGCCTATTTCTGCCCCCATGAACAATAGAGGTGGGATTCAAAAAGACTTGTAAAAAGAAGATAAAGCAGATTTCCCACTCTACCTGTGGTTTTGATTTTTCGAAATTGCAGATAACATTTCCATAAAGGTAAGGAAATAGACTGGTATTGTCAATCAGGGATCAGATAAACAAGCAGTCCTGGCTGTGTCACTGATGTACTTAGTAAAAGGTCTGGAAAACTGGTTTGCCTTTTACAGCGTCTATTTTCTTACTGTGTATCCCACCTGGCTCTGCCCTTTGGAGAAACTGGATGTATTTTTGATTTATCAGTGATGCCCTCTACTCCAGCGCATACTATTGCTAAAGTAGACTCATGTGCACTCAGATGTTCAGTGACTCCTTGACTTCAGCAGAGAAAGGAAACAGCCCATGAATGGTAGGGGAAAGTTTTTGGATTAGAAGGGGAATAAACTCTATAAAACATTGAATTTCTGGCCACAGTACATACGGAACATTCAATTAATTAACTTCTTATCTGACTGCTTGGCATGGAGCCTTTATTTATAAACCAATTTTTCCTGAAGGGAGAATGAATTGAAGGTTCAATTTTAATCATGCAAAACCTAAGTATTCCTAGTTATAAATTCTCCACTGAACTGAAAGGTAGGCCGTCTGTCTCCTTAAGTAATATGGATCCAAGATGAAGGAACAGGAGGTGACAGAGCTGGGTTGGGTCTGCAGAAACCATGCTGATTGTCTACAATTAAGAAGCTTCTTTTTCTAGCTGATAGAAACTTCTCTTTCTAGCCTGAGGAGACATGAGTGGGGTGTCTGATTACCCAATTTCTGTGATGCCACAGAGACAGTGACTACACTCAAACTACTAAGGGCTATGTGCCAGGCACTGTGCTGAGCCTTTAACTTTTAATAACTCATCTAATTTGTGTAATAACATTATGATGAAGCACTTTTATTTTTCACATTTCATAACTAAAGAAATTGAAACCTTAAAGAAGTTAGTTTTAAAGTAAAAAAAATAAAGAAAGAAAGAAATTGAGGGCAGTGCCTATGGCTCAAAGGAGTAGGGTGCCAGCTCCACATACTGGAAGTGACAGATTAAAACCCAGTTGCAGCCAAAAACTGCAAAAAAAAAAAAAAAAAAAAAAGAAGAAGAAGAAATTGAAACTTTAGGATGTTTAGGATGCTAAATAACTTTCTCCATTTCGATAATTAAGTGGTTAAGTCATTCATTCTGTTAGTCAACAAATATTTGTTGAGTGCTTATCATGTGTTTAGGCACTCAGTTTGGCCCTTGGAATACGTTAGTGAAAAAAATTATTCAGGATCTCTATAATTTACATTAGGGTGGAGTTAGATAAACCACATACAATAAAGATAAAAAATAAATGAATTGGAACACATATTAGATGATAAGTGTATCAGAGAAAAGAAAGATCAGGTTAGGGGGCATATGGGAGTATTAAAAGAAGCCAGAGGCTGGGTTGATTGTTGCCACTTTGGAAAGACCCTGAGAGGACTAAGGAAATTAAAAAATATGAGAGAAGCTACTTCCACTGTTTTAGTGTACGTTTCCCTGAAAGCTGAACATGATAAGGACTTGGGCACAGATCTTTTATTTGGGGGATGATCCCAGGAAGCAAGAATGAGGAAATGGGAAGAATAAGATGAAAAAAAAAGGAAAATAAACAAAAAATGAATGTTATTATGGAGTGTTGATTTTAAGCAATAAAGGCTAGATTGTTCTTATGAGAAGAATTCAGGATTCCTTCCACAATTGTACATCCAAAGGCCAGGATGTTAGTGTATATAACCTGTCCCATTGGTTGAAGGATTTCTCCAGGACTGTTAGCTTACCTGAATTTCTGTACATGTCTGAATACAGACTAAGTGGGACTTGCAGCTTGGAAGAGGGCCCTGCAGAGTAAAAGTTGACAGACATGGAAAGCCCTTTGGTAGAACACTGTCAGCATGGGCAGCGCTGTCTGTCATACTGCAGCTGAGATTAAAGGCAGATCAGGGCACGTGAGGCAAGGTATGCAAAGGATCTGCTACACCCACCTTCCATTCTTTCTCTTGACTCCCTCTGACAGAATCCAAGAGAATATCACAGGCAAGGAAATCTGGGATATGTAGTGTTGAGAGTGTCATTGTCAGTATCAGGACCAGGACCAATGAGCAGAGTTTCAAAGAATAGATTTGAAACTAAAACTCATTATGTGAACAACCAGCACAATATCAGAGATGCTGAGGAGGCCATCGGATACACAAATAATGAAAGAGATCTCAGGTGGAGGTGTATCCCAGAACATACATGGTGTTTACAGCCAAATGGGATGAGATCTCTAAAGACGCGCATAGGAATAAAAAGAACAGAGTATCCAGGAAACCACCACCCCATCAGGAAGAAGAGGAGGAACCAGCAAAGAAAACTGAAAAATGATCAGTGATGTAAGGAAAAACTCAGAGTGGCTTGTATCCTAGAGCAGAGGAACGTTAGATTTAACCAGATGTGTTTGCTAAGCCATATAAAGGGGGATTGACTGTAAAAGTTGATATAGGATAAGAAGGATAGTGAAGGCATCAAGGGAAATAACGATACAGAGAAATTTGGGAGGACTCACGAATTGGAGGACCTGGTATGGTCAAAGGATTATTACAGTCAGTAGCAGACGTAGAGTTATTATAAATATAGAGGAGGAGGTAGTCAGGGAGAAGTATATTTAAAATGAAAATAATGGAGTTTGTTAATCATGAATTGAACTTAAGAAAGCTGACTCCAACAACTAATTCACTGAATTTTAATGAATTTTTGGCTTGGGCTTTCCTAATAATTGCCTCAGTTTGGGTCTCTGTCTACTTTGCCAACTTTAGACTCAATAAAAATCAGCGAATCTACTAACACATCTGTGTGAAACAATATTAGATAGTAAGATACAGAAAGACACTCCTGGACTCTGTCATGCATGAAGATGGAGGAGGGTTCATCCTGATTCTTGCCTAAATTCTTCTTATTACTTCTGTTGCCCTTGGAAATTGTCAGGGGGATTCTGTGGTTCCCAGCTGAAGTATGCTTTGACAACGGGTTCAAAATGCTTCCTTGGAAGAGGAAGGCAGTTTCAAGGCTCCAAAAGAATGAACATGTTGCTTCTTTTGATAATTCAGGAACTCATAGATTGCAGATTGTTGGTAGGTTAAAGACTAAAAAAAAAAAGAAAGAAAGAAAGAAAAAACAGATTTTGCTGTTTCTCCTTGTTCCCCAGCCCCAGCTTTTGTTGCAGCAGCAGCCTCCTAACCATTTTCTCTGTCTGTATAGTTTCTTTCTCATCAGAATTCATCTAACTCACCATTTCTCAGAGGGCAATTTTATTATTTCATTTTCTTCTTCTAAAGCTTAAATAGTTCCCAGTGATTTAAGGACATAATTCTAATGTCTAAGTTTGGCATGTAAGGCTATTCATGATCTAATCACAACCTATTTTTTTTTAATCACTACTTAATAACTGTTTAGATTTTACCCAAACTGTGTTCTTGACAGTCTAATTTATGACAAACATTTTCCTAATTTGATGACTACTCATATTTTTTTATCTATTAGAAAGCTCTTTTTCTCCACTTCTGCAAATAACTAATTTCTTTCTTTCTTTTTTGAAACAGAGCATTACTCTGTTGCCCAGCCTAGAGTACTGTGGTATCAGTTCCACCTTTCTGGTGGTGGTGCTCAAAAATAAGAAGGGAAGGTCAGTCCTGGAGGTAGTACTCATGCTCATGTAACTGATTTCCAACAAAAACCCCAGACCCCAAAGCTCAGGTGAGTTTCTCTGGTGTCAAGAGAGAAATTAAGACTGTCAAGAACATAGTTTGGGTAAAATCTAAACAGCAACCTCAAACTCCTGGGTTCAAGCCATCCTCCTGCCTCAGCCTCCTGAATAGCTGGGCGTACAGGTGCCAGACACAACCCCTGGGTATTTTTTTTCTATTTTTAGCAGAGATGGGGTCTTGCTTTTGCTCAGTCTGGTCTCAAACCCTGGAGCTTAAGCAAGCCACCAGCCTTAGCCTCCAAAGTGCTAGGATTACAGGTATGAGCCACTGTACCAGCTTTCAAGTGACTAACTTCACTGTATGTTTTGAGAATCAATAAATATTATAGCTTTTCTTCATGCTTTTATGATAATCTCAGCTGGAAGTGACCTCTTCTTCCTTAGATATCCCTGTGCTATGTACTCTATACTACTGTGACACATGGTTTACGGGAAAATTTCATCATTTATAGGTCATAGAATTTAAATTTATAAAAGACCACTTTATAATTATTCCAGATTATAAGAAATGAAGAAGAGATGAGTTGGTACTGACAAAGGTCTAAAGTCTCTGGGGAGAAGGAAGAATCCAAGTCACAGCAAGAATAAGTGGTGCAAAGAGACCATGAAAAGAATCTTTCCTAATTATGGAATCTGTTTTATAAGTAATTTCCTATGGAATATGTATCATAGTCTAGAAAGAAAACAAATATGTTCTGTGACCTCATAAAATTAAATTATAGATAGGTGGGAGGTTTGATGGAGTACCAGGGGTATTCAAAACCATCCTCAGGTTTGATAATTTATAAGAAGGCTCACAGCACTCAGAAAAGATTTTGTATTCATGATCAAGGTTTATTGCAACTAAGGAATACAAGTTAAAGTCAGCAAACATAGAAGACATATAGGACAGAGTCCAGGAGAAACCAAGTATGAGCTTCCAGTTATCCTCTTCCACTGTAGACACACAGCATTTAATTCTCTGAGAAACAAAGTGTAACAATATGTAGAAAGTATTAGCAAACATAGAAACTCAAATGAGCCTTGGTGTCTGGGATTTTTGTTGGAAACCAGTCACATAAGCATGGGCACCTCCATGACTGACCTTCACTACTTATTCTTCAGCACCACCACCAAAAAGGTCAAACTGATACAGTATGACTCAAAGCCCCAGCTTTGTAAAAGCAGGCATTCATCATAAGTCACATTGTTAGTATGAACTCCCTGACATGGACAAGGTCCCCAAGTATACAAGAACACTCTTAGGCAAGATATGGCAAAGGTTTATAGCTTGCCTTCCAGGAGCTAGTCAAGGGCCAGTTGTGAAGCCCTCTGTAATATAGGGGGTTTGGGAAGCTCAGGGCTACTGAGTTAAGCCCATATTGCACAGACAGGATTCCATTTGCCTAATCATAACACAATGAAATTGGATAAAGTAATTGTTAAGGTTGTTACAGTTTGTGAATATGAATGCAGTTAAAGTAGAAGTTTGTGTATTAGAATCTCCAATGGAGTCTAAGTCACCTGAAAATTTGTAATTTTTTAAGAACACCCTCCTCTAATTCTGACAATTACTCTTTGGTATAGGACCACTGAACATAGTGAGATGTTTATGAGGCCAATTTAAGGAGTCAGATTACCTCATTTTGAATCTTATCTCTACTACTTACTAGTTGTTTAACTTTTGAGAAGTCATTTTCACTTCTTCCATGTTTCCTTATCTATTCAAATGGGAATAGTAATAGCATATAGCTTTTAGGATTATTTTTAAGAATTAAAGGGGTAATAAATACAGTGGAACCTCTGCAAGTTGACCACATAAGGGACTGTAACAAACTGGTCTACATATGGAGGTGGTCAACATAAGAAAATTAGGTCAACTAGTGGAGGTGGTCAATATAGGGAGATGATCAACTATGGAGGTTCTACTGTATTTAGAATAGTGCCTTGACTATAGTAAAAGCTATATCTATTTCTAGTTCCTCAAACATTTCCTACTCCAGTATTCTAATATTCCAGGAATCAGAAATACAACATGAATGGACTCTGGGGATTCCCTTTACCCATATAATTACCAAGCCTGTTCAGGTTGAGTTGTGCTGGGGTTCTGAAACTGTCTGCTATCTGAATTTCAGAATCTCTTGGCATATCTGGAAAGTTCTCTTTGATAATTTTATGAAGAAGAGCCTCTGTGAGAAAAACATACTATGCTCATGGCTGGAAAGAATCAACATTGTTAAAATGTTCATACTACCCAAAGCAATATATAATTTTAATACAATCCCTATTAAAGCCCCACTATCATACTTTAAAGATCTAGAAAAAATAATACTTCATTTTATATGGAATCAGAAAAAACCTCGAATAGCCAAGATGTTACTCACAAATAAAAACAAAACAGGAGAAATCACACTACCAGACATCAGACTATACTATAAATTGATAGTGATCAAAACAGCATGGTACTGGCACAAAAACAGAGAGGTAGATACATGGAACAGAATAGAGAACCAAGAGATGAACCCAGTTACTTGCCGTTATATGATCTTTGACAAGCCAATTAAAAACATTGAGTGGGCAAACGATTCCCTATTTAACAAATGGTGCTGGGTGAACTGGCTGGCGACCTGCAAAAGACTGAAACTGGATCTGCACCTTTCACCACTAACTAAGATAGACTCTCACTGGATTAAAGATTTCAACTTAAGACATGAAACTATAAAAATACTAGAAGAAAGTGTAGGGAAAACACTTGAAGAAATCGGCCTGGGTAAAAATTTTATGAGGAGGACTCCCCGGGCAATTGAAGCAACATCAAAAATACACTACTGGGACCTCATCAAACTAAAAAGCTTCTGCACAGCCAAGACACAGTGAGTAAAGCAAGCAGACATCCCTCAGAATGGGAGGAGATATTTGCTGGTTATGTCTCCAACAAAGTCTTAATAACCAGAATCCACAGGGAACTCAAACATATTAGCAAGACGAGAACAAGTGATCCCATCTCAGGGTGGGCAAGGGACCTGAAGAGAAACTTCTCTGAAGAAGACAGGTGCATGACTTACAGATATACGAAAAAATGCTCACCATCCTTAATCATCAGAAGAAATGCAAATCAAAACTACTTTGAGATATCATCTAACACCAGTAAGTATAGCCCATATCACAAAAACCCAAAATCACAGATGCTGGTGTGGTTGTGGAGAAAAGGGAACACTTCTACACTGCTGGTGGGATTGCAGACTAATACGTTCCTTTTGGAAAAATATCTGGAGAACACTTAGAGAACTAAAAATAGCCCTGCCACTTGATCCTATAATTCCTCTACTAGGTATATATCCAGAAGACCAAAAATCACACTATAACAAAGATTTTTGTACCAGAATGTTCATTGCAGCCCAATTCATAATTGCTAGGTCATGGAAGAAGCCCAAGTGCCCATTGGCCCATGAATGGATTAACAAATTGTGGTATATGTACACCATGGAATACTATGCAGCTATTAAGAAAGATGGAGACTTTACCTCCTTCATGTTTACATGGATGGAACTGGAAAATATTCTTCTTAGCAAAGTATCTCAAGAATGAAGGAAAAAGTATCCAATGTACTCAGCCCTAACATGAAACTAATTTATAGCTTTCATAGGAAAGCTATAACCCAATTATAGCCCAAGAATATGGGGAAAGGGGAGAGACTGGGGAGGGGACAGGGGAGCATGGATGGAGGGAGGGTGATTGGTGGGATCATACCTATGGTTCATCTTCTAAGGGTACATGTGAATCTTTCTAAATGTAGAATATAAATGTCTTAACACAATAGCTAGGAAAATGACATGAAGGCTATGTTAACCAGTTTGATGAAAATATTTCAAATTGTATATATAAACAGCACACTGTACCCCATGACAGTATTAATGTACACAGCTATGATTTAATAAAAAGAAATAATAATAATAATAATTACCAAGCCTGCTATGTTTCCTTTTTTGATTTTTTTCTGCCAGTTATGCTTAGAGTTGGATAGTTAGATAACAGAAGGTGATACTATGGTTGAACCTCACTTAGCAACCATTGATCATGACTAGCACTTGGGAAGACCACTCATCTTTTGCTGCAGATGGCCCACTATAATTTAATATGTGGTAATAAATGCTTAACAGGATCATCTGTGTCATGAGTTTAAAGCCAGTTAATAGCTCTGGTTCAAATAAATCCCCTCCTGATAAAAAATAGTCCAGTATTTTAGGATTTAATGGCAATACAACTGCAAGTTAACCCATTGACAACATATAGAAATGAGTAATTTTAGGGTGGTGCCTGTGGCTCCTCAAAGGAGTAGGGCGCCAGCCCCATATACCAGAGGTGGCGGGTTCAAACCCGGCCCCGGCCAAAAACTTCAGAAAGAAAAAAGAGAAAAGAAGTGAGTAATTTTAATTAGTATTGACATGTGGCCTGGTACACTTCAGCTGGATTGGTGTACATAAACACACACGCACACACACAATCTAGATCCCAAATAGCAACCCCATGGAATTTTGGGCTTCTTAGAGAATTGTTACCTAAACTTTTTCAATAATCTATCCCAATAGATGTAGAGTATATGAATGTCTTTTTCTTATGTAGATAAAGTGTATAGTGGTGAAGTCAGGGCTTTTAATGGACCCATTACCCAAATAGTGTACATTGTACCCATGGGGGAGAAAAATTCTTTCTTTAAATTACATATGATCCCTACTATTTTAACATGTCGTGTATTATAAAATATTTTAATGTTTTTGAAGATAAAATAAATAATTTAAAAATAAAGTTTACATAATAATTACTAAAAGAAGACTTAATTTTATATTATAATTACTGGTATAAAATGTACTAGAATAATGCTCCATTATTTATTTAAAATATTTTTAACATATTTTGGCAAACAAATTGGACGCTTTGGTTTTAAGTTTCTTGTTTCTATTTATATTCATAATTAAACCTAATAGCTAAAAAAGGTCTTGCAAAAACATGATTCTTATTTTGGGTTATCTACACAAAAGCAAGGATTATCTTAATTAGTGTTCTTAGGACGAGATTTTGTTTCTTACTTTAAAGAAACAGAGTCTCTAAAGATAAATATAGAAAAAACCATTTTAACATCTTTCCTTGATATCACATACTTACTACATATATTTTACATAAGGTCTATTACCTCCAAATTCTAGTAAAAACAAATTTAGGTTCTTCCTAAAGCTTAAATTTTACTATATCACTTTTCTTCAGTGTATGATGGAAAAGTCTGGGCAACACAATAGTGCTTTAATGTGTATCATATCCTACTGTGAACGAAGGTAACAAACCTATAAGTGGTCACAGCACTTGATAAGGAAGGGACAATATGTTCTCATGCAAATAAATTCCTTGTGTGAACCCGGAACGTAGATGGAAATACCTGGCTGAAAATAACTTACAGATCTATCTTCATGTTATATTTCAGTCATTCTCAAAAAGTGTTGTTTGGGGACCAGCAGCATCAAGCTCACCTGGAAACATGGTAGAAATGTAGATTCTTGGGCCCCACCCCGGATAGCTAAACAGAAACCCTAGAGCCGGGGCCTGGCCCTCTGCATTTTACCAAGCCCTCCAGGTGATTTCGATACATGCTAAAGTTTCAGAGTCGTTGCTTTAGTATTTCTTCGTGTTCTATATGCTTATTATGTTTTGTATATTTTTTTAAATTTCAGGTTAATGTGAGGGTACAAGCAACCAGATCACGATACTTGAATTTGTTAGGTTATTTTAAAAATTTCTGCTAATCATGATGCCTTCCCACCATCATTGCTTGTTCTCTCAAGGTACTGCTTCTCCCAGGGTAAAGTTCATAGCTCAAGATGGAGGATAATTGTTCTTAAAGCTCCCCAGGTAATTCCCAATGTACAGCCAAGGTAAAAGAAAGGTGTCACATAAAGTCATTTACCCCCACCTCCTGGACAGGGCCACAGGAAAAGATGTGGGGAAATGGTAGCCATTCATTTATTTCAGGGAAGGAATGATAAAAATAGAATTTACTCATCACTTCAGCTTTCTCCATGTTGGCTATCATCATTTCAATCTGGGAAGTTAAACCCTACAGTGATATTACCAAATTGGAAATTTGCTGGAAAGTACCAAAGTGTATTTCTTAATATTATTTTCTAAAACGCATTCTTTGCAATGGCAATTCTGTGGGAAGTATTTATGAAAAGTATCCACAATCGTATAAGTCTGGGAAACACAGTCAAACAGATCTCTTCACTATTAGATGTAAGCATTTTTACAGATTGTCACAGTGTTAATCTCCTGGAAAAGGATTCTAGCATACAATATTTCCCAAATGCTTTCCCTAAGAATGCTTTTGTCTTAGAACATCGAACAGTGACGTGAGGGACGTTAGTATTCTAAGTAAAAGACCTTGGAAGATGCAGCCATGTGAATGTTCACAATTTATTGCCTACATAGTAAAACACACATTTGTTACCTTCTGGCTGCTTAGCTTCCCCTTTCTCATAGCACCCCGATTTCCTTTTGGAGAATTATATCTTCCCTGGTGAGTGCAGTATTAGCAGGCTGGTAAACTAAGACAGCTGCTTTACAAAGTGAAGTCAACTTGGTCCAAGGAAGGAATCAACTGTAATATCTGAACGTTGCAAATCATTACTTCTTTCCCATGAATACAGAAGGGTAGTAGTGATGTACCATTCTTGGAAGAATTCAGAGAATTGCCACGTAAGTCATTTTCTATATTCTACGATTCAGATGAGGAACACTTCTTAAGAATCACTGCTGCAGTGAAGAACTTCTTGTCATTTCTGCCAGCTCCATGCTCATCACCCAGGTAAAGCTCAGGGGTGGAGATATGTCCCAAATTTAGGCAGGAATTTTTTTCCTTGCTGGGACTTTAAATCTTGAAAATGAGAAGAATTTGAATTATTTCCTGCATATGCCCATGACTGATCCTCTGGCCTTCTCATTGATTCTACATCTTGTCAATACCCTTTCAATACATTTTGTAAAGCTTAATTGGCCAGAGTAAATTTCTCATGCTCATAATCTATGAAATCCCCACTACCACCACCACAGTAGCTACAATAACAATTAACAATTTGGGAACTTTTTTAGAAGGCAAGACAGAAAAAGAAACAGACTCCAGTGCAATGAATACAGAAATCAGTTTTGAGATACAGTTGGAATCTGGCACCACACTTAAATCCAACTTGATATGCTGAATGCTAAGCTCTACTCCACCCTCTCACAAAGAAATTCTTTAACTTCTCTCTCTCTCTCTCTTTCTCTCTCTCTCTCTTTTTTAAGACAGTCTTACTCTGTGGCTCTGAATAGAGTAAGGTGGCATCATCATTCCTCACAGCAGTCTCAAATTCTTGGGCTTAAGTGATCCTCTTGCCTCAACCTCTCGTGTAGCTAGAATACAAGTGTGGGCTACTAAGCCTGGCTAGTTTTTCTGTTTTAGTTGAGTATCGATTTTGCTCTTGCTGAGGGTGGCCTTGAATGCCTGAACTCAAGCAACCCACCCGCCTTGGCCTCCCAGAGTGCTATGATTACAGGTGTGAGCCACCACACCCAGAAAACCTCTTCACTTCTCAGTCTCTCTTGGCTGATGAAAACAGGCAAACGCAATAAGCTAATAAGTTCACATTTGGGTTCTTGGAAGAAATCGTTACATAAACTTGATATAATTCAGATGCAGATGGCTTTAGATAAGGGACAAAATCAATGCTCCCCATGTGAGAAAGGAAAGGAGAAATGAAGGTGAAGACATAGAAACAGTGTCAGGGTATTCACCATGCTTCCTGCGTCTTTCCGAGTGGCCGCTCCATCCGGGAGAGAATCAGAAAGGGCTCCTGCAAAGGATATCTAAAAATACCTAGAACATTTATTTGGATTTTTTAAGCAGACCACCTGCTACTTTATAAGTCATTATTTGTGCTTTAGCAATGAAAGGCAGTTACACTGTCCGCAGGGGCGGCCTCAATTATACCCCCATCTTGGTATTGAATGGGAGGTTCTCCTTGGAAGCCAAAAAACCACGCGCCCGCGCACACACACACACACACGAAAGAAAAAGAAAATATTACAAATGTTCCAAACCAGATGTTTGCTCTGAAATCTAATGGAGACCTCTTCAATTATCCTGCTTTCAATTAACGAAGCTGAGGAGTGCTAGCATGTGGTTTTACAAGCAGGAGCTCAGGTAGGAAGGACTGTGTGCCAGGAACATTTCTGCAATGAGCACAATGTTGGAGCCCTGAGGAGGAGGGCGGTAAGAGATCTGGGCTCCCTTGTCTCTTCTGTGATAATTTTTTAAAATTTTATCATCATCCTACTCCTGGAATGTCTACATTGGCCCCATTAAATGAGAAATCAGACCCCAAATTATACTGTATTTGCTTTGACATTTCTGTACCATGAACAGAAATATACAGATCATGTTTCTTAAAACCAGACTGTGTGCTTTCCTTTCAAAGAGCACTTTCAGAAGATGAATATGAAAAAAATTCCCATTGCAGATCCTGATTACACACATACGAAGTAACACCTTACAATCCTGGAGGAAAAGAGCATCACATTTCAAATTAATGCTCTCAGAACAGGTTCTCATTAAGATTTCAAAAGGTGGTTTTCTTAGGTTAAATACCAATTGATTTTAAAAAGCATATTAGCTGAGGAGTAACAACCAAGCAATTTATCTAGATCTGGTACGTGATGCTTAAACTGTGGTGTTTTTCAGTTATCAATCATGTTTGAAAATAATATAAATGAAGAGAAAATTGCATGTAGGTTAGGAAATGATGCAGATTTTACATCTGACATAGAAAATTCTCACAACTTTCTGGGAGAATATTTGGAAAGTTATCACCTCTTAAACTTTTGGTTATGTAGGATCTTTCCTTACCCCAAAGGTTGAAAATGCTTGAAAAATTGTTTTTGTTGTTTGGGTAGTTTTTGTTTTATTTTGCTTTGTTTGGGAGTGTGTGTATCGGGGGGCGTATGATTGATCTTGAGGAGGATGAAAGTGAAGCAGGGGTGTCCCAGAGAAGGGAGGAAAGCCCCCTGAACTCACCAAGTGGGTTCTGGGCTTCACATAGAAAAAGAGTTCAAGAGTGAACCAACTAACTACAGGGAAATTTTATTGAGATGGAGATAGATCCTACTCCCCTGAGCAGAAGAGGGACTTCTTATGAGGCAATAGTAACATTTTTAAATGTTCAAAAACCCCATTGGGAAACCCCCATAGGTGATCACCATTGTCGTTACACTAGGTCATAAAGATTAATCACAAGCTGCTGTCACAGAAAGGTATGCATCCATGTGTAATGTACACCTATGTTTTTGGCCCAAACTTTCAGGAAAAAAAATCTTTCATATTAACCTATTAATTTAAAGTTTTATTTGTTTATATTACTTGTTTTTTGTATTATAAGGAAATTTTGTACAAATATCAGCTATACTGCCAGCTCCTGCCAAAAGGATATGAAAAGAAATGTCACAGTTCATTGGCCAAAAATGCCTTTGCTGCAAGTTCATTCTAAGTTCAACAAAACCAATTACCATATTTCAGGGTATTATTTTGCATGTGGATATCATTATTGCTTGCTGGAGTTACACTTTTAACGTATCAGCATAAACAAAAGAATTGAAAACATTTATATATATATTGGAATTATTACTACCCATGTATAACGTGCACCCTTGTTTTTCCCTCAAAAATATGGACACATTATACACAGAAAAATACAGCATAATTCTTATATCAGTATTCCACTGGTCAGTCTTCACTGTTATTCAGTAGGAGAAAATGACTTATCAAAGCTCAGCATTAGAAAGAAGAACCTGGCAGTGCAGGCAAGATGATTTGGAGTCAAGAGAAAATGGAGGATGGGACCCACTAGGCATAGTTATACACTTAGTCGTTATAGTAGTTAGATAATTGTCCCAGTGAGGGGATAATAGAGGCAAACATAGGATAAGTGGCAGTGAGCTTTGGGGAGAAGACCATAAAGGCAAGAGGCACTCACTCCAGAGGTAGGAGCACCCAAGCATTTCCAAAACAAGCTGCTCTTTATAACAGCAAAAATGTTGTTCATCCCACGTGATAGTACTCCCTACTGTTTTAGTATACATTGAGAGAGAAAACATGTGAGGTCAAAGATCACATTCATCTGCTTCACATTATATGCCTAGTACATGGTGGAATGTCTAGAACAGAGTGGACACTTATGAATGGCAAATACGAATATAATTTAATAAGTAAATATTTATTCACCACAACTTTATACACATAAATTTGAAAAGACTAGTATGAATACATATGAGATAATCATTTGGCTTGCAAACAATGATTCCCATGTGTATGGATTTAATTACCTCTCGAAGCTCATGTTATAACTCCCTCTCTCCAGCATCCAGAACCCATAATTTGGGAACCACTATCTTCAGGGAGTAATCTATAAAAGAGGATCATATTTAGAAGTTTCAGCTCTACAACCTGTTAAACCTTTGCCATTGTCTCTTAAAAGCTCTGACTCTTCAAAATGTTAAATTGTTTACTATTTTATACACCTTGGTTTCTTCATCTGTAATCATTAAACCAACTATTGCTTTGAGAATAAAATGATGTAATTAATGTAAAGTGCTAAGAAAAGGGATGTGAACTATTTAAATTTATTTTTTTCCAGCTTTGTTAAAATATAATTGACAAGTAAAAAATAAAATACATTAAACAGTATTATATATTTAAGATATATACAATGTGATGTTTTGATATCTGCATACACTGTGAAACGGTCGCCATTACCAAGCTATTTAACACATGCATCACACCACACAGGTAACTATGGGAGCTATGTGTAGTGAAAACATTTAAGAGCTACTCTCTTAGAAAAGTGGAAGTGTACGGCTCAGTGCCTGTAGCACAGTGATTACAGCGCCAGCCACATACACCGAGGATGGCAAGTTTGAAACTGGCCAGGGCCTACTAAACAACAATGACAACTGCAACAAAAAAATAGCCACGGGTTGTGACGGGCGCCTGTAGTCTCAGCTACTTGGGAGGCTAACCAAGAGAATGACTTAAGCCCAAGAGTTTGAGGTTGCTGTGAGCTGTGATGGCACAGCACTCTACCAAGGATGAAATAGTGAGACTCTGTCTCAAAAAAAAAAAAAAAAATGGAAGTATACAATACAGCATTATTACCAGTAATAACAATTGTTGTTATTATTCCAGGACAGTCACCATGCTATGCATTACAGCTCCAGAATTCATCCTATCAATGTAACTTTGTACACTTTGACCAACATCTTCCCATTTCTATCACTCCAGGCCCCTAAAGACCACCACTCTACTCTCTGCTTCTACAAGTTCAACTTTTTTTTTTTGCAGTTTTTGGCAGGGGCTGGGTTTGAACCCACCACCTCCAGCATATGGGCCAGCACCTTACTCCTTTGATCCACAAGCACCACCCAAGTTCAACTTTTTTAGATCCCACATACAAGTGAGATGGTGAAGATTTTGTCTTTTGTGTCTGGTGTGTTTCACTTAGCATAATGTCCAAAACAAGCTGCTCTTTATAATAGCAAAAATTTTGTCATACAGATTGCTGCAAAGAACAAGATTTCCTTCTTTAAGGTTAAATAATATTCCGTTGTGTATATACCTTTTATCTGTTCATCTCCTGATGGACACTTAGCTTAATTATATATTTTGGTTATTGTGAATACTGCTGTAATGAACATGGAAGTACAGGTATCTTTCAGAATCAGTGATTTTATTTTCTTTGGCTATAAGTGGATTGCTGGATTGTGTGGTAGTTACATTTTTAACTTTTTGAGGAAACTCCATATTATTTTCCATAATAGCTGGGCCAACTTATACTCCCACCAACAATATAGAAGTGTTGCCTTTGCTCCATATAATTTCCAACACTCATTATCTTTGACTTTTTAATAATCACCATCCAACAAATGGGAGGTGATATCTCACTGTGCTTTGATTTTCATTTCCATCATGATCAGTGATGTTGAGCATTTTTAATTTTAATATATTTGTTGACCATTTGAGAAATGTATGATCAGATTCCTTGCTCATTTGTTCATTCAGATTATTTGTTTTGCTTCTAGGGACGTTTGAGTTTTTTTATATATATAATTTGGATAGTAACCTTTTATCACATGAATGTTTGCAAATATTTTCTTCCATTTTATAGGTTATCTTTTTTTATTAAATCATAGCTGTGTACATTAATTCAGTCATGGGGTACAGTGTGCTGGTTTTATATACAATTTGAAATATTTTCACCAAACTGGTTAACATAGCCCTCATGGCACTTTCTTAGTTATTGTGTTAAGACACTTATATTCTACATTTAGTAATCTTTTTTAATTGCTTATTATTTCCTTTGCTATGAGAGCATTTCAGTTTGGCATAATTCTATTTTTCTATTTTTTGCTTTGTTGCCTTTGTTTTTGAACCATAGCTTAAAAAATAAATAGATACATAAAAATCATTGCCCAGACCAGCTTCAAAAAGCTTTTTCGCTTCATTTTCTTTGGCGAGTTTGCCTATGTGAAGTCTCAAATGTAAGTCTTTGATCCATTTTGAGTTGGTTTTATATAAATACTGTAAGATAAAGACGGCCCAATTTTACTCTTCTGCATGTGAATTAATAATGTTCCTTCACTATGTCTTGAAGAGACTATCCTTTCCTCACTACACGTTCTTGTCACCTTTGCTGAAGACCAATTGACTACAAATGAGCATGTTCACTTATGGGCTTGTTATTGTCTTCCATTGGTCTATTTTTCTGCTTTTAGACCAACACTATACTTTTTAAATTATTATAGCTTTGTAGCATATTTTTCTATAAGGTACAGTAATAATATTTCTCCAGCTTTGATCTTTTTTTGATCCCTATTGAATTTTTAATAGGGATTTTCGCCGTTGAGTATGATGTTAGCCGTGGGCTTGTCATATATGGCCTTTATTGTATTGAGGTCCTTCTCTCCTTATCTTTTGAGATTTTTTAAACAGTAAAAGGATGTTGATTTTTTAAATGCATCTGTGGAGATTGCCATAGGATTTTTGTTCTTCATTCTGTTAATGCGATGTATCACATTTATTGATTTGTATTTAGTGAACTATCCTTGCATCTCAGCATGGTGATTAATTCTTGGAATGTGCTATTGAATTCAGTTTCCTACTATTTTCTTCATAGTCATTCTTCACAGTAATTTTTTATGATACTTTTATTTCTATGGTATCAACTGTGATGTCTTCTTTTCTATTTCTGATTTCATTTATTTGAGTCTTCTCTCTTTTCTTTTTAGTTTACCTAAATTTTCATTAGCTTTGTTTACATTTAAAAAAACACAGACTCAGTTTTGTTAATCTTTTTTTATTTTTTTTTTTTCTGGGCAATTGAAGCAGCATCAAAAATACATTACTGGGACCTGATCAAAGTAAAAATCTTCTGCACTGCCAAGAACACAATAAGTTAATCCTTTTTTAATGGTTTTCTAGACTTTATTTTATATATTTCTACTCTGTTATTTATTATTTCTTTCCTTCTAATTGTGTTCTTAGTTTGTTCTTTTTCTGATTTCTTGAAGTATAAAATTAGGCTATTTTTTGAGAACTTTTTACTTACTGTAGGCATTTATCACTATAAACTTTCTTCTTAGAACTGCTTTTGAAGCATCTTGACAGCTTGGCATTTCCATCTTGTTATAAGATTATTTTTCATTTTTAAGTTTTTGTTTTAATTTAAAAATAATAATTGTACATAGTGATGTTTCAGTACATAATGTATCGTGATCTAATGCTATCTGTCATCTAAATGAAATATTTACCATATTTTTGTGTTGGAAACATTCAATATCCGCCTTCTAGTTATTTGAAACTATATAATGTTTTATTGTTAATTATAGCCATCCTACAGTAAAATAGAACACTAGAATTTATTTCTATCTAGTAATCTTTTAGTAAACCTTTCTTTCCTCTCCCACTTCCTTATACTTTCCAGAATCTTCTATCCTCTGTTCTACCTTCTACTTTTATGAGATTGGTGCTCTTTAGCTTCTCTACATATCAGTGAGAACACGCGGTGTTTAATTTTCTCCGCCTAGATCATTTCATTTAATATAATGTTCTCCTGTTCTAGCCACATTACCATGAATGACAGGATTTCATTCCATTTTATGGCTGAATACCCATTGTGTGTATCATATTTTCTCTATCCATTCATCTAATATTGAACACCTAGGTTGATACCATATTTTGGCTATTGTGAATAGTGCTGTAACAAACATGGGGTGCAGATGTCTCTTTGATATGCTTATTTCCTTTCTTTTGAATAAATACGTGGGAGTGAGAGTCCTGGATCATACAGTAATTCTCTTTTGGAGGTACCTCCATGTAGTACTCACTCCCTAGGTAGCTGCACTAGTTTGCCCTCTCACCAACAGTGTTGTAAGAGTTCCTATTTTTCCACAGCCTCACCAGCATTTGTTATTGCTTGTCTTTTTGATAAAAGCCGTTCTAACTGGAGGAGATAATACCTCACTGTGGCTTTGACATGTCTTCTCTGATTTTAGTGATGTGAAATCTTTTCTCATTTTTTTTTTTGACATTCACATGTCTTCTTTGAGAACTATCTGTGCACATCAATGACCCTTTAATTTTTCTTTTGATTTCTTCTATGACACTTTGGTTGTTTGGGAATATGTGACCTAATTTCCACATATCTGCAAATTTTCTGGTTTTCTTCCTCTTGCTGATTTCTAATTTTATACATTGTAGTTCGAAAAGATGTTTTATAATTCCTATCTTCCTAATTTTTTAAGACTTGTTTGATGGCCTAAGATATGACCTCTGCTAAAAAATATTTTGTGTGCATTTAAAAAAGGTATTTATTCTGCTGCTATTGGATGGAATATTCTGAATATGACTGTTACATCTATTTGGCCTTATGTGTAGTTCATGTCCATTGTTTTCTTATCAAAAGTCTGTCTAGTTGACCCATCCATTGTTAAAAGTAACTTATTGAACTTCTCTGCTATAATTTTATCACTATCTATTTCCTCCTTCAGGGCTGATGTTTGTTTTATATATTTTTGTGTTCCAATGTTATATGTGTGTATATTTATAATGCTGTATCCTCTTGATCAATTTATCTCTTTATCCTTATATAATGGCCTCTTTGTCTCTTATGACATTTTTTAAGTCTATTTTTTCTGATATAAATATAGCCACCCCTTATCTTTTATTATTTGCATAAAATACCTTTTTCCACTCCTTCACTTTTATCCTATGTGAAGCTAACAAGTGAGTCTCTTAAAGTAACACATAATTGGATTTTGCTATTTTATCCATTCATCCATTTTCCATTTTGTGTCTTTTTATTGAGATAATCCATTTACGTTTAAATTAGTGATAGATAAGAACTTACTATTACCATTTTTAAAATTATTTTCTATTGTTTCTTTCTTGCTGTTGTCTATTGTGTTTTAATGATTTTATATTCAGTGGTGTGGTCTGACTCCTTTTCATCTTTTGTATATCTACTACAGATTTATTTGTGGCTACTGAGAGGCTAACATAATATATTGTATAGCTATAACAGTCTATTTTAAGCTGATAACATTTAACTTTAACAACATGCAAAGTCTCCACATTTTAACTTTTCCTACTTTTCCCACTATAACATTTTATATTATTTATATAACAACATCTTTTAATATTTTATATCAATTATTTAGTAATTTTTAATCTTTTATCTTTGAACCTGTGTAATAGAGTTAAAAATGGTTTACACACCGCCATTACAGTATTAAACTATTCCAAATTTGATTTTATTCTTACTGTTAAAATAAGTTTTGTACATTTATACATTTTCATGTAGTTAGTGCCTTTTCCATTCAACTGAAATAACTTTCTTTAGCATTTCTTATAAAGCAGGTCTAGGGGTAATGAACTCTGTCAGCTTTTGTTTGTCTGGGAAAGGATTTATTTTTTCCTTAGTTCTGCAGGAAAGCTTTTCTAGGTATTCTTGGTTGGCAGTTTTCTTTTTCTTTCAGCATTTTCAATATATCACACTCTTTCTTGGCCTGCAAGGGTTGTGCTGAGAAATCCCTAAAGCTAAATAATTTTTTTTAATGAAAGATTTTATTGGCTTATAATTCTGCAGGCCATACAAGAAGCATAGCATCAGCATATGTATCCAATGAGGCCTCAGGTTGCTTCTAATCATGGTTGGAAGGGGAATGGGAGCTGGTATGTGCAGCAAACACATGACAAGAGAGGAAGCATAAGAGGGGAGGAGACAGGCTTTTTTTCTTTTGACATTTTATTGTTGTTGCAGTTTGGCTGGGGCCAGGTTCAAACGCACCACCCTCAGTATATGGAGCCAGCGCCCTATCCACTGAGCCATAGGCACTGCCCACCCTTTTTGACATTTAATCTGATCATTTAACAAGGTTATTTGTTAAAAAACTAAATATACTTGCCAGGATATTTTTTAATAACTGGCTCTCATGGAAACAAGTGAAGTAACTCAATTACTCATTCCTGTCAGAATGACACCAAATCATTTATGAAGGATCTTTCCCCATGATCCAAGCATCACATATAACATCCCACTTACAACATTGGGGATTAAATTCCAATATTAAGTTTGGGGAGACAAACATTTAAACAATAATACCTTGTATTTGACAAATTGCCTTTATCTTGCTGCTTTCAAAATTTGCTTTGTCATTGACTTTTGAGAATTGGATTGTACTACATCTCAGGGAGGATCTCCTTATATTCAATGTATTTGAAGTTCTTTGAGGTATAGATCTTTATTTCTGTCCATATTTGGGACTTTTTTGTCATTATTTCTTTAAATAAGTTTTTCTGTCCATTTCTCTTTCTTTACTGCTTCTGAGACTCTCATAATGTGTCTATCAGTTTGCTTAATGCTGTTCTGTATCACAGACTATCTTTGTTTTTATTCTTTTTACTCATTTTATTCCTCTGATTGAGTAACCTCAAATTACTTATTTTTAAGCTTACTGATTCTCCTGTTCAATAGGGTCTGCTGTTGAAGTTCTCTGTGAAATTTTTCATTTCAGTCACTGTTTTCTTCAAAAATTTTTGTTTGGTTCTTTTTCATGATGTCTCTCTCTTTGTTAAACTTCTTATTTTTTTCCTGTTTTCTGACTTTATTTAATTGTCTGTGTTCACTTGTAGCTCACTGAACTTCCTTAAGGCACTTATTTTGAAGTTTTGTCAGACAGTCCATAGATCTTCATGTCTTTACAGTCAGTAACTCATGCTTTAATTTATTCCTTTTGTGGTATTTTGTTTACCTAATTATCTCTATTCCTTGTGTTCCTATAGTGGCATTTGTGCATTTTAAAAAAGCAAGCATCTTATCCAGTGTTTACAAATTGGTCACATCACGGAGAAAGATCTGGGTTGCCCAGCTACTGTGGTACATGGGTGTATTGTTGCCATAGTTCTTAGATGGGCATTTTTGTTTCTTGGGTCCATGAGGGCAAAACTGAAAGTAGGATCTGTAAGGAAGGCTTGATGCCTTGGTTCAGGGGGATGCCCTGGAACCTGGGTTCATGGGAGCCAGCATGACACCAAGTTTCACTAGGGTAAGTCTGGTGCCTGAGGCTGTAGAAATGGGCTTGCAACCTGAATCCATGGGAGCAGGACTGGAGCTTGCTTCTACAGGAGCCATTCTAGTCTGAAACCATGGGAACCAGACTAACACTACAGTTCACTGGAGAGAACCTGATACTGAGGTCTGTGACAGTCAGTGGCTCACTTCATTGTCTGTCCCTCCTGTGGGAGATCTCTCTCTCTCTTTTCAGTCTGTACTGCACAGACTTGAAGGAAGAGTCGCACAGGTAATGTAAAACTGTCTTTCCTACCATCTTCAATGCCTCTTTTCTTATTTCTGTGCACCATTTAGAAAAATCTCTCATCTGATTCCTTGGTTTTTGTGAAGATATTTTTGTACATGATTAATTGCTCAAGTTGATGTTTTTGTGAAGGGATGAGCAACAAAAATTCTTTTTCTGTCACCTTGCTGATGTCACTCCTTTCAATAAAGTCTATTTAATGTTAGCTGTTAGTATTGTTGTAATTATTTTATTCTTTGGATAATAAGCCTTTTACAAAGGAAATGATGAGGAATAAATCTGAATGGTACTGTTAGAGTCATTTCCTTTCTTCTTTTGGTGGCTTTGCAGGATTAAGCTCAGTAGGTCCAGGTTTGTCTCACTGTAGTAAGGGC
>NW_003852398.1:22982896-23023509 GCF_000181295.1 Otolemur garnettii | reverse complement strand
GTGGCTGGCGCCCTAGCCGGTTGAGCTATAGGTGCCGAGCCAGGAAGATTCTTTTATTATAAAGTTGTAGCAGTGTGTTAATAAATCAGAGAAAAGAAAATTCTTGATTAGTAGTATGCCAATTTCTGAAGTATAAATACTCTCATCATGCCCAACATCAAGCCAACAATGTAATTGTTGAAGATACAGCTTGGAGAAAATTAGTACAATTGGTTTCTATGATGCAGTCTAATCTTGCTCCAGTAAATTATTGAAATAGTCACATATATATCCCTGCTTGTGAACATATAAAGAACAAAGAATGTATGCCATGTACTCTGTTTTTTAGAATGTTGACCATAGCATCTACAGAAAAGATATGCCTAGCCTATGTGTCAGGAAATGAGAGTTCAAGAGATTGTATTTACAGTATTACTTCTGAGTTTTCCACAAATATATACTATGTTATATTTGTCCTTGGTGCTAATGGCATGTGACCATGACCCCTTTGCACAACAAAAGTAATGCTTGACACAAAGAACATTGCAGTTTCAAACATCAAAGTCATATATTTGGGGAAGGTAGAGATGAAGCCCCTCAATCATAGCCAGTATAAGAACACCAACTTTACTTTCCCAAGCATAAGCTGGAAGCTTATAAACCATTTCTAGAGGAGAATTTGATTTTCAGTATAAATCACTTTGGTATCTTTGTTTCCCATATTTATAATGACCTCTAGTATGATCCCTAAGGACACTTCCAGCTCTGACATTCCTGAATGCTGACCCATATTCAAAGCATTACATAGGCCTGTTAAAACCTTTCTCCAAGCAGCAATTTTATTTAAAAAATGTAAAAGTATGTGTAAGAACTGTAAAGGCTAAAGCATTGAATGAAAAATTTTTGTTGTTCTTATCACTGATTAAAGGCTTTTTGGGAAAAATAGCCTATCAAGAAAAATTATTAGCTCATTGTACAATCTTGAAATACAGAGTAGTAAAAATCTGTCAAATGCAGAATTTTATTGTGCATAAATCTATACCTTAGCCAGTATTCATTAAATGGGTCTTTCACTGTTAGCAAGTATGTTCAGCTTTGGCATGCACAACTTTTAATCCATTTAACTCAATGTTTCCTGTAGCTGCAAGTGATTGCCTTTGGCTATATGCTTATTTGAAAAGGGCTCAAGGGCATTTTCTTCTCTGATTTAAGTCCAAACTTATTCCAAGTTCCCTTCCTAACAGGTTAACTTTCCTCTCATCTACTTCTGGAATCTCCATGTCTCTGGGTCAATCCCTGCCAATCCTGTTGTAAGGTGTTCTTCAGGGAAAGGAAAGGAAAGGATGGAAGACTGGGGTTGAGGGGAGGCATAGGGATCTGAGTTCGAGGTACAACAGCTAGATTAGATGCTATCTAATCAGAGCATCAGGAGCCTTTCTGAGAAATGATGGTTTAGAACTATATGACTTCTAATCCCCTAACCCAACTCTCACAATCTGTAAATCTCGAGAGCTCAAGCATATGTAATAGATATAAACAGGATTCTAGATATGTACTCCCTTAGTTAATGATACATTTAGGTACAATAATACCCCAGGTACAATAGTAAGAAAGAAGAATATTGAAAATGTATTTCATGCTTAATAAGTTCCAAGCATTACCTTAGCTGTGTTATCACATTCTGTCTATGTGCAAACGAATTTTCCATTTTACTGATAAGGACACAAAGGCTAAGAGAGCTTACATATTTGTCCAAAGTTTTCAGCTTATGTATGCCAGACTTGCAAACTGAACTGTAGTCTGGAACTAGTCTGTATTCTTACCAGCTCTACACACAAGCTTCCATTCTGTACTCCAACATTAGGGGAAGCTGATTAATGCTGGCAAATCAAATGCTGTTCTCCACAGTTTGATGAGAACTTTATTGTTATTTTAATCATTACTTATTCTTGACCCTCAATAAGAAACAATAAGGTTCACTTTTAAGTTCCTTCAAAACTTTTTGTTATCATGCCACAAAAAAAATAATGTTTACATACTAAAGAAGCTTTAGTTGTTTTCAGGGGAAATATGCAAAAAGGTAAAAAGCAACAACAAAGTCTTGGTGGCCTCCGTGT
Source organism: Otolemur garnettii (assembly GCF_000181295.1). Classification (NCBI taxonomy): domain Eukaryota; kingdom Metazoa; phylum Chordata; class Mammalia; order Primates; family Galagidae; genus Otolemur; species Otolemur garnettii. Next base: position 23,021,413 of record NW_003852398.1, on the reverse strand, counting down.
AAATAATTGGTGCTAATTTCTTGTATCCTTAGGTTATGTTTTTGTTGTACATCCAAACATATTGTTTTATATTCCATTTGAAAATAGGCTAGAACTTCTCTGAGACTGTCCCATCTCTCTGGGTAGTGGAATAACTATAACCCTAGTCCTCCATTTCTAATGACAATAGTGAATGTTTATTATATGCATTCCCGTATCATTTCATTTTTCCCTCTCCACATTTTTCCCTCTTCCCCTAGTCTTGTGGGGTAGATGCTATTGCTGTACCCATTTTCAGATGAGAACACAAATGTACACTGTCACACACAATATACAAATGACCTGGGCAGTGTTGGAATCTTAGTTCTCTAATTCCAAATTCTTATTTTTGTTCCACTTCACCACTCATTAACTCCAAATCCAAAATGGTCAAGCACTTGAAACCCTGAAATAATAACTTTTGTGTCAATTTGTTATTTCTTCCATTATCTTCTTTCAAGCTTCCACTTGATTTTTCCTTTTATACAAAAATAGCGAAGCTAAGACATGCTAAAATTGATTGGGTTCTTTGTCCCCCACCCTACAGTACTAAATTAGAATATTTTCTTTCTAGAGGGAGGTCATAAAAAGCTGGAACAGAGCTTTTCAGATGAGAACACAGTGAGCCTAGGGTTGAATCTCATTATAGTCCAATACCTTGAAATAGAATGTTTTCCACAGTCAAGCTGTTCTGTCTTCTACTGGCTGACTGAAATACTTGGAAGTCACCAAGAAAAAATGCAGCAGCATCTGGGTACAAAAGTACAATTGCTGAACTTTAGACAACTTGGCTGAAGACTTAAGTTGCAATAGCTATTCACTGGGTAGACAAATATATTACATTTCTTTCATATGTGTATTAATAAGCATATAATTTATATAATTCTATTGAGTACGTACTCTCTGCGAGACATTGTACCAAAAATTTGCACGAATTAATGCAATTAATCTTCGTTTACAAAAAACTAAGAAGTAGGTAATATCATTACCCCCGTTTCATAGACAGGAAAACTGAGACAAGGTAATATAAACAAAGTTGTTGAGCAGAGAGTAGAAACTCCATGATACTCACTTGATTCTCTCACCTTGAATTTCTACAACTAAAACATGGAATTAATCACATAATCTCAGTACTACATGGGGTATTACGGGATCTCTAAAAGAAATCCATTATATCCCCCAGTATCAAGAAGCTTAGAGTCTAATTTTAGAGAGAAGCTTTTCACATGTAAAAAATAGTAGAAAAGATAAATTTTACCACAAAATCAAACATGAAATAAAACCCTATCAGAAGTCAAAATGCATGAAAAAGACAAGAGGCGCAGAGTGCTCTATAACCCTCCTGCAGACATAAGAGCTCTGAGTCCTACAGTAAAGAAAACTGCTGACGTTACTCAATTTAGAGTTTCCTTAACTATTTATGGGTTTAAGGATTACATTGAGGTGGGGAGCTCAAAACATTACACCTCAGGGTATAAGCACCCTAGACAAGAGACAGGTGAAAAATCTCCGATTAATTAAGCATTGATTCTTTTCCAAGACTACTTCTGAAGCTCTGTAGCTGAGCTAAATAAAATATGAGAGAATTGTAATAAAAGAAAGCAAAGTGTACTACTGATGAAGTTTATGAGTGTTAGTTAAAGGTCAGGAAAAGAGCAAGTTGGATGGAGATAGAAGGGACTGGATTGTGACTGTGAAGAGTGTGGGGACCCATAATGTGGAAGAGGGGCAGCGTGGAGCATTCCAGTTGCGGGAAAGCACAGCTTTCCATTTCTGTTTCTTTCCGTGGTACGTGAATTTTTTCCAGTTTCATGGTGCCTTTCTAATAATACCACATTTCACGTCTTAATTAACAAACATACACAATAATGCTGTGGCTGCTTCCAGATGAAAGTCCAGAAAACGAGCCAAGGAGATCCAAGAGAGTAAAAGACACAAATTGTGAATTCCTAAACTGATGCTGTCAGTGTGTGGCTGAGGTTGATGAAAAGTCATTATTCTCCTATTATTGGGCTTCTGGGGCTCAATTAATTCAATATTGCACAGACACTCTAGACAAGAGATAGGAGGGAACTTGCAATTAATTAAGGATCTATTCTTTTCAAAAATCACTTCTGAAGCTCAGTATCTGAGCTAAATAAACTACAAGGGAATTGTAATAAAAGAAAGGAAAATGTGTTTCTGATGAAGCTTATGATTATGGGTGAAGTGGAAACTGGATCCATGCTAGAAAACTGAGGAAGAGGGCAAAACCTACTCTGTAAAATCAGCTCTTATTCCCCCAACCCTGGATTAGGTGCCCAGGGCCAAATTTTCAAGCTTAGTGCTAACATTAATTCACCTCACTTTAGAAGTTATCACACAGCATCAGTTTTGTTGCCTGCAAAGTGAATTGTGTGTTTACTTCCAAATCCTATGGGTTGCTCTGAGGATGAAGTAAGATCATATACGTATATGGACTTGCTTCAAAAGCTCCGATAGGTCATACTAATGCAGGGGATGAAAGAACAGCCTGGAAATTTCAGTGTATAAACTGAAAATGTGCTTTTTAATTGACAATTATTCTTTCGATTATTCTTATAGCATTTGGTTAGTCTCTGCCCTTTGTCCAGTCTCTGCCCTTATGTTAGCTGTGTCTGCACATGCAAAAGCAAATGAAACCACAGAAACTTGCACTTGGCATTCAAAGACAGCAAGTATCATATTTTGCCTTGTATAAGGCACAAATGTGCACCCTTTGTTATTGGCCTAAATTTTCAGGGGGAAAAAAAGAACTTTTGTTTTAATTTTTTTAATTCAAAAAAAAATTTTTTGGCGGAGGGGGGTAAGGACAGAGTCTCACTTTATCACCCTTGGTAGAGTGCTGTGGCGTCACACAGCTCACAGCAACCTCCAGCTCATGGGCTTAGGCGATTCTCTTTCCTCAGCCTCCTAAGTAGCTGGGACTACAGGCACACCCACAACACCTGGCTTAATTCAAAATTTATTTGTTTTTATTTAGGTACTTGTTTTTTGAATTATAAAGAAATTTCAGCATATATTTTTTAACATATTATGGTATAAGAAACTTTTGGGGGGTTAATATGATTACACATGATTAGGTTATATTATTTGTGTGTGTGTGTGTGTGTGTGTGTAAGGTACAAGAAATTTTATATAACAAATAATTATAAAATATAAAAACAGTTACAAGGTAGAAGAAATTTTATGCACCAATAACAAATAGTACTTATTCGTGTATAATAAGCACCCTTTATTTTGCCCTCAAAAATTTTGGCAAAAAAATGTGCGTTCTACATGATAACTTCCAGATTGATTAGCAATGCCTGACTGGACAAATCTTTCAAGGATTTTGAAGCCATGTCTGGAAGGGGCATCAATTAATGCTGCCTGATATGAACACAGAATTAAAGTAGGGAAGACTGTCTGCTGGCTATATCCCCCCTCTGCCTTACTTGTGATTCAGATGATTACATATTTCAGAACTCAGGCCACTTACGTGAATTAAATCTCTTTTCACTCAACGACCTAAATTTTCAGTACTCTCCTTCACATCTTGCTCTTCAATCTACATGATCTACTATCCTCTACTTGTACCACGTATTTTCCTTGCTTTGCCAGTCCTTGAGTTCTTCTTAAGTTAATATTAAAAACTAACATTTACTGAGTGGTTATAGTGGGTCAGGCACTTTCCTAAATATTTTACATGTACATCTCACTTAGTTCTCATGTAGTCAAAAACTATAATGACCTCTTATCTGAGATTCAGAATTACACATCTAAATATTAAATGGATGGTCACTTTAAAATGTCCCACAAAGTCATACACCAATTCAATAAATATTTTTGAGCACTGACCCCAGGCCAACTATTGTGCCAAACACTCAATATGTCCCAAGATAAACTTATACTTCATCCCTATCCTATCTTACTGGAGAGTACATCTCTGGGAATGGTATCATCTTTGACCCAACTGCTATAGCCAGAAAACTTTGAAGTCCACTATACCTCCTTTCTGTCAATATTCAGCTCAGATACCACATCCTTCCACCTGCCTCTCTCAGAATTTGTACCTGCATTGTGTGTGTGCCCATGCACACGTGTGTGATTATATGTGGTCTGAATTATGAAATTTAAAAGGTATGTGGGATTAAAATCCTGTCCTTGTATTTTCACCTTTTGGGGGAATGTAATAAATCACATTTATTGATTTTTAAATATTTAACCAACTAAGCTGAAGGTTCACTTGGGTGAGAGAGGGACAGAGAGAAAGTGAGAGAAAGAAAATTATAGGCTAATTCTAAAGTAATATAGACAACTTGAAGGGGCAAGAACAACTAACACTATATTAAGAAAAGTACAAAGTTGGAAGACTTACTCTGTGAGTATTATATTTTATAAATCCAAAGTAACTATGAGCATGCTACATTAGCACAAGGAAAGAAATAAAGATTATCAATGGAATAAAAGAGAGTCCTGAAGAGACTCCTATATATATGGTCACTTGATTGATGACAAAGGTGATATTACAGAAAGGAACAGAAAATGGGCTGCTCAATAAATTGTACTAGATAGATTACATCTCTATATTGAAAAATATACCTCAATTTCTATTTCATACTATATGAAAAATTAATTCTAAGTAGAATGTTGATCTAAACAGAAAGAGTAAAACAATAAAGCTTTAGTAAATATCATAGGAAGTTATCTTGAGGGAAAAAGTGTCTTATACTGGACTATTTCAAATTTAAGAATTTCTTTCATTAAAAAAATAAAGCACAATAAAATTCACTATAGAAAGATTAAAAGGTCAAGCAACAGAATGGGAGAAATTGTTTATAATGTATCTATCTAACAAGCGGTCATACCCGAATACTATATAAAATCCCAAAAACTCAAAAGAAAAATAGAAAAATGGCCAACGAAGCACTTAACTAAGGAAGACATCCAAATGGCCAATAAACATAGAAAGAGTTCAATTTTATTATTTATTAAGGAAATAAAAATTAAAACCAGAATGAGATACCATCATACATCCACCAGAAAGGCTAAAATGAATTGGAAATATTATCAGTATTGGCAGAAACATGGAGCAGTTGAAACTCTCCTACACTGCTGATCCAATATAACTACTTTGAAGAACTCTTTGGTAAAATGCATTTAAAGTGAAAAGTAACTATCCTATCACTTTCCCAATACAGCCAACAAAATGCTTAAGTATGTGCATCGAGAGGTATGTAAAATTACCCAAAACAGAATTAATCCTAGTAGTCAAAACTAGAAACAACCCCAAAACAGCATACTGGATAAATACATTGTGTTACATCTGTGCAATGAGAAGCGTTCCAAAATAAAAATGAAATAGTTATTACTATACTCAACAACATGGCTAAATCGCACAAACATAATATTAAGTGAAATAAGCCAGACAGAAAAAAGTACATTGTGTGTTTGCATTTACATAAAGTTCAAAAGCAAGATAAAATCTTGCAAAAACTAAGGTAATTGTGATAAACAGGGAATAGACAATGACCTCTGAGAATGGACTTGAGGGAAGCTTTTGAACTACTGCATATAATCTACATCCAGATTAAGCTAGTTTCTTGAGTGGATTCACCTTTTACAAATTTACGATACTACCTGTTTAAGATCTCTGTACTTTTCTGATTGCATATTTTCGATTCAATTTAAAAGAAGAAAAGAATTGAATTTGGTGAAATTATCTAGGTAGAGGATAGAGAGTGGAGAGCTTGGCAACCAGCAATATTTATAGCCTGGACAGGGGAGGTGAGGCGTTAGGATGTGAGTATCTATAATCTCCATGTGATTATTTTGCCTATCAGCTAGAGAATCTAGAATAATACTTTTATTCATTTATTTGTACACTAATTCAAGTAATATTTTTGAGCACTGACCCCAGGCTAACTGTTGTCTCAAACTCTGAGGATACAAAAAAAAGTGAATGCTACCTTCAAGGAGCCATGTGCCTGCTGCATTGTGCCTTAAGTTATTGTAGGGGGATGGATAAAGGAATACTTTAAGCTTGGCAGTCTGGTCAGTGGTAGACTTTTCCTTTTAATATATCATATATGGACATAACCATGAGTTACACGATCCTAGTTTTCTGTATTGTAACTGGACTTTGTGATTGCTGATTCCCTTTTAGTGCTATGAGGTACATGTTTACCCAATTCTTCAAATTCTGTCTGACTTTGTTCTTTGTGGCATCTTCAAAACATGAAACATTAAAATTCTTCCCTGGAAGCAAATGAAAACACCATACAATTCAAACTAAAAATCATGCAGTAGCTCTCTGTGTTCCCCTTATGTAGAAATCTCAATTTTGAAATGAAAGAGTATGAAATTGTGCTTCATGAATACAAATATGGATAATTACAACAAAGGCCCAGCTATCTATTTTCTTGAACAGTTATATTTATGCCTATTCATTCAGAGAAAGACACATACTCCTGAATTTTCCAAGTTCAGTGTCTATTTAAGATCTCCTTCCCAATGTTTTTTCCAGAGTATCCAAGAGATTAATATGTTAGTATTTGTGTATATGTATTAATACGGGGATGGTAACTCATACAGGCCTTACTCAGAGGCTGAAAAAATAAATACCCAATGAGGGTTCTGTGGTTATTATGATCATACTTAGGGATTTACAAAGTATCCTACCATCTTTCATCTTTATAGCATTTTCACCACCGTTGCTTTTTTGTTTTCATTTTTATATGAGACAGCTATTTTTATCTGCATTTTATTCACACACACACAGGCCTATTGTTCAGGTAAGTAAAACATAACACTACAATCTAGAACTTTCAGATTTCTGGTCCAGTGGTTTTCCTACTACTCCAAGTAATAGTAATAGATATCTTCCACGTGCTTTAGAAAGCAGATTCTGAAACAATTTAATGTTCAGGATATTTAGTGGGAAGTACCCTTGGAATTAATGTCTGTCAAAGAGAAGCAAAGGGAGCAGGATTGGGCAGAGAGAGAAGCTGAGCTGTGAAGCAGAACGAGTGACAGACAACCTTGGCCGACCCCACGGGGAATTCAAAAACTAAACCACGGCTCTTCAGAATTGCCCCATATTATTCGAAATATTGAAGGTTCTTATCCCAACTTTGATTAGACATTAGATTACCTGAGAAAAGCCTTACTTTGAGTGAGGTGACTCTCCATAGCTGACACAATCCCCGAGGAAGCTATCGCTTGAAAGCTGTTGCTAAGAGCGTTCCCGGGAGCTCAGACCTCAAGTTGTCCTTGAAGGGAAAACTGGAAAGCACATTCCCTTCTGTCTCTAGTCTTACCATTGATCACCTGAGTCAATCTACATTTTTTCTTATCTTTTAAACCTTGTATCAAAGATGCTCTGCTGCTCAATACCATGACACTTGTCTATAACAGTATGTGTCCCTGGAACACAAATTAATATCAAAATCTAAGAAAATATGGCCCGAAGCTTATCATTCATTCTTCCCTTTATGCTATACAGTGTGTTAAATGCTGCCAGAGCTAGTAAGAAAACCCCTCACTTAGCACACAGACAATGACCCTCTCACAATCATTTTTCATTGGGCAAGCCTCCTGGGCTATTGTAGTTTGTAAGAGAGTAAGTTTTTGTCCCAAAGAATAGGGACACTAAACTATAAAATCATTCTGAAAAATTATCTGCATGATCACAGGACATCATTGTCTCCTCCCTAACTTCAACCTCTAGCACCGCTTTATCTATTATATGCTTTACGTATTTTCTACAGGGAAGAATAACTTCTTTTCTTCCTTTCACTCATTCATTCTCTCTCTCTCTCTATTTTGAGACAGGGTTTCACTCTATCATCCAGGCTGGACTTGGAGTGCAGTGGTACAATCATAGTTCACTGAAATCTCAAACTGTACTTAAACCATCCTCTTGCCTCAGCCTCCCTGAGTACAACAAGGAGTAGTCAGGACAACAGGCAGGCAACACCACGCCTGGCTAATTTTTTATTTTCTATTAGTGATGGGGGTCTTGCTACGTTGCCCAGACTGGTCTCTAACTCTTGGGCTCACGTGAGCCTCCCACTTTGGCCTCTCGAAGTGCTAGGATTGCAAATATGAGCCGCTGTGTCTAGCCAGCTTTCTTTTTATGTATCTTACAATTGTCTGAAACTTGTACTAGAAAACACTGGCCACCATCATTCCCACTATCAGCTTTACCCATATAATAACTAATAATTATTAATAGGTTTCTGTATTCTAAGACATCATATGTATTGCCTATTCAGTCCTCATAGCAATATTACCACTTACTAAATACAATATTTATAAGAAGGATTTGGGACCTTTGGAAGTATGTTGTGGGCAAAGGAAAGACCTTAGTTCACCCCAGAATATATAGTAGTCATGGCCTGGCCACCCACCTTCAACATACACACACACACACACAGTTTGCTTTGCTATACTTGGGTAAACCTACGCATTGCATGTTATTTATTAACATGTTTTGGGTAGGCTGATACAGAAAATAAGAACTTCAGTTGGAATTCCCTGTGAGGTTGACCAAGGATGTCACTGGGTTACGTCATACTTCAACTTCTTTTCCTGCCTAACTCTCCTGTTTCATATCCTTCTGAGATTATGCTGCCAGTGAGAAACAGGAATATAAGAAACATCAAATCATCTAATACTAGGGAAAGAAAAGAGGCTTAGTGATGAAATAGAGAAAGATATAATAATCCAGTGATCAACTAAAACCATCTCGCCAGAGGTGGGCATGTAGGAGGAAGGCTCCCCTAAACATTCCTGTGAAAACAATTTACTGGTCTAAAAACCTGAGTAATTACTCTATTACTTTGTTCCTTTTTTACTGATCATGACTTTTCAAGAAATCATATTATAGCTCATCAAGAAGTATCTTTAAATTCTAAATAACTATCTACCTTGTCTCTTCTCTAAACATCTGGGTAACTGAATTTAACAGGAGTATTAATTAAAAAAAAAAAAAAAAAACTGCTGTGCACCTGAACCTATTGCAAGTTCTTGTTTCTGGTTCTTCTGAGCCACAGATGACGCTAACCTTGACAGGGATTTAAGAAACCCTGAAAAAAGTCTGAAACAAATATCATAATTAATATAGGAAGTAAAATACCACAGGAGAAAGACTAAGCATAATGGAGCCCCCGAATGTGGCAAGTGTTAGGCCAATTCTCTGTATGCACTGTCATTTAAATTCTATGTTAGGTATCATAAAAACTCTACAAAGCATGGATTAATATCCTTACTTTTGGCTGAGGAAGTTGAGGCTCAAAGAAGCTGAATGAGAGTACGAAACTGGGCTCTATACCCCCACTGTTACTGTTACTCCTCATAGGTGTGAGACAAAAGGTTATGAACCCAAATTTCTCTACTTGTTTTTCCCCCACATTTCTCATTAATTCTGATAAATTTCACATCCTCGAAGTTCTCTCTTATTCTCAAAGTACCATGTCCCCAGATGTCCACCTTTCTCCAACTATCAGGGTAGCTTGAAATTTCTACTACCTCGAAGATCTCTCCCAGCTAAAGAGTAAAGAACAATAATCCCCAAATGATAAGCTTTTATTAGTAATTTATTAATAAAATAGAAAAAGAACCCGTGTACAAAATTCTTTAGTTAGAAATATTCTAAGTCACTGTCTCTTAAAAGCTTGCTTCTTTCTCCTATTCTTTCTCTTCTCTCCTGGGAATCCAATTATACCTCTGTTAAGTCTTTTCAAATGAGCATGTTCTATATGCTCTTTTATGTCCTTTCATTCTTTTGTCTGTGTTTCAGGCTGGATATTTTTTTCTGACTGTTGTTCCATTTTTGTTCTCTACCAAATATACTGTTAAGCCTACCTACTGAGCTGTAAATTTGAGATATTATAGTTTTTAGTTCTGGAATTTCTTTTTTTTTTTTGTAAGTATCAATTTTGTTTGAAAATTCTTCAACTTGTCATTTAATATCTTGAGCATACAGTAGTTTTATCCTTATCTGCAATTTTGTCTTCCATGGTTTCAGTTATCCATGGTTAACTATAGTCTGAAAATATTAAATGGAAAATTCCAGAAATAAATGATTCAGCGTTTTAAATTATGTACCATTCTAAGGAATATGATAAAATATCATGCCATACCACTTCAACCCAACTAGGACATGAATTTTCTCTTTGTCCAGGTACACATGCTGTAGATCGTGCTCATTAGTCACTTACTAGTCATCTTAGTTATCAGCTTGACTGTCACAGTGTCACAGTGATTGTGTTCAAGTAACCCTTAGTTTATTTAGTAATGACTCCAAAGCCAAGAATAGTGATGCTGGCAATTAAAATATGTCAAAGATAAGTCTTACAGGCTTCTTTTAAGTAAAAGCCAGAGTTTTCAACCTAATAATAAAAGGGAAAAAAATCATATGCTGAGGGTGCAGAGATCAGCAGAAAGAACAAATATGTTATCGAAGAAATTGTAAAGAAGGAAATATTTTAGTATTGCAGTTATAATTGTTCTGTTTTGTTATTAGTTTTTTTTTTGTTTCTCATGGTGTTTAATTTGTAAATTAAACATTATTGTAGGCATGTATATGTAGGAAAAAACATTGTATATAGGGTTTGGTACTATCTACAGTTTCAGGCATCAACTTGGAGGGTCTTAAAACATCTCCCATGAATCAGAGGAACTACCGTGTTAGTTACAGTCACTTTAAATCCATAACTCTGACATCTGGATCTCTTGTAGTTCTGTTATGTTCTCACAGTCCTTGGCCAGTTCATGATATCCAGTATATCTTTTACTTGAATTTTGAATTTCTTTTTTTTTTTTTTGAGACAGAGCCTCAAGCTATCCCCCTGCGTAGAGTGCTGTGGCATCACAGCTCACAGCAACCTCCAACTCCTGGGCTCAAGCAAGTGTCCTGCCTCAGCCTCCCAAATAGCTGGGACCACAGGCGCCCACCACAATGCCTGGCTATTTTTTGGTTGTAGCTGTCATTCTTGTTTTGGCGGGCCCGGGCTGGATTCAAACCCACCACCTTAGGTGTATGTGGCTGGCACCTTAGCCACTTGAGCCACAGGTGCCAAGCCTTGAATTTCTTTATATAATAGAAGCTCCATAGTTGACCATCTCCTTAAGTTGACCTAATTTTTATAGACCAGACATGTACCACATGTATATATCAGTACAGCAGGCCTAGTTTCTTATGTTGACCACTTCTGTATGTTGACCTGTTTGTTAGAGTCCCTTGAGTGGTCAACTTTCAGAGATTCTACTGTATATGAAAACAATCAAAGAGTGTCTTTGAGGCTTTGGATGATGTAATCTGTCTTAAGAGATGTCTTTTTTTTCTTATAGGAGGAAGACTGAGTAGGGCCAGATTATCTTAACACAATAAGGAATTAAGTTTATTTAGAGCAAGACTTGTATATTTTTTGAGGGTTAATCTAACCCCAGTTTACCCTTACTGTTAAATTAAGGTCACAGTCTAAAACTTGGAGTATCTTCGCTATTGGTGAGCTTCAAACTATAATTTGGACCCTCTAGCTCCATGAAATCTTAAAAGGTTCAACTCAGCTTTTCAATCTTTCAGTTGCTAGTTTTGGTGAATGCCTCAAAACAAAAATGGTGCTGACTGCTCCCGCCACATCTGAGTTCCTCTTCCCTCTGGGAACTTAGCTCCTTGACTGCTCACAGCCTTAGTAGCTCTCTAACATCTTTAAACAGAGTTTTGGGTATGGTTTTTTTGTGAAATTCTCAGTGGAAGTCTTGATTTCAAAGATGAATATTGCTTGAAGTAAAAATTTTCACATATAAATCAGAATCAATGTGATACTGTAAGAATAAATCACTGTGACATGGTGGGTAAGAGCTCATGCTCTGGAGTCAGATTGCCCAAGGTTTGAATCTGAATGCCATCAAGTGTGAACTGCATCATTAAGCAAGTACTCAAGTTTTTGAGTCTGGTACTCTAAATACAAAAAGGGGAAATTAAGGTACCTTTCTCAAAGGATTATTATAAGGATAAAATAGAATAATACGTGTAGAATGATTAAGGCAGTGTATAGTATATAGTTACTGTTCAATTAAACATTAGCTAAGTCTCACAATTACTTTAAAACTATTGCTGCCATTACTATTACTGTCACTGTCATGAAAAACATACAAAAGTTTCTTCCCATGCAATATTTCATTTGCATTCTGCAATAATTCTGAAAGATAGAATAGATATTACATGTGCTGTACTAATTGATACCCACTGTTAATTTCAGAGACATTGAGCTTTAGCTCATCCATGCAACTTAACAAGGTAGCCGACCTGCCATTTCCATACTAGTTCCTCCAAATCCAAATAGTGGGCTGTTTTTGTAAAGTCATTCATAGAGCAGTATTGATGCTTTGGGTCAGTTTAAGTAATGTACATCATGTACAGAATATTTAATCCTTAAGGTTTATTTAATCTAATATCTTAATTTTATAAATGGAGAAACCGAGGGTCAGAGGAGGAAATGTTTTGATTTAGTTCACACAGATATTATAGTAATGGGAAGAGTAGGCAATGGAACAAGTCCTAGGCTTTTCTCTGCTTCAGATAGATCTTTGTCAAAAATATTTGGCTAGCAATAGCTATGATTCTGCCTGTGAAATATCATTAGTAATATCAACACATTATCACCCTCCATAAAGTAGCAAAGCAGCGGAGAGGTAATCTTATCCCTGATGCTAATGCCCCATTATAATATGACATTAGTTTAAGCATTTTATCATAAAATTTAAAAAGTTTAAGGCAGCATCATCTGCTCTGCTAAGAGGTAAAGTGAAAAAGGATGTTTATGATGTGTTAGATTCAATTACTGGTTTATTGTGTGTGGTTTGAGCTATTATAAATCAATTCAAGTAACACTAAGTTTCCAATAGCTTTAGAGTTATTTTACTGTTGTTGTTGTTTAATTCCATGGAGTATGCAGCAGTTATCCTGGAGCAAATAACAACACCATTCTTTATTAGAAATACCAACTGAAAATGTTCTGTTCAGAGTTCTCTTTGGATACCTACATGTTAAAATAATATTGTGACCTATATTGAACTTGGTTTAATCAGTTGTTGAGAAAATAATTATTGAATGCCAGAAATTCTAAGTAGGGAACTTATTTTTATAGATTGGACACATGCTCACTCCCTGATGACAGCTTTGGCCAGCTATGAGGGCTCATGTAAAAATATGGCTACTTCGGGCGGCGCCTGTGGCTCAAAAGTGTAGGGCGCCAGCCCCATATGCCAGAGGTGGCAGGTTCAAACACAGCCCAGCAAAAAAAAAAAAAAAAAAAGGCTACTTCTACAGGAACCTTATGAATCAAGTTTCTAGAGAGGCTGTCCCACCAAAGAATCTTTCATATAAGGAGCAGGTAATTTGGGCAGCAGCTCTCCCACAGAATTATTCATGCACTGCATCTTGTGTTGAGTCACCTAAGTTCCTGAGGAGGAACTATCTACTATAGCTTACGGTTTGTGGAAGCCTGTATGAAGGAACAATTTTGATCTTTAATCTAAGGGGTTTGGTCTTGACTCTGTTATTGTGGTTTCCTTTTTTTAACCATTTTCTTTTCTTTCTTCTTCTTCTCCCCTGATCTGTTCTTTTCCACTTCCAGTCCCTACCTCACTTTTTGACATCTTCACTCTCAATAATTTCAGCATTATTATAATCAACACATACATCATCGTATAGGGATCTGATTGGATCAACCAGTTCACCATAAGGTGAAGATTAAGGGCTTTATTCATAATAAGATTAGTAGTTACAAAGAGAATCAGAGACTGCAAAACATGTTCCCAAAGATTAAATAACTATTTGGGGTAGATGGTTCTTCTTAATTCCCCTCAAATCACATCTAATTTACATCCAAAAAAGTAGGGCTAATGTCACGAGAAAAGAAATTATAATTTTCTAGCCTTTCAGCTCCACAAATAGTAAGCACACTCCATACTTATGCCCTAAATATCTTATAGAAAGGACACAATGCTTTTATGAAAGGTGATGCATTCCCTGTCCCAAATGGGACATATTTCTCAAGATAAAAGCTAATAAGAGGGTGGTCTGAAACATTAAAAAAAGCTAGGGCAAACTCTTAGAACCAACTCTTAAAAAAAGAAAAAACTTTATTGGGATCTAATTTACATGCCGTATAATTCACCCATTTAAAATGCACAATTCAATAGTTTTTAGTATATACTTAGAGTTTTACAATCATCACCATAATTAATATTAGAATATATTTCTAACACTCCATAAAGAAATCCTGCATCAATTAGCAGTTATTCATTTCACTAGCCATGAAAATTAGCCCCTGATGGAAGTTCTAAAGATTATCCTTCTATATGTCAAATTTGTCCACATATTTCAAAAGGCCAAGGACCTGGGAAGGTATTCTAGTGGGCATTCCAACAAAGGCAGATCTTTGCCTCTGCGAGTCTGATTGAAGCCCTATTTGGAACCATAGGCATACTGAATTGTAGGGTTGGCTTCATCCAGTTCATTGAAGGCCTGAATAGAATAACAGGCTGGAGGAAGAAAGAATTCTGTCTGCGCTACCTGACTGCATGAGCTGGAACTTTGGTCTTTTCTATGCTTTATACTCAGAGCGAAGCATCAGCTCTTCTTCCTTCCCAAGCCTGCTGGCTTCTGGGTTGATTCTATGCTATCAGCTCTCCTAGTTCTCAAGCCTTTGGATTTGAACTAGAACCATTTTTAGCCATCCTGAGTCTCTAGCTCCCTAGCTGCAGATCTTAGGACTGTTAGTCTCCATAATCATGTGATTTAATTCCTTATAATCTATCGACACTACACACATTTCACACACACCTCCCTCTCTCTCAAACACACACACACACACACACACACACACTCACACACCCTCCTAGTCTACTTCTCTCGAGAACCCTGCTTAATGTAGTTTCTTTGTCCACAGGTCAACCAACTGGCAAAATCAAAGCAATTATGTCGTCACTCAGTGTGGCTGTTCACGGTCGTGGAGCAGCTCAGTGTCAGAGCTCAGGACCCAGCTGACTGTGCTTCTCTGTTGAAGGCTCTTTTCTCTATAACACTGCTTCCTTCAGGATAAGCTTTCCAAAGTGTAGGAAATGCCTTCTACCTCAAATTCTTCCCTAACATACTGAGCAGGGCCTGATACTCATTTTCCAAAGACCTCAACTTTGTTTAAACATGTAGAAATTGGGCAAAAATGAACAACACAGTACAATGAGATATACTCTCCAGGAAAAGTAAGAGATTTATGCCCAGGAAAGATAAGGGGAACAAGTAGAAATCCTAGGAGCATAGATTAATTTCTGACTTCCTATACTGACTGATGGCCTATCCCTAAAGAAGATGTAGGATGAATCACTTCCTGCTAATTGCTCTGGGCTTCAGTGACAGTCTTTGGTGACTTCCATTGGGTGGAAAAACAGTCCTTATTGGTCTTCCTGAAAATTGCTTATTATGCTCTCAAATTCTGCAGTCTGAAACCAACAAACCATAGTTGAAAATGGATTTAAGTAAAAGTAAAAGCCCAGGTCTGAGGGCACTGCTGTGGAGCAGAAATGGACCTACACAAAATGAGACAAATGCATCTTTTATATTGGAATAACAGCAAGCTCCATAGTTTTGCATTTTAAAAGAATGCTGCTTTGTCCACATCCTTGAAAATATCTTGCCTGAGGCAAGAAAGTATATTTGAAAGGCATGATCTTAAGTATATTAAAACAAACAAGCCTATTTCAGGTACCATGGCTTTGGAAAAAATATTCTATCTACAGAAGTTAATTTCCTCTTATGATTATATTAGGCATAATGGAACTGGGGTTCATTTATATATTTATTTATTTATTGGTTTGTCTGTTTGTTTTTGAGACACAGTCTCATTATGTCAACCTTGGTAGAGTGCTGCAGCATCACAGCTCACAGCAACCTCTAACTCTTGGGCTTAAGCGATTCCCTTGCCTCAACCTCCCAAGTAGCTGGGACTACAGGTACCCACCACAATACTTGGCTATATTTTTTTATTGCAATTGTCATTGTTGTTTAGTAAGCCCTGGCAGGGTTCGAACTCACCTGCCTTGGTGTACGTGGCCAGTGCCCTAACCACTGTGCTATGGGTGCTGAGCCAAAGGAACTGTTTTGTTTTGAAGAATAGATGGTGAAATTTGTGGAAAGGTGTGTGACAGTGCCTGCAACGTAGAAAGTAGCTCTTGTTATATCTGTCATCAAGTCCTCCTCTCCCCCACCATCTATCCTCACATTCTTCTTCTTCCCTGCTATTCCTGAAGGGACTGAAAATTTATGTCAGTATAAAAGTGACTAAAGGGGGCCTCAGTAATGACAAAATACCAGGCTTTATATGGGTCAGGAGTTAGGGTCAGCCTCTAGGTAGGTCGTGTAACCTGTAAGCCTCAGTTTTTCTGCCAATAACATTATCTCTTTGCCCAAGTAAGTGGTGATGTGTAATTCTCTGTCAAGTTTAGACTACTGAATGTCAAGGGCTGGGGGCAGGGATAGGATTTTCAGGCTGCAATATGTGGAGAATTAAGGAAAACAGAAGAATGTCTGGGGTAAAGTCAGGGATCAAGGAGGAAAACAACACTACCATTGACATCCTGCAGAAATCCTTCAGTGCTAGAAGAGTATCCCAAGGGCCATAAAGCCTTTCTTATATTTAAAAAATGAACTTCTACGGACACTAAACAAACTGTAACAAAAAATTCTGTCTTTCCAATTTATCTCAAAAGGTTATTCTGCAATTTAAATGAGATAATCTGTGTGATGACAATTTGAATGTCAGCAACATATTATTGTAACTTTATGAGAACATTTTTCTATTTATACCAGAAAAAGAAATGCCCTCACCATTGAAACGATAAATCAGATTTCACAGCTATTCGGTACATTCAGAATTTAAGTTAACATAAAGGCAAACAGATTTGTTGTTATACGGTTACTGGTCAGCAAATCTGGGAATAGAGAGAGAACACAGTGTTTTAGAGATCTGGCTCGGCCACTTAGCAACAGTACAACCTTAGTCAAGTAGTATAGCCTCACTCATCATTAGGAAAAAGAAGAGGGATAATTATTCCAGTCTTAGTAATTTGATCTTGTTAGGATCAAATTATAGATTGCAATGTGAAAGCATTTTGTAAAAGGAGATGTGTTGCACACACAAATGTAATAATGAGAAGTTCAAACTAACCCTTTCTAGAGTTCACCAGCTTCAAACCCCCCCCCCAAATTTTTTACCCCAGCATTGCACTCTTCTGATAACCACCCTCCCACACACATACATCTCAATCTGTCTATAAAGTCAGATCAGTCTTCAGAGAACAAGTGAATGAAGTCCATGAGTCTACTGGAGCTAATCCATTTGACCGATGGCTGAGGAGTACACACAAAAACATTTGTCATTCTCCTAACAATTAGGAAGGTCCTGTGAACAGAACTGAGATGGGGTTCTCTGCCCGCAAAGGGAAGCAGGTTGACTAGATGACTTTACCCCTGGGGCTATGATTGCTCTGACAGCAACTGATGTACTATTAAGGCAATTTGCAGAAGGATTGCTTCCTTCTCTATTATCTTTTTTTCCTTATTATTAAGAACGGGCTCTCCTTAGTTGACATTCTGCCGTAGGAGGAAGACAAGTGACATACAAAGGCTCACAGCCAAGTGTTTGATTGGGATACTGATGCTGACTGTGTCTCCTCAGAGCTGCCGTGAACAACTTGCCCGCTCCCTTAGCCTTTTGGCATAGGGGCATTTTATAGAAAAAGATAAACTGCCATCTTTGTTCATTCTTCATGGTCTAACTTACAGCAACATTTAATGCTATATTAAATTTCAAAACATTGAAATTTATCCCCAAATATATTCATGATAGAAAAATATTACAGTAAAATTTCCCCAGATTTAATTATGTTTTACTTCTTTTCATTGGTTTTGCTGACATGGGCAAATTTGGAACCAAGGAGAAATGTAAGGATATGGTCTTTTATTAGAATACGGCTTAATTTTATTTCTACTGCATACTCAATACACTCAAGTGTGTAAACACATAAAGTACAAAAAAGCAAAGGAAAAGGAGGACATTCTCCCCACTTCACTACTGTTTAAGATACTGGAAGGATTCTTTTGTGTGAAACAATGACAAATTTATATAAGCAATGACAATTGCAGTTACAGGCAAAAATAAAGCATAATTGCAATGAGAAACAGAAAAGAACAATATTCCATAAGGGTCAATTTTAGCAAGAGTATGACTCTGACCACATAGTGCAAAAGGAGCTTTCGATCAGATTATTAATTAGATTTTTACAAATGACCAATATTAGGTAAACAAGAAAGGTACAAAAAATAGAACAGAATTAAAGAAAGGTCCATTATTTTTTGTCAGGCATCTGCAAAAAGAAGCCTGGGTAAAAGTAAGTTATGGTGCTTATTAAATCTCTGTAACTTACTAGATTTATCTAACTTTTATTGAGTTATTATTAAAGCTCATTTCATAAGTGTTTAAATATACATATTTTATTTTTGGTTTAATGTTACAAATGTAGCCCTTCCCTATAATATGATAGTATTCAGTGAGATTCAGAACGTATATCCTTCTTAACCCATTTCTTTCTTTCTTTCTTTCTTTCATTTTTTTTGAGGCTTGGGGGCAGGGGATATCAATCCCCTTTCCAAACACAGTCTCAGAATCCACATTCAAGGTGAAAATTCTGTTTGTTTATTACTTTATGAAGTAATTGAGTAGTTATAAATCAATTTCTTATCTTGCATGAGACTGATCAGAGAGCAGATTTTTATTTGATTCACATTTCATATCCAAGCATCCTTTTCCTTGTCTCCATTTATGCTCTGAACGAGCATGATAATTAATAGGAGCTCCTTACTTTTATTTTTTTTAAGAGACAGAGTCTCACTTTATCACCCTTGGTAGAGTGCCGTGGAGTCACACAGTTCACAGCAACCTCTGACTCCTGGGCTTAGGCTACTCTCTTGTCTCAGCCTCCCAAGTAGCTAGGACTACAATCACCTGCCACAACGCCTGGCTATTTTTTTTTGTTGCAGTTTAGCCAGGGTCACGTGTGAACTTGCCACTTTCAGTATATGGGGCTGGCGCCCCACCCACTGGGTCACAGGCGCCTCCCAGGAGCTCCTTACTTTTATCTGTACCCACTTAGCTTAGTTTTCACGGAAAAGGTTCAGAAAGGGTTCAGCACCATGGATAGCGTCACAGACTTCATTATGCCTACAAAACAAGGGGCAGGACCAACATCCTCAAGGAGCTTACGGTGCTGCTTCTGAAATCATAATAATCTATAAAAACAAAATCAACCTATTATTAAATTATATAAAATAAAAGGAAACACAGAAGAATAGATAATAATCCAGTTACAGCGGTTTTAGGCAAGTTATTTCCCTCCCTGACCAGCAACTTCCCATTTAAGATAAGAGAATTAGATTATACCAGTGGTTTCTAGATGGCTCCATTCTCAATCCAATGAAATTTTAAAAAATAAATTTATGTGCACAAGATAGGATGCTGATAACTTCATTGTGCTTAAGTAAATGAATTAAAAATAACTTTGGTCATTTCCTTTTTAAAACAAATAACTATTTTAACACAAAAGAACATAATGCCAGAATAAACAATAGCTATTTCTAAAATAGGACACTGCATTTATTTGTTTATTCAAAAAAAGGTACTGAATGCTTATTGTGTACCATGCTGTACCTTTTGGTAAAAATATTTTTTTATGTGGAAGCAGATTATTCTCAATGAAGGTACCATCAATGAGATTACAACGTGGTAAATTTGGCAATCTATAAATTTCACAGATATATTTACTCGTTACTTGTACACTAGTGAAAACATCATGCACCAACACTTATTCTTGTACCAGAATTTATAAACCACTGCTCCACAGTATTGCCACTTCCAGGATCCTATGGTTAATAGGGTCTAGAATCTCTTGCATAAATATTAAGTGTAAATGTAATCTGTGTTGGTGGGAATCATTTAAACCCAATATAGAATCTAAAAGGAGATGGAAAGTATTTTATCTTTATTTGAGTTTGGTGAGAAATGTAGTGGCTATGAATGGCTTGGAATTCACTTTTTTCTACTCATTGGCCTAGACATTCAATATATTATTGGTTAGCAACATCATAATTTACATATCACCTTCTCTAGTAAGCCCAAATGGAGGAAGTCATCCTAACTTCCACTGGATGCTGATGGAAAGAAATGACATAAAGTTTCTAAGACATAATAAGAAAACAATTCTTTTAATTTGAGTAGTGGCTTTGCATTAGATGATGTAATTATAAAGCTAGAGCTAACTTGTCCAGGTTTGCCCCAGATCTGAACAAGATTAGTAGGAATACTGATTGCAATCATTGTCTGACTCAAGTTATTATTTGTTTGGCCATGTGATGAAGGCCCTGATAAGTTTACTTTGGGCTTACATGATAACTACTTACAATAAAGAAGAATGAATAAATGAGCTTCCATATTTTTCACAGTATCATTCCCTTAGAATGTGATAGGGAAGATGGAATTCTTGTTTGGGGCCCTACAGTTTCTGCTAAATCATACCTAATGTCCAATATAAGTGGGTTGGAATGAAATTAAAATGAGAATAAATAGAGAATATATTCAGGCTGATGGGGGAGGGATATAAGTGGACTTACAGAATAAGTAAGCATAGACAGGGCCCAAATTATGTCAGTGTCGAGTCATAAGAGGGATGACTAAAAGACACCCACTTTCATGGGGAATGAGGATGAGAGAGAGAGATTCTGAAAGAACGGAACATAGTAACAAAGCCATTGACTTTGACACCGAGAACGTGCAGACCTCTACTCTCAACTCTCACGTTGTTGCCATTTCACAACGTGACACTGAGAAAATCATCTGCTTTTGATATATATGCTGGATGGATTAAGAAACCCTTTTCCATGGGATATACTTATTTGCACTCAGAAGCTAATACAGTTGATTTTTGATAGTCAGATGAGCTCCCCTATGACTCAGCAGCTACATGCACCATCCGTATTTTTTTAACTTCTCTGCCTAATTCTCTTATGTGAATAACAATAATTTCAACATTATCTAGTTCTTGTGAGAATTAAATAAATTTACGTGTGCACGTAAAGCTCTTAACTTAATGCCAGGTACACAGTCTATTATTCTTACTCATGGCCATTACCAACTGAACTTTTCACGTTGTGCCCTCACCAGAAGCAGCTGTGGCGATGATTAAGTCTCTCAGGACTCTGCTTATCATAAGTACATATGACTACACATAATAGCAAATCCAGCAACCTGACTGAAAGGTGAACTCTCAGGATTGTTACCAAATTTAAAGACTGGCAGTCAGCACATTTTCCCTTGTGCTTGTTGTTGCCTGCATCAAAAATTGAAAAAAAAAAATCAGTAAAACCTCTATAGATAATCACCTCCCTATATTGACCACCTCCTTAAGTTGACCCAATTTTCATAGGACAGACATGCTCCACATGTACATATCAGTTCAATAGGCCTAGGTCCTTATGTTGACCACCTTCATATGAAGACCAGTTTGTTACAGTCCCCTGGGTGGTCAACTTACAGAGGTTCTACTGTATTTACTGAAAGCATCTACAAACTAGAAACCACACTGAGACTGCCACTTTGTTCCTGCCTCCTGTGCTCCTTGGCTTCAGTAATTTGGTTAAAGCAGAAAAGATGTTAAATGTAACATGACTAGAGATGACAGACAAAGGCAACTTCTGTTTCTCTTAAAGAGAAATCATTTTTGAAAAAATATGAGTCACATCTAATTTTATTCCTTTGAAAATACAGGCTTCTCTTCTACACTGAGTATTTCATAAAATTTTTCCAAAGTAAAAGAAATTCAATTTTTAAATATTTATTATGTGCCTATTATAATTCAGGCACGGTATTTAGGGTATGCAAGGAAGGGGAGCTTTAAGATAACTAAGACGTTTTTCTTTGCTTTTCTTTCCCCTAACAATGCTCTAATTGTACGCACACACACACACCATATTAGGAAACTAAAAAGCAATAAAAATACAGTGGTTGTCTCCTTTATTCCACCAGAATTACCAGTGTCACCTGGAAATCTGTTAGAAATGAAAATTCTCAGGCCTCACACTTGCTCTCTAAAATCAGAAACTCTGGGGGTGGTGCCCAGGAATCATTGTTTTAACAAGCTCTCCAGGGGATTTGATGAATACTTAAGTTTGAGAAAACTTGTCTAGCAGAACTCTGAGCGTCTCCTAAGAGAGAGGCAATTCACACACAGGGAACCTCGATCTCTATCATGGAATCAGCACATGAGGTTGGGAAAATTAACCAATATCTTATGTCTCAGTATTTTAACTATAAACGGGGAACTAAGTATCTTTCTGCTTTTGAAACATAATCTGAAACATACTGGTGTCTGTGAGAATGTGCCTACTTGACCTCCTGCTGAAGGAGATGTGACTTAAAGGTCCCAGCTGATGCACTTTAAAATCCATCCACAGATTTGCACTGATAGCTTTGTGGAACCACATATGGGCCTCACGGCAGTTCAGAATGATTTTGACTTCTCTCTCCACTTCATTAGGACTCATTGCATTGCAACTTGCTCAGCCTTCTTGATTTCCCCCGTTTCCTTTCACACAGGCATTTTCCCTAATGAACTCCTTGCACATTTAATCCCATCTTGATGGCTGCTTCACAGAAGTTCCATATTAACCCACTTGTGTTAATCAGTTATCTATGTAAGAGAATTCTATTCAAAAGATATACCTTCTGTCCTGGAAAAGTGGGCTGACAACCACATTGCATATTTGCCAATGAGCCATCAATTCTACTTAATTAGATTTATCAGAAGAGTATAAAGACACAAGAGGATGGTGCACTTTCTCTAATCTTGGACCCCTATTTTAACAACAAAATTTCTGCTTCATTTAGAGCCTTCATAATTGTCACTCTTCCTGAAAATTCTACTTCTGGTATCTAACGATCCGTCCTAGGATCTTTCCTGCAATCCTTTTTATCCCTGAACAAACCACGAACCCTGCTAAGATATTTCCTGTATGCTTAATCATCATCTGCTTGAATATGTGAACATGTCCATTTTTTTTTCGAAGATTTTCTATGACTGTGGTCTACTTAACTGTGGAATTACTTGCTTCTTTATTCTATCCTGAAGTGTAATAGTTAAATATGCAAGTCCTGGAGTTATATGCACCTGAACTTGAATGTCAGTTCATCTCCACTGTAGTTGGATACAATATATTACTAACAACCTCTCTGAGCCTCTATCATCTGAATCCTAGAGTTATGAAGAGTTTTCAAGGTGAAACCATCATTGAGGGACTAGTACAGAAGCTGGCATGTAGTAAATGTTGAACACATAATAACTGCTACTATTATCATTGTTATTACTATGAAGGTCATTACAAAAGTTTTGAGATACACAAAATGAAGAAACATAAAATCAGAAATCAGCATGGATGGAAACAAATGAAGCCCATTTAGCAACAACAATAAGCTGAGCAAGTTGAAACTCGCACAGGTGAATCAGAAAGAACACTGTCAACTATGTTGCTTGGAAGTGAAATAATAAATCATAACACAGCCTGTCTCAAAACTGTCATAGTGACCCACATACTCGATAGGCCAAGTAGTAATGCACAGTTTGAACGCCATACTTTGTGTGGAAGGAAAATTAATTTCTCAAGTTCTCAGCCTGCTTTGAGGGAATGAATGATCACTACAGCTATGGCTACTGCTTCTCTCTGCTGTTCCATTGTTTTTTTGTTTGTGGTTTTTTTTTTTTTAGAGACAGAGTCTTACTTTATTGCCCTCAGTAGAGTGCAATGACATCACAGCTCACAGCAACCTCCAGCTTTTGGGCTTAGGAGATTCTCTTGCCTCAGCCTCCTAAGTAGCTAGGACTACGGGCACCGGCCACAATGTGGCTATTTTTTTGTTGCAGTTTGGCTGGGGCCGGGTTCGAACCCAGTATCCTCCATATATGGGGCAGGCACCCTACTCACTGAGCCACCGGCACCGCCCATCTGCTGTCCCATTTTGCTACAAGCTCGGCCTTGTGGCAGGATGCTGTCATATTTCACAGGGAGCTGTACCAAATAAACCCCATCAAATTAAGAATGTGAAAGGTCTTTAAGTGATATCAGGTAAGGTCTCCTGAGAGCAGAAATGATGTCTCAATTCATCTGGTTCCCTCTGTGCTTAGCGTAGCACCTAGCACTGAAGTAGTCTAGCCAAGAGATGATGCCTGGAGAAGCACTTTGGTAAATGACTGGAAGGAAACAATGCTTCTTCCACTCTTGATGCTCCCTTCCACATAGAGGGACTTTCAATACACAGGGTACTCCTAAATGTTTTCTGCTCATTTACTGCCTCCATCCAGAGCAAGTGGAATGATCTGCCTGATTGGTAATTTGGGGAAAGAAGATTATTTATGCCTGCTAACTTTTTTTCTTTGTGGGTGTGTACTGCCCACAGGAAGCAGGTCTTCTCTCTTCTCTGTTTCCAAATGCCATACTCTAATCATGGGAGGAGGTTAGGAAGCCCATGGAGCTCTTAAGCAAGATACATTCTCTACTCTATTGGTGGTTGTGACATTTTGACCTCCATCTGCTTTATACTTTGTCTTAATTCTCAGGGGTTTTTTTAGAATTTCCAAATATTATGAGAGTACACATGTTTTGGTTACATGAATTGCTTTTGTACAATTCAAGTCAGAGTTATAAGCGCACCCACTGCCCAGACAGTGTGTACTCTACCCATTGGGTAAACTCCTCTCCTTTCCCCCCTCCCATTTTCCACTGAGAGTTACTATCAAGGTACAAATGGGTTTTGATTGATTAGTTGCAGTTAATGGAGAGCACCTGCAGAATTAGTTTTTCCTTTCTTGTGATACTTCACTTAGAAGAATGGTCTCCAGTTCTCTAGAGCTTATCACAACAGGTATTGGTTTTAGTACTCCACTCAGTTTTATTTAGAATGCAGGCAGAGAAGAGGTTCTTATTTTTTAGCATCCTTTGAAAACCCCAAAGGAAAAATGTGTCAAAAGCCTAACAGTGGTTTTACCACTTGACCCAGATGTCTTGAGTCCTAGAATTTATACAAAGAAAACAGTCAGAAATGTAGTCAAAGACATTTATAAACAGGTGTCCCTTACTATTAAAAATTATATATCCCCAAACTGGAAGCTATATCATCCCCATGTGATGAAATGAGATCCTGCCAAGTCATTTTTTTCAAAGACTATTTAATGATAGTGGGAAATTCTCATGGAACAATGACATGTGAAAGAAGGCTTGACTCAAATAATATAACACACACACATACATA
Source organism: Otolemur garnettii (assembly GCF_000181295.1). Classification (NCBI taxonomy): domain Eukaryota; kingdom Metazoa; phylum Chordata; class Mammalia; order Primates; family Galagidae; genus Otolemur; species Otolemur garnettii. Next base: position 22,995,974 of record NW_003852398.1, on the reverse strand, counting down.
CTCTCTCTCAAATAAAGAAGACATCTTAGCGCATTTGGAAATCTTCTAGAAACAAATTGGCTTTTTCTTTTCCAATAGAAAAATCCTGGAGGAAATGACTACATGGACTACAATGACTATGGACCTTGGGAAAATGGCACTAGATCAGGGAAAAGAAGTACGTAGGACTGGATTCATCTCATGGCTCTGCCTCTTCCTGCTATTCTTGCTGTTGCCTCAGTTTCTGTACCTATAAGCATGATTTGGAATCAGTGATCTCTAAGACCCCTTCCATTTCAACATGTTAGGATTCCGTGATTTCTTTATTACAAACGTTATGCTGAGTCATTCCAGCTAATTAGGCTGGAAGGCTGATAATTCTTTAGTGGATTAGAGCTCTGTGGAGTTATCCAGTTAAGTCACTGTAACACTCAAATAGATTCCATGATGCAGTAATTATTAAATTCCAAACATTTCTCAGGTTGCCATGATGATCTACAGAAACCATCCATACCTCCGTACTTTCAATGTCCTTTTTCTGTTGCCCTGTTTTTATAAGTTTTCTTCTGAAAATATAGGAGAGAAAATATATTGGTCTTTTTATGAAATACATTATCTTTTAAAACCCTCAGTGACTTTGTATAAAGATAAAAAGAGACCTCCACAAATATTTTCCCTGCAGATTCAGAGACACTTAAAAATCCATGAAAAAAATAAAAAGAACAAAACACACACACAAAGAAAGAAAGAAAATTGCTATCACTTTGTATTTGTTTTTAAATGAGGAAAAATAATTATTCCTATTCAGTTGTTCATTGAAATGCCATCATTTCTAATTTTTTATTGTTTCTTCTTCTGACATAACTCAGCAAATGATTTTGTTCTATTTTCCTCTCTCTGCTTGGTGTTTTCATAAGCTCTAGTGCTTCAGAGGGGTAATGACTCACCTCAGGTTTGGTGCCCACTGCATCCTTCCTCCCTGAGGTAGGATATTATTCTATGATAATCTTAACCAGTGTCTTCCACATAAAGAGGGACTTTCATAAAGTAGAAACAACGATAACTTTCTACTTTTCCAGAAGTGAGGTCTCATATCTCATCATGTTTTAATTAAGCAATAAGTTAGATGTCAGGAGCAATTAGAGTCTTGAAGGTCAAAGCTTGCTTCATTAAAAAATTAGAAGGGCCTCTCCTTGTTCAACTATTTTGAAAGTGCCAAGAGACCTCTAACATCGACTGGGGAGTCAAAGAAAATAAAGTCATGGCTGAACAGGGTAACACTGTATTGGAATTTAGACTCATGTTTCCTCTGGCTAAGCTGCACTGGCCTCCACAGAAGCCCATGGTTTGATACATAAATTAAATATATATGGCATATTATGACTCAAGGCAGCAAACAGTTAATGTTCTGAAAGTGCTTTTAACTAGCAGAGAATTTCAGCATTTGTGAGGTGTAAGTAGGTGGGAAGCAAAAGATACAAAATATTAGGCTTCAATATATCTTTTTTTCCCCAGGATATTTTTAGATTTCAGATGTGGTCCAAGAAGCACCTTCCCTAGAATTTTCTTAGGAACTCGATACAATGACCAGTCTGGGGTCCTACAGCAAATCAATGCACCAGAATCTCTAAGAATTAGGCTCCGAAATGTGCTTTTGTAATGTTCCGTAGAAGAATCTAATGTTCACTAAAGTTTGAGAATCTATATATCTAGTGCACCTTTCTCATTTTATCAATGTGAGTCTAAGATTTGGAGAGGTGGAGATTTGGAGAGAGGATGTCAGATGGCACCTCTGACATCCACTATGGGCTCAAAATTATAACCTAGGTCTTCATACTTCATGTTTACATCCATTTTCACCAACTTATCTGACTACCGAGGTGAACCTATCCAACAAGATTTTCCCACTTCTAGGTTAATAAGTATGCTTTGAGGAACACCCTTGCCCCAAAGATTCTCCATACCATTTGTCTCAGTGACTGACAATATTCTGATATGCGATGTGTATGCTTTCGGTTTCAAAGGTATTAGCCATCTTCTTATAATTCTGAGAGCCATTTCTCCCAACACATTCTTATTTCTTTCCTGTCTTAATGCAATCAGATTTCTATCATTAAATGTGCTGGTTTTTTTTTTTTTTAATTTTAGCCATCTGAGATACTCCTGAGTTGAGAATTTTATTTTCTAGATATCCTTACAATTGGTACTTCTTTTGAAACTGAAACCCCTGTAGCCTATATCACACAAACACCAAGATATAGTTGAACTTGTAACATAAATCCATGCAACCTGGAACTGAAGAAAGACCACAAACCTAAGAGTTAAGAGATGTTATTTCTAATCCTTTCTTAGCCACGAACTCATTTCAGCCTGGTCGTTTTTCCTTTTGAGCCCCAGTTGCCTTATTCTAGAAGTGAAAGCAGTTTTTAAAAATAGGTTCCTTTTTAATGTTGACATCCTATGAGAGAAAGCAGGAAAATGAAGACCCTATGCTGTCATTAACTTACTGTTGTTCTTAAGAAGTGTGAAAAATCAGAAGATGCAAATATCTCTAATTATAACAAGCTGCCAAAGAAATAACTGTCAGTGTATTCTATTATTTGGCTGGTAAGGAGCTCTCAGAGCTGTTGAGTACCCTGTGGTTAGGGAAGAAGGAATGAATGATCTCCTACAGGGGGTGTTAATGAGGTCCCAGGATTTGTGTGGAAGGGCAGAGGAGACTTTAGGAAGAAAAGATCTCCAAAGGATTGAGTTCATCCTGTGCTCTTTCTGCAAACACTAGGCAGGCTAGGGAGGAGTGGGCTTTTCAAAAAAGCAGTTTAGAAAGTTGGTTTGCAGTGCAAAAGGTTTAGTTCAGAACATTTGTGACTAAACAATTTAAGCTAATTAAAGCATCCTCAAGTGATTCAAGGAGCAACGCATGTGTAAATTTGATTTTTCCTCAATAATTCCATGTTAAAAACAAAAGCAAAACAAACACACAAAACAAATTGATAGAAAAGTGACCTGGCCACTTAATTACCAACAAGTCATCCTGAGGTGTCAAGAGTATGTGTGAACCTGCAAACAAGTGAACTGGATTTGAATTTCACCCTTCACATTTTAGCTGTACCTTGGTATGTGACACTTTAATGCATCTAAGACTCCCTTTCTTTCTCTTAGGCTGGGATTAGTAATGCCTTCCCTACCTCTCTCAAGTGGTTGACAAGGAACAAAAGTCAATAAGAGATGTATGATGAAGTTATATTAATTACTCAAGCGTATGGAAGAGACTGAGAAACCCATTGTAGAGATAGATTAAATTTCAGTCACTGTTGTGACACTTTGGAAATGGTGACCCATTTGAGTCATTTGAATTTTCTAATCCTCTGTTTCTTATATTGAAAAAGTAGACATATTAGCTATTGTCAGGGAAAAAGAGAACAGAGGTGTGCCGGGTGTTGGGGCTCAAAACAGTATAGCCCAAAATATGGTGCTTCAGTTTGCTGGGTACTTTGACCTAAGGAGACTGAAAGGCCTCAGAAACAAGATCTCTCTGACCTTCTCCTGTCCTCTTGTCTTCCATTCCATCTATCTTTTTCCCTATCCTCTGCCCCAAAAGCAATGCATAGCACCCAGAATTCCTCTTCTTTAAGGTAGGTCATATAAAGAACCCCCTCCCCCAAAGCCAACCGTAAAACTGAGAAAAGTCATTTCTCCCTTCTTCCTTAAAAACCCTCATTCCAGATGAGTCCTCCCCCATACACAGAAAGAAGGCTGCAGAGAGGTCAAGAAGAATCTGAACAAAGAGTCCTTGGTGGGTTTCCCCCCTCAATCTATTACTCTTAGATCGTGTCCTTTTGTCTCATCACATTTCCACATGACTATCCATTTTTCATCAAACCTAAGCGTAGACATAAGCAGTTTCTCCTTCGTCCTTGGGTCTTCATTTGTGAAGACTCTTGTGTCTCATAAAACTTTGATTAAATAAATTTGTTATGCTCTTCTCTTATTAACCTGTGTTTTGTTATACAGGAATATTAGCCATGACCTTTATGATGGGAAGGAAAGATATCACACTGTTCCATCCTTACAACTGGACAGTAAGGTGGGAAAGACAGATCTCATTCAGGACTATAGCAATAAGGGGAAAGAGACCTCTGCATAGAACATGACTCAATTCCAAGTACAGCCTAGAAAAGTAGAGCAGAATGGGGCCAGTAAATGGGAAATTACTAAGAGGAACCATCAAGGATTTAGGAGGATTCTAGCTAAACTGCCCAAGTGGGATTCTTCTAAAGACAAGCCTGAGTGATGAAACATCATCAGGGAGATAGTAAAGGATGAGAAACCCAATTACATATCCAGGGTAATCAAACATGAAGGATGGGAGATTCTAGCTAAACCAGCGTGGAAGGATTCTTGTGAAAACTGCATTTTGAAAGGAAGTTACAGATGGCCCTAGGAGAAGCTTCAGGGACCTCACTACAGTTTGGTCAAGCAAAGAATCTTTATCATTACTGAGAGTGATTGTTTTAGGGACTAAATGAAATAAATTCAAGTCCAGTGTTTTCCTCAGAACTGTGAGAATGAATACTAGCCATCACTATCATCTCATCATTATCACTGGCATCATTATTAGATTATACTTATAATTTGCTGGGCCATAAGAAAGTTCAAAACACATGAAAGGCAATAAACATGTGCTCACTGCTTTGTCTCAGATAATCAGTATTTTTTTTTCAGGGGATAGAGGGTTTGATCCTAATCAAACCAGAAACCAAAGGGGGCGGTCTTTCATAGAACCTAAAGGGTTGATATTGACAAAGACCCAGATTCAACATCCCTAGTAGGACACACATGTATGAATTTCTGTTTATCAGGTATATATATATAGATATATATATACATCTAGCAGGTTTATCTGATTTCTAATCTTATCATCATTCCAATTCATTTCTTTATATTTTATTATTATATATTTTTATTCTGAAGCATCATACAAAAACAAAAACATAATTAAAACATAAATGGACCATTTAATATGTTATTATAAAATAAAGATGTGTGTATGTACCATTATCTGAGTCAAGAAATAAATGTAAGAACTCCAGAATCTCCCTCCCATTCGTCCTACCATGTTTCTAACTTAGTCTCTTGTCTCCCCCCAATGAAGAGAGAAGAGTTTTACAGTATTTCCTCTGATTTTCTTTATAATTTTGCCACCTCAGCACACATTCCTGAACACTATACTTATTTAAAAAGATAGCAGTATAACAAGGACACAGTTCAGGTATCATGCAATTTGCTCATCTAAAATATACAATTCAATGGTTTTAGTATATTCAGAGTTATACAACCATAACCACAATTGTAAACATCTTCTATAGCCCAGAAAGAAAGCCTGTACTTATTAGCAATCACTTCCCATTTGGGAGATGAAATATTGCATCCCTAGACAGGATTACCTACCCTCTGTCTCTGTATATTTACCTATACTGACATTTCATTTCATGTAAGTGGAATCAGACAATAAGTAGTCATTTCTGACTGGCTTCATCATTTAGCAAAACTTCTTCAAAGTTCATCAATCCCATCATTCATCAGTACTTCATTCTGCTTCATTGATGAATAATATTTCATGTTATAAATATAGACATGCCTTAGTTTATTGTGGTTTCCTTAATCGCACTTCACAGATAGTGCACTTTACAAATGGCAGGGTTGGCAATCCTGTGTTGAGTAAGTCTTTTGACGCCCTTTCTTCAACAGCAAGTGCTCACTTCACGTCTCTGTGCCATGTTTTGGTAATTCTCACAATAGTTCAAGCCTTTTCATTATTTTTCATTATTATCATATCTGTTATGGTGATTTGTGATGGGGAATATTTGACATTACTACTGTAATAGTTGTGGTTTTAATTTTTGTTAACTTGATGGCTAATGAGGCTGAACACATTTCCATTTCCTCAACTACCTTCATATACACGCACGCACACACAGGGAGTGGAAGTGTCTCTGAAAAAATAACTTTTCAGAACTTTTGCCTATTTTTTTTTAATTGGTGGGGAGTCATCGAGGGTACAAAGAACCGGGTCACATTGATTGCCTTTGTTAGGTAAAGTCCCTCTTATAATGGTGTCACACGCCATGGCCCCCCACCTCCCTCCCTGTTTCCCTCTCTCTGCTCTCCACTTCCCCTACCCCCACCACGCACTAGGTCATTAGAACTTTTGCCTATTTTGAAAGTTAGATCATTAGTCTTTTCATTTTGAGTTGGAAGAGTTCTTTTGCTTGTTCTGGATAGAAGATTCCTCATCAGATATTATATGTGTACATGTTTCTCCCATTTAATAGGTGGTTGTCTCTTTAGTTTCTGGTTGGTAACCATTAAACCACATTTTAAAAAATGTATATGAATCTCAATCTAATTTTTCTTAAATCTAAGTTTGTGATGTGACTTTGGTATTAAGAAGGCTTTGCCTTAGCTCAAAGTCACAAAAGTTAACTTTCACATTTTCTTTATTGAATTTAATAATTTTGAGTGAATTTTGGGATATGGTCTGAGGAGGAGGTCTAACTTCATTCTATTGAATTTGGATACCAATTTTTTCTTTTTTCTTTCTTTCTTTCTTTCTTTTTTTTTGCAGTCTTTGGCGGGGCAGAGCTTGAATCTGGCACCCCTGGTATACAGAGCCAGTGCCCTATCCTTAAGCCAGAGGCGCCACCCTGGATACCAATTATTCAACCACCATTTTTGTTAAAAAAGATTATTCTTTTACATATCCATCACCTTACTTACTCACATTTTGTGGTTAGACATTCAAAATTTACTCTTGGTTATTTTGAAATATACCCTGGCATTGTGCACATTAGGTAAACATTCCACATTGTATAGCAAATCATCACATTGTACCCTATAAATGTATATAATTATAATTTCAATTAAAAATTAAATAAAAATAAAGTAATTAATATAAAATAAATTGGCAAATAAAATTATATATACTTAAAAAAAGAAAAGACTATTCTTTAAACAAAAAGGACTATTATTACCCCCCAATGAATTGTATTGGTGCAAAACACAGTATGTTCCCTAATTTTTTATAAAAAAAACTGGACATTTTAATAATACTTTTGTACAACCCTGAATACAAATCTCTCCCCCAGTCCAGTTCTTGCTCATTCTTGTTTGCTTATTTATTTGCTTAGTGACTTGGCTGACCTGTTCCAGTAAAATCTATATGCCCCCCCAGCATTAAACCTCCAGTGCTGTTTCTCATAGTGTAGCCTTGGTCAGGTGGACATTCACCCATGGTGCCAGTGTCTTTGGGGTTCTCTTTTAGTATCTCTTTTCATAATATCTATGTTGAGTTTCTGTCCCTGTTGTTATAAGTCCAAGCTATTAGGTTCTAATTTCTAGTTGATCACTCTGTTACTTTCAACAATATTCTAGGGCATACATTAATCTACAGTCTGATGGTTCATCAGGCTAGTTGAGTGAGCTTCAGCTGTCAGGGTGCGTATTTACCTCAACATTTCCCCCAATGAGCCATTGTGTTTTGGTTTCAGTGAAAACCTTCCCACCATTAGGTCTCTTTGTTCAACCTAACTCTGGTTCTTAGGATTAAAGGCTGATGCAGGGGGTAGGTGGGGGAAAGAATGAGAGTTAGAGAGAGAAGACCTGCACATAAACATTGGAGGAGAGAATTTAGGAAGTTCAGTACTTCCATTCTGCTCATGCCCTCTATTTTCCATTACTTCTCGATGGTTATTTTAAACTGAATAAATAAACTATATGATTTAAGCATTTTTGTCTTTGTCTGTGAATTGCTGTGTATCATGAGTTTGGGGGTAGAATTCCACGATGGTGTACTTGAAGTCTACAACTACCTCATGATCCTTTCCTACGTGACAAATAAGATTGCTAGGTCACGGGAGATGCCTATCTTTAATTTAATAGATAATGCTAAAATGTTTCCCAGTATTTGTTCCAGTTCGCACTCCAGCCCACAGTATGTAAGTGTTGCTGTTGATTCCCACTCTTGTCAACACCTGCTATTGTCAGAATTGTTCATTTTAGCTATGTTGGCAAAGTAGGTGGCATCTCATCATGCTTTTAATTTGCATTTCCCAGATTACTCAAGAAGGTAAGCACTTCTTCATATGTTCATATTGGACACCTACATTTTCTTTTCTGTAAAATGACTGTTCAAGGTCTTGGCCATTTTCTATTTGAGTTTCTATTATTTGTTATAAATATATAAGAGCGATTTTGTATCTTAACAAGTTCTTTACCAGTTAGTGTGTTTAAAATATCTTCTTTTATTATATGACTTTATTTTTCCTCTCTTAATGGTATCATTTAATAATGCATAGATACTCCTAGTTTCAGTAGTTTCAGTGTAGTTTAATTTTAATCTTTTTCTTCACAATAGTGCTTATTGTACACTCTTTAACAAAAATTTACCAAGGACAAGATACGCAGAATATGTAAGTTTCATTGTTTTTCCCTTTATAAAACTTGATAATATGTATGGTTAAAAGTTGAGATCAAGCTTGTTTCTCATTTATCAACCAAGTGGTTTAAATTGCCCCAGCAACATTTGTTGAAATTGCCATTCCCTCCTTCCCCACAATTTTGCAGAATAAGTAAGCATTTATGTGTGTATCGCACTTGTGGTACATTAGATTACTTGTCTATTGTATTAACTTAACAAAGTCTTAGCTACTATAGACTTCTTAATAAGTCTCATATCTGATATATTGAATCTTTCTACCTTGTTCTTTTCTTAAAAAAAACTTTGGATAATCTTTATAATCTTTATATATGCAAATGTATAAAGCTACTAGGATTTTGATTAGGATTTTACTGAATCTATATAGCATTTTATAGATAATTCATATTGTGAACATTGACAGTCTTTAATCCCTGCTTATGGCATACTCTTCCATTTATTTAGCTCTTCACTTATTTTCTCATAATACTCCACACCTATTTAAGTAGTGATTTTGCAGCACTCCTTATTAGATTTGATACTAGCTACTTTTTTTCCAAAACTATTCCAAATGGTATCTTTTTAAAAATTGGATTTTCACAATCTTTAATGCTAGTAAACAGAATAATAGCTTTCATGTGGTGAGTTTGGATCCACCAATGTTGTTTGCTGAATTTTTAACTATTTCTATTATTTCTAACAATTTGTATGCAAATTATTTGGATTATCTACTATATGGCCAAATATTTTATAAATAATGACAACTTCATTTGTTTGTTTATAATTTTTGTGCCTTTTACTATTCTTTCTTGCTTTAATCTGTAAGCAGGACTATCCGCTACAATGGTAAGTAGAAGTGATAATGTGAGAAATGCTAGCACTGCTCCCAATGTAAAAAAAAAAAAAAAAATCAACATTTCACCATTAATAATATCATGTTTTTATCATGATTAGATGCCAAATTTTATCAAATAATTTCAATTGATCTACTGATATGCTCATATAATTTTCCTTTTCTAATGTATTATTAATGTGATAAATTACACTGATTACATTTTTCAAATAAAGAAATAAAGATCCAGCATTACTAAAATAAACCCATTTGGTCATTATTATATATTTTTTTAACATTCTATTTTCTAATAGTAGTTAATTTTTTTTTTTGAGACACAGTCTCACTTTCTTGCCCCAGTAAAGTGCTATAGTGTCATAGCTCACAGCAGTCTCAAACTCTTGGAATCTAGCAATCCTCTTGCCTCAGCCTCCCTATTAGCTGGGATTACAGAAGCCTGCCACAATGCCCAGCTATTTTAGAGACAGGGGTCTCGCTTTTGCTAAGGCTGGCCTCAAACCTGTGAGCTCAAGCAATCCACCCTCCTTGGCCTCCCAGAGTGCTGGAATTACAGGCATTAGCCACTGTGCCCAGCTCTAATAGTTAATTTAAGATTTTTGTATTAATTCATTGATAATGCTTTATTAATTTTTAGTCTTTTCTACTATTTAATTTATAATTTCAATATTTATTATGATCTTTTCTTTAACCAATGGATTATTTAGAAGTATATTTCTTAATATCCAAATATGATAATAATTGCATTGGGGACACAGAAAACACTGTATAATTTTAGACATTCAAATTTATCTTATGACCTAATAACCAATTTTTATAAATATCCTATATGTATTTCAATATAACATGTGTTCTGCAGGTGTTGGAATTAATGTTCTATTTATGTCAATTTAAATATATTATTTAAAATTTCTAGAAAATTTGAATTTTTAGAAGTTTACAAATTAAAATTATTATGCACTCCTGATGAACTAAAACTTTAAACATTTTAAAATTTCTTCTTTATCATTGGTAAAGCATTTCGTCTTTAAGTCTATTACTTCTGTTAATATAATGGCTGTACTAGCATTCCTTTGGTGAGTGTTTGCTTACAATATCTTTTCTTATTCGTTTATTTTCAACCTTTATACAGCTTTATGTATAGATGATGACTCTTAGGTTTTTGAAGAATCCCAAATGAGTTTGTGTTCATTTTTGTAATTTGTTTTAATAATTTTCTTCTACCAAGAGTATTTAGTTCTATTAAGTATAATGGAATAATATACAAGTATTTCTTGGTATTTTACACTTCCTTGCTCATTCTGTGTTATTTTATTATTCTTTCATCGCCTTGCTTTGAATTTGTTTTAAAAAATTATATTTAGTTCTTTCCTCTGTTAGCTTGAATTTACATATTCGTTTTATATTTTTGTATGGTTACCTCAGGAATTTTCCTTGATTTTATTCTCCTGTTCAATGAAAAGACTTCGTCACACCTTGACTCCATTTATCCTGCACTGCGTCCATGTTCCTGCTGTTAGATACTCTGTCTCTGTATATTTTTATACCTTTGAGATAATATAATTGTTTATGCAGTTAGTATTCATATAGATTCACCCACAGGCCCACAAGCTTTTAACCCAAATCCCTGGGTTTCAGAATTTCAATTATTTTATAATTTGAAAGGTAAAATTGCTACAGAAACCTTGTATTACTTATCACTTCCAGTGGGAATTAGACAACACTTCATAATCACACACATTAGTATCTGTGCAGAGAAATGTATGACTATTCATTTTAAGTGGAATAAATCAAGCTTCAAGTCAGTTCAGGTCAAGTTTACCATCCAGTAAGTTCAGATCAGGTCTCGCTAGTTTTGGAAAGATTTGAGACTGTGGATGAGAGACCGAGGACAAACCTTATATAGCAACTGGTTTCCAGAAGGCTCTCAACAAATGCTGTTGCTGACCTGATGTGTCAGCAAGGATATTTTTAAATGATATTTTCTTTCTCTCCAAATGGAATTTTTGGGTACTACGAGTTTAACATTGCAAATCCACCTGTCTAGCTGATGTTCTTGCAGACAATATGTTTATACTGGAAGAAATTGCCACAACGAGGTTGTGAAGCTTGGTTGACATCACACAGGTTCAGAGCAGAAGAGGTGGGTGAACTCAGAATCTCATACTGTGTGTGGTCTTACTTTAAACTCGTCCTGACTCCTAGAGTGGGATGAAAATATCACAACTGGGGAAAATGAGTGATTCAAATCAGACAGTGAATGGCAAATGGCAGTCCAGAGATGAAAGAAAAGCTTCCTCACAGATGAATGACAGGGATGGAGATCTTGAAAGACCATTTGAAGAGGTGATCGGGGAAAATCGGTGTCTATATTTCCAGAATGAAGATATAAATAATCTGTTTCAACTAGAATGTTGCACGGCCTCATAGATTTTACGTAGAAATAAATTATTTTCAATGTGGGCTCAACATTTATTATACTAATTATACCATTATTCATATCCCTCTTCTAGTATGCATTTTAAAATATGGATTTACAGAACTTTGGCTCATAAATCTCTCTGAAAAACCCCATCAGGTGTTATACTATAAAAGCCTTGCTCTCTTAGAAGTTTCAAGTTTGCAGGCACTAAGGGGAAATGGACAGAAGAGTTAAATCTATCCCTGGTAAACTATTTATGTACATAATGTCAAACAATACTAAAAAGTGGAAGTGAACACAGATTTTGAGACAATTTCAAAGAGACCAAAATGAAATTTTCCTGCCTTACTTAGAAGTCATTAACTGTGTGTGAATTACTTAAACTACTTAGAGGTGTTAGAAATAGAGAGATTAAAAATTTTAAAAAACAGTTTTGAAGCAAAAAACATCACAGGATAAAATCACTCAATGCTTTGACTGATACAGAAAAATGACTGTTTTCATATGCTGTTGGTAGGGGAATGGATTTCTGTGATCTTTCAGGAAATTAATCTGGCAATATCACTACAATTAAAAATACAATTAGACAAAGCAATACCACTTTCAGGAAATCTACCCTAGAAAAACAAAAGCACCCGTGCATGAGGACCTTTATACATAGTTATAACTCTTTCAATATTTATTGAGTACCTACTCTGTGCCAATTACAAAAGCCAGATGGGGCCCTTGTCTTATAATGCTTACATTCTAAAAGAAAGAGATGAATAATAAATATGTAAGGAAAAATATCAGGCAGAGATCGATGCCTTGCAGTGATTCTGAATGGGCAATGGATAACTTATAATTGTATATTGGTGATTAAAGAAAGGGGCCCGCCGAGCAGCAGCAGGTGGGATTTAACCTGAGAATTGACCAGAAAGAATCTAGCTTGGAACATCACAGTGATGTTTATAGTTACAAAAGTCTACTAACAAATTGAATTTAAGCAACATCGGAATGGTTAAGTTACTTACGTTATGCTCATATTATGGACTATGACACAGTTATTAAAATAATGTCCAATTAGCATTCCAAACTTAAATATGCCTAAAATTTGACTTCTGATTTCTCTCCTGAAAACACTGCTCATTCTGCAGTCTGCCTCATCTGAGCTATGACAACCCTATTCTTCCAGTTTGGAGGCTAAAAGCCTTGGCATCATCCTTGGCTCTCTGTTTTGTTTTATACCTCATAGCTGGTCCCTCAACAAATCTGAGGACTCAATCCTGAATTGAGAATACAGAATTCCATCACTGTAACCACACCCACTTCTGCCTCTCTGCACCATCACCTTTTAGCCTGAATTACTAGG
>NW_003852398.1:22957890-22982477 GCF_000181295.1 Otolemur garnettii | reverse complement strand
CACAAGGACACTCACGCCTCGGGAATCTGGCTCTTAACTTTTCCCTTTCCCCAAATCTGACTAAGTCTTCACACTAGAATCTTCCCTGGCTACACTAAGTAAAATGCAAACTCCTAATACTCCTAGTCCTCTTTCCTATTTTAGTTTTATCCTTAATTCTCACCACTCTAGTAATACCACACATTTTACTCATGTAGATTGTCTGTTGTCTCTCTTCTTATCATTAAACCATAAGTTCCAGGAAGGCCAGAGTTTTCTTTTGTTCACTCTGATTCCCTGTGCTAGAACAGTGCCTGACATGGGATAAAACTCCATCAGCATATCCTAATCCAGGAAAAAATATATTACTGTAAATAATCCTCAAAGAAGTAAAAGTAGACATCCCATTTCATCCTGCAACCCTATTAAAAAAATCATTTTACCATGAGGACATTTGCAAATGTTTATAGCAGCTCAATTCACAGTTGCCAAGATATGAAAACAACTGAAGAGCCCATCAAACCACGGATGGATTCATAAACTGTTGTGTGTATATACCATAAAATGCTATTCAGCCATAAAAAAGACAGAGACTTACCTGGGTAGAGTTGAAGAACATTCTCCTTAGTAAAGTATCTTGACAATGGAAAAGCAAGCATTCCATCAACTGAATGCTGATTTGAAACTAGTAAATGAGCAACTGCCGGTCCACACAAGAGGAAAAACACCATTACATTTAAGAAGGGGGAGGAGTCAGAGAGGAAGGGGCTCAGCAAGCCCCTATCTAACGGGTACAATGTAGGAGTGTATGGCACACCTCTTGGGTAAAGGACAGAAATACTGTTCAGACTTTCCTAACCAATACAAATAATGTGACCTAATGGTATGGACCCTCACATTAACCTGAAATTAAAAAAAAAACAAACAACTTTCCCCAAAGTAAATTGATCTATATGTGCGTATATATGAATCGGTTTGGGAGAGTATAAATCAGACTCTTCCCATTAGTTGTCTTAAGAAAGTAGAATTAGGGGCAATCAGACAGTTACTGAGTTTTTTTCTAAAGCATTTCTGAATTGATTGGCCTCTTTTTATAGGGGTTACATCTGTGACTTTTTAAGAAAAAAAGTTATAATTCAGTTTTATATAAAGCATGTTGATGTTAGCAAGAAAATTTTCTTAAAATACTCAAATCCAGAGATGAATTTATTTTCCCCTTTTCAGTCACTGCTGATTGAATTAGTATTTGAATTAGGAACCTATAAATGTTTAGCTGTGATAGATGTTGATATGATAAATGATCTAGGAATTTCAGTGGATTCTAAGCTTGTCAGAGCCAGAAGCTAACAGAATTCCTCAATAAAAGCACAGACTCCGCATCATGGCCACAGGCCCAGCCCTCACCCAGAGGGCGTTTCCCATACGCCAGTTAATTCTGGCATTAGGAAATAGTTTAAGAAAACTGAAAACCCATAACTACCCAATCTTTCTTTCTAAAGGAAGCTGCGTGCAGAAACATAAACAAATAAACATAAACAGTTAAAGGGGCTGGGAGGCTGGACAGCAGCCTCTGTGGCTACCCCCTAAGTAGCTTCTAAGAGAGCCGAATGGAAGTTTTAGGGGGTCTGTAGAATCAGAATATTTATGAACAGTATGTGGGCAGGGTGAAGAACAGAGCAGTCTGTTAACTCTTGAATAAAGCTGAAGGAATGTTTGAAAGAAATAAGACAAGATAACTGTCTTCAATTATTGTAAAGAAGAAAGTTGACTTTCATGTGAAGCTCCAGAGAGCATCAGTAAGATTAGTGAAGGGATGGTTTAAGAAGGCAATTTCTTCAATAATATTAGACAAAATAAACTGTCTGAACATTATACATGGCCAACAGTGAAATGAACTGCCAAGTGTTGTAACAGATCTCATGTCACTGGAGGAATTTAAGACAAAGCCTAGATAACCAACCACAGAAGTGAGCCCTATGGCATTGGCTACCGGTGAAAGATGACATCGTTAAGATCCCTAATTCAGGGTGGCACCTGTGGCTCAGTGGGTAAGGCACCAGCCCCATATACCAAGGGTAGCAGGTTTGAACCCAGCCCTGGCCAAACTGCAACAAAAAAATAGCTAGGCATTGTGGCAGGCACCTGTAGTCCCAGCTACTTGGGAGGCTGAGGTAAGACAATCACCTAAGCCGAAGAGCTGGAGGTTGCTGTGAGCTGTTACACCACAGCACTCTACCGAAGGCGACAAAGTGAGACTCTGTCTCTAAAAAAAATACATTCCTCCTAATTCTCAGGTTCTAGGAGTTCATGTAGTATCAGGATGCTTTGGTTGCAAATGATAGAAACTCTGCTTTTTCTTAACTTTGCACAAATGGAAACTCCAAATTAGATCCTAGCTTCAGATACGGCTCATTTCAAGAGTTTAAGATTACTTATCTCTTCTCTCCCTATCTTGAAACTTTGATCCTTTTTTTTCTTTTTGAGCTTAATTCTCAGGCAAACTCATTTCTTCGTCAGCAAATCCCGAGCTTGCATTATCATCATACCGAGAAATGTCACTGGTCCTCTGCACATCAAAAATATTTGAAAAATATAAATACAAACGCAGTAGAGCAAATATTTACACCGCATTTACATTCTATTAGGTGTTATAAATAATCTAGAGATTATTTAAAGTATACAGGAGGACATATGTATATTGTATGAAATACTATGCTATTTTATATAAAGGACTTGAGCATCCATGTCCCCAGGAACCAAGGCCTGTGCTAAAGAGCAGAAAGATTCTCTTCCTCAAGGGCCCATGCAGAAGTCTAGGGGAAAACTCTGACTGTTTCACTTTTTTTTTTCATGAATTCATCCTTAGAAGGATTTCAACATCTAAGCAGGTGATAACCAGTGATTAGCCGTCTTGGGTCACGAGCCCATCTCCGTCACAGGTAAGACAGGATCACATGAGTGACAATTCCATCAGGTGAGGGTGCAGAACAGATCCCCAGAGGGGACACTGGCTGGGCCGATACAAAATCGTGCATGTTCATAATGGACTGAGAAAAGCACCTAAAACATCTGATCATTCAGGTAGCTGCAGAAAGAACCCAGGTTATAAGCACTTTTGTATAGATTACAACCAAGAAAGCACTGAAGCCCTTCACATAGTTTGGCTTAGAGAAGGCTTTCCAGAATTAAAGAAGAAAATCAGGCTGTTTTCACCATTGCGCTGCAAGGGGATGGTACTAGGATAAGGAGATGTGTGCTGTCACTGAATATGTTTCTATAACAGATGGGAATAGCTTTTTCTTGAAATAGCTACTGATGTGGGGATGTTAAGATTAGCTAGGGCAATGGTTTTCCATTTGTAGGAATTTGTATTATGGTAATCAACCAACCAGAAGGAACTGTTAGTCATCCTTTCCCTGTTTAGAGGCAGAGCTTTGCAAAAGAAAGAACAGTATACATGCAGGATATGTGCCTGTGTATGTGTGTATTTCTCTCCTCCTATGTATATACAGACATTTATAGATGATGTAGAAAAGGAGTCCACGTATTTCTGACAAAATAAGCAACATAATGTGTAAGAGCAAAGTTTGGGAACCATTCTGCCTGAGTTGAAATCCTGGCTCCCTCACTTACTCGTTTTCTAACCTTCTGCAAAATATTTAACCTTTCCATGTCTCATTTTTTTATCATCTGTTATTAATAATAGTAACAACTCCTTAGAATGGCTCACTGATTTAAATGAGTAGAAAACTGAAAAACATTGAGAAGAGTGTCCGGAATTATCATGAATGCACAGCAAAATCTGCACTCAGTATTATGACTGTCACTAACCGCTTGTGTCATTCTGTGCACATCACGTATGCTTTCTGGGCCTCAGTTTCCAATCCTGGACAACCACGTGGTGTTTTCAGTTTCCTGTTGAACTCTAACGTGCTGTGTTAGACTCTGGGGCATTTTTACTTTTGTAAAAAGTACTGTTCGTGTCAAATAGAAGCCAAAACAACATTCTGGGTTTTCAGAACTTAAAAAAAGGTGGGGGGTGGGGGAGAGATGTAAAAAAGATTCATTAGCAATCATTTAACTTCAATGGTTTGTATACATACATTTACAAGAAGGTTCAGAGCCAAAGACAGTCTGTAAATGTGAAATTTTTTAAAGAGTAAAAGGCAATAAAAATCAGAAAGAGGGCATTTAGTTTATTGAAATGAATTATATCCCTATCGAGTAGTGCTTGGGACATGAAGAGTGAAAACATCCCAAGAGGGAGATAGGAAGAAAATAAAAACCATTGTGTCAACGGCTTAGTAAGGTAAATTCATCATCATTCACTAATGGTTAACATGAATGCCTGAAAATAGAGAGGTAGAAACTTATTCTGGGCTCAGCTGCTTGAGAGACAAATAATTAAAATACAGAAGAGGAGGGTTTCCAGAAGTTAAATTTCTGTGTATATCACCAAGTTTGCGTCTTTCATCCCACAAAGATGATTTGCCGGATATGAATGGAAACTTTCCCTTTTGGAATCCCCCATCTGTCACTGGATAAATTGAGTTCGGAGAAAGTAATTTGAATGCTGCAAATAGATTTCAGTAACACAGGTAGGCTAGGCATGGGAACAAGGCAATTCTCAGAACCCAAGGCCCAGTTTCAGGAAACCAGCCTTTTAAGGGAAGAATGGGCAGAGAAACTTACCGAATATATTAACTCAAAGCCAAATATTTCCCCAATAAAGCATATGCATTTCATGGATTTCCAAGATGTGTCACTTACTCTCCAGTGGCTTCTAGCATTTTTTTTTAACTATTATGACAAAACTTAATACAGCTGAATATAGCTTAACAGCTATAGTCAAGAAAGGAGGACTAGGAAGGAACAAGAGAAGTAACTATGGATGGATATGCATGATGTGGAGACTGCCTACCCTGCTATGACTGGAGCAAATGATAAAAATGTATCCCAGTGAGATTTCTTGCCCCTCCTTGAAATTAGAGATACCAGGAAGATAAAACAGGTTGGAATTTTAAAGGACATCTAGTTTATTCATCATCTCTTGCATGAGTCCTCATTATGAGATTCCGTAAAAGTAGTCTTTCATCTTGACTAGAATACACTCAGTGGTATTTTCCAGAACAGTACATTGCAACATTATGCAGTGAAGACTGAAAAGGTTATCATTTTAAACAGAGTATAAATTGATCTCCTGGTAACTTCCACCCATTGATCCCAGACTGGGCCCTTTAGACCCTTTCTGTAAGTACTAAATACATTATCAATACTCGATCACATTTTCACTCATAAGACACTCTTTAAAACCTGGGTAGAGGATACCACAATGATGAAAACAAACAAACAAACAAAAAGACCTACTTCAAAGCTGCTTACAGAGACAAAGGGGAAGACGCAACTGGTTTCAGCACAGATCAGTTTTACGGTACAAGCAACAAGGGAGATGTTAGCAAGATGTCATTATTTCAGGGGAGAGAGGAATCACTTCTTCTTAGGGTATAATACAGAGTTTCCTCGGAGGCAAGAGAACAGGAAGCAGGTTGACGAGGAGATCCAGTGGCATGGGCAGAGGCAAAAACAAAATAAAGTGGTTGTGGGGTTTTGTTTTGTTTTGTTTTGTTTTGAGACAGAGCCTCAAGCTGTCCCCCTGGGTAGAGTGCTGTGGCATCACAGCTCACAACAACCTCCAACTCCTGGGCTCAAGCGAGTCTCCTGCCTCAGCCTCCCAAGTAGCTGGGATCACAGGTGCCCACCACAATGCCCGGCTATTTTTTGGTTGCAGCTGTCATTGTTGTTTGGCAGGCTGGGCTGGGGATTCGAACCTGCCACCTTAGGTGTATGTGGCTGGCGCCTTAGCCACTTGAGCCACAGACACCGAGCCACGGCTGTGGGTTTTAATGCCTCCCAGATTTCTAGCTTGTGCTGTCACTACCTATATGCACCTTTGACATATGGGCATGTCATTAATTTTCCTGTGATGATCCGGTAATGAATGAACTTTAATTTCAACTTCTGTATGTTATATATGTGTTTGTGTGTATAGTGTGAGGTGCTGCTCAGTTGGCAAGGGCTGAGGCTTCTGGTTTTGGCACTTCACCTGGCAGACAACCCAGGGGAAGCCTCAGACAGACAGGGCTTTGGCAAGCGACATTTTACTCTTGACTAATAGATGACTACCTGCCCTCAAGATAATTCCAGGTGGCAGAAACGCAGTTGCGCCCACTTTAGGGGACCTAAGCAAGGCTCCAGGATGGGGTCAAGTGTGCTGTCTTTGACTCCGCAAGGAGCTAGTCAGCCTTTCAGAGGATTGGAAAGAAGCTTGTATTTTAAACATGATGACTGTTATGCTTTTTGTGTTTTCTGTAATCATTGCCTTTTTGTTCTTTGAGTATTAAAGTTCTTTTGAAAATGTCAGCCTGTCTCAGCCTGAGCAAAAGGAAACAAGAAAACTTCTTACAATTTATGTATGTATGTGCAGTTTCTAAAAGGGAACAAAGCTCCCTTCTAGTTTGAAGGGGCCCCATGTGATAGAGGCCACAATAATCTAATGGAGAAGCCTTCAGCGAAAGGAGAAATTTAGAGGAAAGAAGCCAGGCCGCTTAACTAGCCACCCTCTTCACACAGAGAGTTTGCTGGATTCATTATTTTCTTTATTTTTTCCCATCATGAAAGATTCTATATTTTAAAAAAAATGTTTTCAAAATCAAGCTTTCCATTAAATAAAAAGGCCTGTGCTTTGTATAATATATATATATATATTTTATAAAATATATATATATAATACAGAAAGGCATAATGCAGAAAATCAAAATGAGCCGTAATTCTACCACCTGAATGTTGCTAACATTCTTATGTTTCCTTCTACAGTTCTCCATTTTATAAATTTATATATGTTTTTGGCACAGAAGTGGAGTTGAATTTAGTACTTTGATTTTTTACACATACAATCCTAGAACCCGTTTTCCGTTGTTTACAAATTTCACTTCAGTGGAAGCATTTGTAGTGGTGGTGCGGCATTCTGCAAGACATTTAATCACATCTTAATTGTCTAGCACTTAGCTTGGGTCCATTTTTGTACATTTAATATGATATTGCAATAACTGTATTTTATTTTCATTAGCGAGAGGGGAAGGATAGGAAGAGAGCACTCTTATAAACTGAATCCTTTTCTGTTTATTTAAACATTTGTGTTGTAGCTTCCGGGTCTTCTCCAAGTACCTTAGACAGAGGAGGGCAAATTTTTTCTATAAAGAGTCAGCAGCCAATATTTTTGGCGTTGAGGGCCATGCAGTCTCCGTTGTAACTTCTCATCTCTGTTGTAGCACAAATACAATACCAGCTATATGAGACATGTAGACAAATGGACATTACTGTGGTATCAATACATTTTTATTTATATATGTAGACAATGGTCCGGTGGTCCATGGGCTACGGTTTGTTGGCGTGTACCTTAGGGATACCTCTAGCATTCAGAGTCTTACCTCCATCTCTTAGACGGCATGTTCTTCCTTACTATAAACTTAATATCCTATGTAGGTGCTTCTGTAGGCTTGGAGAACACAAAGGTGAAGTACACACAGATTCTGCCCTTGCAGAATTTAGTATTCTGTAAATTGATTTGAGAGAAAAAAATCTAATAGGAAACTGTACCATCAGCCATTGTGGATGGAGCATTCAAGGTCATCTCCATTGTCAGGATCACAGAAACAGATGATAAAGCCTAGTAATAATACTTCCTGCTAGCTCAGTCATACAGATCAATCTTGGAAATGCTTAAACGTGGAACAAAAACAGAGTAAATGAGAAGAAGATAGAAGTCACAAAACGCTAGTATATTTCTTGCAACTCAGTACTTGTGTGACCTTAGGCAATACGTGTATCCTTAACTTCCTCAGGCCTCAGTTTTCTCACCTGTAAACAGGGATAATAGTGCCATGTGAGGAATAAGTGAAGTCACACAGGAAGCAGGTAGCTCAGTAAATCAATGTCATCTGTTCTTATTAAGAGGAAAAGAGCCATCTTTTGTTCATTCATTCACTCATTAAACATTCTCTAATTATGACTCATAGAGCACTCATGCCTTGGACAACAAAGAAAAGAAAGAAAGGTATAAAAATCAGGCACAGAACTGAAGTCTAGAGATCTAGATCTAGTTTAGAGATCTAAACTATCTCAGCGGTCCCAGTGCAGCCAGCCTCAGTTCTCGCTCTGCTCCAGGGCCCGGCAGCAGCACCAGGTACCTTCTTCCTGCTCATGAAGCCCTGGCCACTTCCACAAGTCCTCACTGCCTCCTGGGGGATGAGAATCATGGAGGCTTATGTGCCAAGTTCTATTTCCTACCACTAACAAGTGATGACTGCTTCCCCAGTAGCTGCCAAGAGGGGCAGGTGACACAATCGAGAAATATGGGGGGAGTTAACTTCTGAAGGGGCAACATTTTACCACAAGAGACAAAGGGAGCTAGCAGATACATCACTCAGTCTTGCTCCCTCTTTCTGATGGTCTGGAGGCACCCGGTTGAGTTTGGCCCCCAACCCTAACAATGTAAGTTAAGTGTTAACATGTCAGCATGCATCAGCATGTAAGCAGTGCCTCAGACTCCGTTGTCCAGGGACACAAGGCTAAGATATACATAGTGTTGTATTTAATCATTAGGAAATCTTTAAGGTCTTTCACTTTTATATTTCATTTTTTTAAATAGGAAATGGAGTCTGGGTGGGTGGTGGGGAGTGGCTTGTATAAGCCAGTCAAAACTAGAACTGGCCACGCGACTCTTAATGAATTTCCATGGCACCAAACTGGTTTGAACATTATGTGCTTCCAATTAGGCCTTATAAGGCTTACAAATGTTTTTGGTTTGGGCCAGGGCTGGGTTTGAACCTGCCACCTCTAGCATATGGGACCGGCACCCTACCCTTTTGAGCCATAGGTGCTACCCAAGGCTTACGAATGAATAAGAACATTCATTTCTTCTCTCAGCCTTATTCCACGGAGAAGGAAGGGCTTGGGGTGAAAGCCTGTGAGGTCCCATCTGATGTCAGCCTGCCTTCTGGCCCAGAAATCCAGCAAGTTCTCAGCTCTTCTCTAGAGATATGCCCCATTGTTGTTCAGAGATTTACACCTAAACCTTTCCACCTGGGACTGGTGGAGAGAAACAGTGGTCACCATCCTATTTTAAGAGTTCTAGTCTGAAGTTTAATACCTCGCAGATGGGTGATCTTTTAAGCCTCAGTTTCCTTTCCTGTATGATACAGATAATCTCCGTGGCAGCACTACCAGAGTTCTGCCCATGGGTTCTCAGCTCTCACCAGAAAGTTCCTGAATCTCCCTGCCCAACAGGGCTTTCTGGCTGTACTCTGGGGAGCAGAGTATGCAGAAAGTGCCAGAGAATTAATGGTTTAGAAGCAGCCTCGCCCCGTGAGGCGGGGGATTGGTCAGCTTTCTCACTTGTGACACAGGTCAATTCGGAGACGTGTCCTGTACAGTCCCTCAGAGGCCCCGCCGCAGGTCGGAGCCCCAGCGCCCACACTGGCGATACACTCCTCTGCACATCTCTCATTAGCCTACCTCCCTTCCTCATCTCACTTGCCCAACCCCTCACCACACTTCCTGGGATAAACTCCCAAGTAGATCATTTCACACCCAAATCTTTGTCTCTGGCTCTGCTTGGCAATAAATTATCTTGCCTATCCCAGTGAGTAGTTTAAACAGGAATAAAAAGAAAAGGCATATGCTCCGTCCCTAAACTCCAGGAGAGCCAGGGCTCTTTTCTTCACTACTAAATACTCAGCACTTTGCACGGTTTCTGCACAAAGCAGCTTTTGAATGAACATTTGGTAAATGAACAAATGAATGAATGAATTTGAACTTAGCTACAGATGTTCATGAAGAATTTACAGTGAGATATTTGACAAAGTAAACATCCTCTCTACATGTCAGGTGTTAATTTTCTCTCTCTCTTCTGAGTTTGTTCCTGATGGTTTGGGAGTAGCTGAACAGGACCCAGGGTTTGTGGAATGCTTTCTTATTCTATGCCCTGCATCTTGTCTCCACTACAATCTGACTTCTTGGAAACTTTTTAAATACACATCACCGTCTGTTACTTTTATGCTATGAATTGCTCTGCAGTCTGCACTCACCTTTTAAAGTAATAGCATCAATTAGCAGCTACAGCAGAAAGCAGTTACATTGCTGCCAATCAATGCCTTATGGGGATTCTGTGGTGTGAAAAAAAAAGTCCATAATGGATTCCTGAGATTCCCTCCGCCTCAAGATGTATAGTCAAGTAGGTGGCTTCTTATGTACCATGGTAAAAAGAAAAAGAAAGAAAGGGGAAGAAAAATAATTTCTATCAAGCATGTAAAGTTCAATGCATTATTTGCTATTACTTGGCTTTCCAGTGACATACATCTAAAAGTGGTAACCGTTACCACGGTTTTAGCTGGAGTAAAAGTTTCATGGCCTGTGGAAAGAAGAGGAACTGCTTTTCCGGGCACCCACATACCATCCTCCAGTCTCCAGGTAGTGCTTGCCTCCCCCATGCCACTCCCCCTCCCCACCCCACCACAAAACCTTCTCCAGAAAGGCGTGGTGTTTGCAGGCTCTTGTGTCAGAATATGAGAAAGTGCACTCCATCTGAGAAATGCAGAGGAAGAGAAGGAATCTGGCCCTCTCAGTTTGCAGAGGAGTCACTTAGGGCTCACAGAGATTGGCACTTGCTCAAGATCACACAGCACATCAGGGCTGAAACCAGCTCCCTGATCTTCTCATCCTTCCTGATGCATCTCCTCTCACAGCCTCCTTAGCTCTTGTCAATAGGGCAAAAATAGTTATATGGGAAGATATGGAAAGCATGTGCATAGTTAAGGAGGTAAGTGAATTTTCTTGGTATGTTATTTAGGGTTTCTGCCTGTTTATGTCAGGTTTCCAAGGATCTTACAAGAATTGTAAGAGATCAACTATACATGTTGCCTATCGCAGAGTCTTCTTATCACATGGGCCTCATCCTGTCAATCCTATTACCCTGGGAGCTGAGGCAAGAGGATCCCTTGAGCTAAAGAGTTTGAGACGTTTAAGCAAGAGTGAGACCCTGTCTCTAGTAAAATTAAAAAAAAAAAAAATAGACCAGCCTGATGGTAGGTTCCTATAGCCCCAGCTACTCAGGAGGCTGAGGCAGGATTGCTTGATCTCAAGAGTTTGAGGTTGATTTGAGTTAGGCTGACACCACCATGGCACTATAGCCTGGGCAACAGAGTGAGACTCTGTTTCAAAAGAGGGAAAAAAGGGGGGGAGGGGGATGAGGAAGTTGAACAAATATAATTATTAGTGTGTCTTAAATTAAAAATTCAGTGGTCCTAGTAATTTCTGCAGTAGTTAGTAACTAGTAACGTGTTTTGTAACTAGTAACTTTTGTTTCCCAGTATCTAACACATTTCACCATACCATATTGCTTTATCTAAGACATGAACTAAGATAGCAATGTCTGCTGGTCAGATGAATGGATAGATAGGAGGATAGAAAATGGTAGGAGGAAAGAGGGAGGCAAGATGGCCAACTGAAGCCAGCTTTTGGCAGAGGTTCCCATACAGAAGGAGAAATAATGGCCAGAAATAACCCAATAAAGCAGAAGATCAGGAGCTGAGCTGAGACAGAGGATCAATAGGTTCACATCACCCCTGCTACAACAAGCTGGGATTCTAAGGAAACAAATTTCAGGGACAAAACTCATCCCTGAGAGGATGGGAATCCTTCCCCACTCCCCCCCAGGAGAGCAGCTTGAGGTGAGTAGAGACCAGAGGACCTTTTGTGTCACCAAAGGGGAGAGAACAACTGAGGGCCGGGACTCCCTCCACAGAGAGATACTGCTGCAAGCCCAGGCAGTCTCTTGCCTGAGCCAAAAGTTGATCTAATAATATTCTCCCTACCTTCCTAAATTCCCAATCCACCTCTCCCCTCCCTCCTGGTGGTCTGGAAGACTACCTGCTGCAAAATCTGGAGCGTTTGGCAGATTTTTGCTAGGGCAGGGCACCTCATGAGCTATGGGATAGTTGTGCTGAAACTATAACTTCAATAGAGGCAGGGAGACACAAGGGGAGAGAGACTTGCCATGTGTTGGAAAGACCATAGCTCAGGTCCCATGCTACTGACCACCGGGGACCGTGGCCCACCAGCTCCCCAGCTTGGCAGTCCATGGTGGGCGGCTTGGCTACCTGCCTGGCTCCTGTGACCCGCCACAGAGGCAACTCCCGCCTAGCTCCTGTGACCCATGGCCTGTGGTGGCAACACCGCCCTCTAGCTCCTGAGACTCTATTCCCTTTACAGGTATGCCAAAGAAGATGAAATATTTGGAATTATATCTAAAAAAGGATGTGAAAGATTTCTATAAGGAGAATTATGAAACTCTGAGAAAAGAAATAGCTGAAGATGTTAACAAATGGAAAAACATACCATGCTCATGGCTAGGAAGAATCAACATTGTTAAAATGTCCATATTACTCAAAGCAACTTACAAATTTAATGCAATCCCTATCAAAGCACCACTGTCATACTTTAAAGATCTGGAAAAATAGTACTTCATTTTATATAGAACCAGAAAAAACCTCTAATAGCCAAGACATTACTCAGAAATAAAAACAAATCAGGAAGAATCACTTTACCAGACTTCAAACTGTACTATAAATCTACAGTGATCAAAACAGCATGGTATTGGCACAAAAATAGAGAGGTAGATGTATGGAATAGAATTGAGAACTAAGAAATGAATCCAGACACTTACCGTCATTTGATCTTTGAGCCCATCAAAAATATAAATTGGGGGAAAGATTCCCTATTTAACAAATGGTGCTGGGAGAATTGGCTGGCAACTTGTAGAAGACTGAAACTGGACTCACACCTTTCTCCATTGACAAAAATTGACTCTCACTGGTTAAAAGATTTAAACTTAAGACAAGAAACTATAAAGATTCTTGGAGAGAGTGCAGGAGAAACACTTGAAGAAATTGGCCTGGGAGAATACTTTATGAGGAACACCCCCCCGGGCAATTGAAGCAACACCAAAAATACATTATTGGGATCTGATCAAACTAAAAAGCTTCTGCACAGCCAAGAACACAATAAGTAAAGCAAGCATACAGCCCTCAGAATGGGAAAGGATATTTGCAGGTTATGCTTCTGACAAAGGTTTGATAACCAGAATCTACAGAGAACTCAAACTTATTAATAACAAAATAATAAGTAATCCCATTTCATTGTGGGGAAGGGACTTGAACAGAAGCTCCTCTGAAGATGATAGATGCATGGCCTACAGACACATGAAAAATGCTCATCATCTTTAATCAGCAGAGAAATGCAAATCAAAACCACTTTGTGGCATCATCTAACTCCAGTAAGAGTGGCTCACATAACAGAATCCCAAAACTACAGATTTTGGTGTGGATGTGGAGAAAAGGGAATACTTCTGCACTGCTGGTGGGAGTGAAAGCTAATACATCCCTTTTGGAAAGAAGTATGGAGATTACTCAGGGATCTAAAAGTAGACCTTTTGTTTGATCCTGCGATTCCTCTACTAGGTGTATATCCAAAAGACCAAAAAATCCCTTTATAACAAAGATATTTGCACCCCATTGTTCATTGCAGCTCAATTCATAATGGCCAAGTCATGGAAGAAGCCCAAGTGCCCATCGACCCATGAATGGATTAAAAAATTGTGCTATATACCATGGAATATTATGCAGCCTTAAAAAAGACAGAGAGTTTACCTCTTTTACGTTTACATGGATGGGGCTGGACCATATCCTACTTAATAAAGTATCTTAAGAATGAAAGAGAAAATATCCGATGTACTCAGTACTATTATGAAACCAATTTACAATCACTCACACTTTCATATGAAGAACAGATCACAACTATGGCCCAAGATGAAGGAGGGAGGAGGGGGCTGGAAGGGGAGGGGTGAGTTCAGATTGAGGGAGGGTGAATGATGGGATCACACCTATGGTGCATAATATAAGGGTACATGTCAGATCTATTAGTAAAGAGTATAAATGTCTTAACACAATAATTAAGTAAACGAGATGAGGTATATATTAACCAATGTGATGTAAGTGTTCCTAATTCTATATGAAATCAGCGCATTGTACCCCATAAATGCATTAATGTATACATGATCTATGTGTTCATGATTTGATTAAAAAAAAAGAAAGAAAGAAAAGAAAAATGGTACGATTCCACCTTCAGAAGGAGTAGACTTCCTACATGGAAATTGTTTGTGACTATAAATAATATTGGCATAGTAC
Organism: Otolemur garnettii; assembly: GCF_000181295.1. NCBI lineage: Eukaryota > Metazoa > Chordata > Mammalia > Primates > Galagidae > Otolemur > Otolemur garnettii. The sequence goes on along the minus strand of NW_003852398.1, from coordinate 22,968,198 downwards.
AGCAGAGACTCTCAACAATTTACTTATATAAAACTCAAGATCTTATCCCACATGTTTTAAGTGGCTCACTGTATTAACTCATTCATAATTTCATATTTCATGAATTTCAGTCTTCTCCTTTCATTCTCTCATTTATTCATTATTTAATTAATTAACTCAGTTGACCTTTATTGAGTGTCTGCTATAACGGTGTTCCTTCCACAAATTAGTTTACTTCTTAAATTCTTCACATCCCCAGTTAGACCAGAAAAAATAATAATAAAACTTAAATTACCTGAAAAAGAAAAAAAAAAAACAGATTTTATGGTCTTCACATCAGTCTTTCTTATATTAGTCAGCCAACCATATATTAGCCAAGATATTAATCAACATGTGTTACTATTATTACTTATAACAAATCATCCAAAGACATAGATAGTGTGAACCAGGACCTCGGGGTATGTGGCAAAAGATAGTAGGTCAAGTTAGCTAAGGCTTTTCAGAAAATTAGTCAAAACAGTTGAAAACTCAGATTGAACGGCCATTCAGATTAGCTGTTTTCCAGACTGTTGAGGTCAGTAATGGCTCGGAAAGCTAATAAAATATTTTGAGCTTTTCTTAAGAAAAATCTACGCACAAATATAATTTTTCTTATAATTCAAGGAGGTCCTTGTATCCTCTCGATTTTACTCATTAAATCTAAATTAAACTCTGTATTGGGTGAGAGACTGAAATAGTTAACCCTTTAGGTCCTCAGAAGCGTGAGAATCTTTATTTCATTATGCCGTATTTCTTCTACCTGAGGTAAGAGTCTTTTTATTTCCTCCTTCCCCATGTTAATGCTTTTAAAATTGGGAAGAGTTTACCAATCAATGTGTACATTTAATGCAGCGGATTTTTTGTTTATTTTCTAAAGAGCTTTTATTAAATCAATGGTGCAGTCTTACAATCAATAGCATCTTTGAAGTAAGATACAGTGCAGCATTTATTGGATGATGCATTTTGTCATTGTGAAAAATAAAAAGTAAAACTAAGGTGTCTGTCTCCAAAGAGTTTGCAATTAAACGAAAATCTAGACCAATGTTTGGGAAATAGACTAACACTTAATAACACACTTGCAAGTAATCATTTCGGAGGTAGGTATTTTTCAGAAGAAAAGGACATCAGTATAGGTCAGAGAAAAAAGTAAAAAAAGGGTTTGAGATAGAGCACATGACTGGGGATTTGGGAGGTGAATCCAAAGCATTCTGAAACATTCAGTTCAAAGGTGTGTGTATGAATGAGACAATTTGCTTTTTTAAATCTGCCAGCTATTTATTTTAGCTGTTATGAGTTTTTCAAATTATCATTGAACTTATAAAAAGGATGCAATGGGGAAGGATGTCAAAAATCTTTTCTGCATTCTGTAGTGAAGCTAGAATTTGTTCTCCATGTAAGTCTGTCCTTTGTTTTGAGAGATCACTGATGAGTCATTTAGTCATAGATATTTTAGGCGACTCCCCATTGTTCTCAGAAAACATTGAGACGGTGACACATTCCAAATGTTTCAGGTCAAGCATTCTGAATATTAAAAAGTCATTCATGGGGGGCATAGTTGCCTCTCTGCAAATTTTATTGTATTTTCACTGAGCACCATAGTCATCACTCCCTAATCTCCACTCCAAGAGAAGAGGGAAGTGTGTGGAGTTAAGACGTTTGAGTCTAGAATCAAAGTTGAGAAGACTGGATTGGGGTCTCTAATCTATGCAGGACAACTGACCCCTGCAGCATAGCTGTGGACTGGAGCTCATAGGAGAGAGGTGACCACTAGAGGAACTTCTGGCGAGGTAACAGTAGTTAGATTTTACACCAATCATTTCCAATATTTAGTCCCATTTCTCTTCCATCTCTGTACTGTAATTCCCTGTCCTTAGCTTTCCATAAAGTTCCGTTACTACTACAATCTGATATTAGCTATTGCAAACTAAGAGAGGCCTTTTTTTTTTTTATGTTTTTCTTTGTTTGTTTGTTTTGTTTGTTTTTTTAGGCCTATGTTTTTGCCTGGATCAAAGGTGACCACAGATTGTGGCAGCAATATGAAGAAATGTCCTCAGGTTGTAGGCAGAGACTGGAGGAGTTCAGAGGAGTGGTTGATGACAGCAACCAGGACAAGTAGTCAAAACCCAAAAAAGAGCCCCAGAGCCACACAGGGAAAGAACTGGACTTTCCACACGCGTTAAGGATAAGGTTCACTTCGTGTTAGTCAAGCCCTAAAGAGAAACATGATTCTTTGAATGTCTCTTGGCTTGGAAACAATAAATATATGTATATTTTGATTTGGAGCAAGGGTCTGTGGGGTCTCCTCTATGCATTCCATGACCCAAAAAATTGTTATGAGCCATTGAACTTGAGGTTAAAGGATGGCAGGAATTTGCTAGGTAAAAGGAAGGCAAGGTTTTATAGAAGAATAAGGTTTTCTCTAAATACACATTTTAAATATACTAAGGTAAACCTTTCAGAATAGCGAGTATATGTTTGGTAACAGATGGAATGTAATTAGACTTTAAGAATACTATATTTTGTCTCTTGAATATCAGCGGCTCTGGGTTCTAACGCTCTCCCAGCAAGTCAACAGACAAGGCAGCTGCCCCAGGGAGCTCATTCAAGGGAAGCTGCAAAGCCCTGGGCACCTGGCTAATTAAGAGCCATTTATCATTTTAGACTTTTACAGCATTAAAACATGCCAAGAATTAAAAGTAGAATATATCCTAAGGAAATAATCAGATATAAATATAGATAGGGAAGTACACGGATGTTCATCTCAGGTTTATGTATAATAGTGAAAAAATAAAAACAACCTAATATCTAAGGTACAGAATTCTTTCATTAAATTACAGTGTATCTATATGATAAAATATAACGCAATCAATAAAAAGTTTGCTGCATCAAACTATTGACATAAACCATCAATCATAATGATGAGGATAGTTCTGGATAGTGGTTTTTTCCCCATCTATTTCTGCATTTTCTAAAATAGTCAGGTTTAATTTTCTGTAGAAAGCAACAAAATAAAAGTTGTTAAAATAGGCGGGGTAGAATATTTGTGATTATGGTAAAACTAGGCTATGTTGCTAAGTAAAGAAATGAAGTTATAAAAGCTTATGTGCAGGACAATGCAATCATAAATGTAAATATGTACGGAAAGTATTTAAAGGGAATCTAGTACTATTAATAGGTAATTATTATATTTTTTCTTTGTCTTTTGTTATATTTTTTTCAGGCTTTCCCCACTTACCATAAGTTAATTTTTTTAATGAATTATTTTTGTCAAAAATATAACTAAGGGATGCTAAATTTCATCATCAGGATAATTCTGCTTTAACATGTGGTCTTGTCTAAAGATTAGGTAACCATAGTTGACCAATTCCTCTGCAAAGGTTTCAAAAGCATCAGCCACCTTTTAAGGAAACAGCGTTCTTTTTGAGAGGCCGAATTCAGCCTTAGAGAAATGGCCCCTGTCGTCTATTGTTCCCGTGGTAATGTGTATGTGTGTGTGTGCACATGTCTGCACATATATGTATCTCACACTAAGATATATGATGACAAATACTATCTTGGTTCTCCCAATAAACTTCTCCTTTCATCACTTAGCAGAAAGAAGCTTAAGAAATCCATTCATTTGTGTTGTCTCCAAGAGCAATACAAAATGAGAATAAGATACAAGTCCACATGAACTATAGGCAAAAATAATAGTGGGCAAAAGCAGTAGTTAGCCAAATCTGGCAGGTGTTGGCTTTCAGGTGTGGGCTTACAGGTGACCAGTTTTAATATGTTATGGCTAATCCCCAGTGCTAACATCACTACTACTCCAGCCAAGCGCAGGGTCCTTCGCCTCCCTTGCCCTTTCCTTGGCTCTTACAACTTTGTTGACCAAAATAATCTTCCTGTTTCTCTTCACTGTGAGAGCCCAGCCAATTCTCAAGGTCACTGAAGACAACACTGAGAGTACCATTTCGGGGGTGAAGTTCTCACACCTCTGCTTTAGAGTCTGTTGTACTATTTACTATGGTTGTACTTTATTACCTGGGTAAGGAAATCTATAATATACAATATACATAGTATTTGTTTCTTTTATTTCCACTTTAGTGCACGACAGTCCAGGGCCCATGAGATGTGAGGCCAGAAAAACTTGGTTTTCAGAATCCAGTCAACAATTGACTCAGCAATCAATTCTCCCAATTCGAATCACAAGAATAGGCAAAACGTTGCCTCAAACGCATCTACGGAATGTTTTTCTGAAGTTGTATGGCACAAATTACTTCCCTCATTACAAAATCTTCTACAGTTTAAAGAGTGTGTTTGGGGTTCAGAGGACAGAGTTGAAGTCCTGGTTCTAACAGTCATCAGATGAAATCTTTATTCTCTATGCCTCAATTTCCTTACAAGTAGTGGAAACATTAATACCTAACTCTAGAGCTATTACTAACTAAATACTATAATCCCTGCAGAGTGTGTGACGTTGTAACGAGGCCCCCGACCAGTTCAATGGCGGAGGTGGTAATACTCATAATAGGGCTTTCTTTCATTCACATCCAATAATTAGCAACTGCAATGTAAAAAAATATCATTTGCTTTCTGCTTATATCTATTTATTCCATCCTTTTTCTGTCAGCAAGGGGAGCCCATGAAGCAGGCCTGTGCATGACTTTGCTTCCATGGTTCTTGAGTACAGTCTCCTAGTATCCATGGTTCATGACAGGTGGCATCTGCAGTTTTATTAGCATTTTTAATCTCTTGTTCACCTTGTGGCTGTCTGTGGCTCTGCTTTGCCCACATGGCTGTCCCCTTTCTTCTGTTTTCTAGGAAGCAGTATTAACCCATTTAAAATCAACCCTCAAATACTCAGCTGAACTATTTGACCTCCTCAGAGTGCCTCTCTCCTCACTCCAACAGTTATATTTATACAGAGTGGTCACCTTAATCCCACTGAAAGAAGCAGGGGAGAGAAGGGGACACTCCGCAGTTGTATCAAATAATGGTTCGAGTGGGGATGAAACAGGCATCTGGTCTTCTAAACCATCATTTTCTCGCCTTTCCATTTCTCCTAGATAAGCTAGTGGCAGGTTCTCCAACTACAATGAGTAGAGAGATAGGCATCCTCCTAAAATATTACTGATGAAGGTTTATTTTCATAAGCCACAAGTGTCCTCAATACACCAGTAGCCCAACTATCGAATTGTTATAAAAAGTAAATAAAAAAATGGCTCCAAATTGCAACTGCTTTGAAGCCAAAATCATTTTTGACAGATACCTTCTGCCACCCCACTATGTTAAACTAGGTTAGTGCTAACAACTCTGTAAGCAGATCAATTCATTTGATTATTTTACATTTCACAACTAGTTTTCCTCTGAGAGTTTCCCAAGGTGGCATATGATTTATTAAATCACACTATTGAGGTATTTTTAAATGACTGTGCTGGTTGATGGGAAAGATTTGCCAGGAAAATATTCTGCGCAAGGGACTCTCAACTTTGGCCACATGTTAGAATTATCTGGGAGCTTTTGAAAAACACCAAATTCTAGGCAACAGCACAGACAATTCAGTGAGAATCTCTGGATGTAAGAACCAGGCACCAGTATTTTTTAAAACAGCTCAAGTGATTCCAATGTGTACCTAAGGTTGAGAACCACTATTCTAAATTAATGTTATTGTGGCCATAAGCATGGATGTTAATGTCAAGCATTCTTGTTTGTTTGTAACAAGGCATTCTTTTATCGAATAAAATGGTAAGTCAGATGCGATAGGCTTTTGTATAATTCTCTGCTCTCGAATATGTCTTCTAAACAACTGAATATCACAGAAATAGTGGACTGTCATTTCTGATATTATTTTGTGGTTTCCATCTTGGTTTCCCGCTCATCTTGCCATCTTTTGGATCACTAGCTTCTGGAGAAAGCCAGAGACCATGTCATGAGGCCAAACAGGAAAGACCCACACCACTGACCTTGGAAGTGAGTTTTCTGAGATTTACCAACAGCCATGTGAGTAAGCTACTTCTTTGAAAAGGATTCTACTCAGGTCAAGCTTTGAACCAATTGCAGTCCCAACTGAGCCCTCAGCTACCACCTTTTTTTTTTTTTTTTTTGAGTCACCCTCAGTAGAGTGCTATGGCGTCATAACTCACAGCAACCTCAGACCCTTGGGCTCAAGTGATTGCCTTAGCCTCTAGAGCAGCTGGGATTACAGGCTCCCACCACAATGCCCGGCTATTTTTTAAGAGACGAAGTCTCGCTCTTGTTCAGGCCGGTCTTGAACCCATGAGCTCAGGAAATCCACCTGCCTCAGCCTCTCAGAGTGCTAGGATTACAGACATGAGCCACCACTCCTGGCTCCTCAGCTACCACCTTTGAACAACTCTGACCTAGAGCCACCCATCTAATATCCTCCTGATCCCTGTATCTTAGAAACTGCGTTATCCCATAAAGGGAAGGAAAGAGAAAAATAAAAATGAAAACAGTAACAAAAAATGAAAGAATAAAAAAACCCTACTGTTTGTCTACAAGTGTTTCTCTTAGAGTTAATGATTATGTTTCCCTCTCTCTAAGGCTGGACGTAACAGTATTTAATAATGATTCTTAGCACACTTGCTTTTAACAACCTTCTTTTCCTGGGGTACTTTCCCCCATATTTTCTCCTGAATACAAAATCCTCATCTGTGAGCCCTCAGGGATTTGACACTGATAATTTCTTTGTTGTTTTATTATAGAGAAGCAGAAAGGCAACTTGCACTTGTCAAACCTCCCCCATGTGTCAGGAATTTCTCTGTTTTTTCTGTGATAATTCATCTAATTTCCACAACATCTTAGAAAAAAAAAAAAAACAGAAAAAAACAAGGTGTCATCATTTCTATCTCCTGGGTGATAAAACTAATATCAAGACAACCCAGAAGCTTCCCAGAGATCACATGGATGGATAAGTAGTGAATTCAGAATTTGAACTCAGAACTTCTTAAGTCCATACACATTCTTTTCCAGATGATGTTTTAACACAATGGTTCTCAACCTTCCCAATGCTGCAGCCCTTTACTACAATTCCTGTGGTACTCCCACAGGTTGAGAACCACTGCTTTAATGGCTTGTGATTTATACTGTTAAATTTTAAAATAATAATCAGAAGCCTTAACTTGCAGGTATCTTGGAGAAGCCTTCAGAGTCTGAAAGAGTGAAGATTATGGACCTCATCCCATGGATGAGAAAACGGTGGCCCAGAGAGGCAAAATGACTCCCATGATTCCCATACCTCTTTAATATCAGATCAGTGCATTAACATGGCTGTCCAAGAGGCCAAATGCCTATCAGTGAGGAATAGGAAATTCAGTTTCACACATATCTTGTTTAAGGCCCTTTTCCACCCATTCATTTATTCAATAACTATTTACTGAGCAATTCCTCTGTGCTGGTTCATGGTGCTGCAAACCACGAACAAGACTGAGCAGATCCTATTGTAATGGAGGTGTTAATGTAGTTTGGCAGGACAAAAGAGAGAGAGGGGATGATTAAGAGAGAAAATTTTAAGTAGTCACATAAAAAGTGAAAATTGAAATCAAGTCATATGACAGAGTGAAGGGAGAGGCAACTTTGGGTAGTGAGATCAAGGAGGACCTCTGGGAGGAGGTGGCGGCAGAGCTGAATGCTGAATGAGGGAAGGAGCCAATCACAAGATGACCTGGAGGAAAAGGAATCCAACAGAGGAAACAGGAGGTGCACGGGGCCCTGCAGGGAAGGTTGCTTGAATGTTTGAGGAAGGGCCACTCACTGGTTGATTTTCCTCAAGTAAATTATTTCATTTCTCTGGGCTTTATTTTTCTGATTCCTGAAAATGACAGTAACACTTTCTTCACTTGACCTGGCACATGATAAGCACTCCGCAAATGCTTTTTGAATAAATGACATTGATTTCATTCTTTTCATTTCACTCATCGCTTAGGATCATGCCTAAATGAACCATCCAGGAAATGTCTCTTCCCAGGCCTATCTCTGTGTTCTACAAATTAAAAAGAAAAAAACAAACAAATACAAGTTGTGTTCACTAAAGTGCCTTACCCAAAGCAGTTGTCCACATGCAAAGCTGAGCTCAGCCAGGGCATCTGGGTCTGTCTCTCTGTCATTCATCTGACAGTCTGATTTGCTCCCGGAATATTTGCTGTCCTAACTGCCTCCTTTCAGATGCAGGGCATTAATTCTGAGTCAGCTCCCCCACTTTCCCATCAGAGATTGTCATTTGCAAAGCAGGTGATGGAAGGACTGAGTGATGGATGGCGGTCTCTTTGGAGCCCATCAGCTTCCCTCTCAAAGCAGATATTGAAAAATGTGAGGCTGGTGCCAAGTCGTGAGACTCAAGGAGAATCAGAAACCTTCTCCCAAAGGCTGAGATAATGAGAATCCTCTGGTCAGTCTCACATTGCAGTGTAAGTCGGATACAACAACTCTAATTCCAAGGCTAATAACAATACACTGTATCCATTGTATCTGCCCTATCCATTGAACAACACTAGCACATCAGTTAAACATTCTTTCTTTGTCCATTCAGCGAATACTTACTAGGCACCTGCTGGGTGCCAAGCATGTTACAAAGTTCTGAGATTAGAGAAATAAACACCCCAAATCCTAGCCTTGATGAGACTTAGTTTGATAGAGAGACAGCAACAGTAAACAAGCAAACAACATAGTATAGCGTCAGGTAATAAGTGCTTAGGAAACTAAAGCAGACAAAGTGGTTAGGAGGCATAGACAGGGGAGAGCTAGTTTGGTTTGGGTGAATGGTCAGAAGAGAAAGTCCAGGAGGTGATCCCTGAGCAGAGGCCTGACCGCAATGATGGAGCTAGCCAGGCAGGTGTTTGCAGAAAAGTGTTCTAGACACAGCAGGGGCTGTGTAGTTGGGGAAAGTAGGGAGGTGTCTCTCAAAATAATAGTGCTTAGTTCATCTCCCACCTGGATCTCCCACCCACAGATGTCTGTCCTATAATAGGGTTTTCCAGTTACAGCACTATTGACATTTTGTGGTGGGGGTCTGTGCTGTGCATTGTAATTTACTTAGCAGCTTCTCTGATCTCCTCCTGTTAGATGCTAGTAGCACCCACCCATTCACTTGTGACAATCATGATCCCTCTGCCTAGCAACTCTCTCACCCTCTGCTTCATTGCTCTAATTTTTTATGGATGCTCCCAGCTCTAGGTCAGGGATGTCAGATCCACTTTGCCAGTAATGCTATAAACTGCTTGGTACCAGTGACCTCGATTGTACCTACATAGTAAGGTATGTGTGGAAGAGGATTTGTAGGAAGCTGATGAAGGAAATTAAAGTATCAGAGCCTCTCTCTTACATGGGCCCTTTTCAAGACTCCATCCTTAATTTTGTCTTCGTAATTTGATATCCATTTTTTAAGGTTAATCCCCCATCTGAACATAGTTCATGCAATTTATAGCACAGACCATGACAAGTGTGGTGGGTATCAGCATCTCCCTTGCGTCCGTCTCCAACCTAGCTCTTACCATTCAGCCTTGACTGCCTTACTCTTAGTTCCTGAACTATGCCATTTTTTTTCTTTTGGTTGGGAGATGGGGGGTGGCGAGAGATTTGTCTTTTCCATTAAAGTACGTTTTATGAGGGAGAAAACATATTTTTCTCTTGCTTTGATGAAGCACATTGCCTAGAATGTGGAAGGTATTTAATAATTAGTTTTTATTAAATAAAACAGAAAAACCTAACTTGCATTGATTACAAATCAGTGGCTTCCAAAGTGGGGTTTCTGTGCTTGCAGCAGCAGCAGCAGTAGCAGCATCTGGGAACTAGTTAGAAATACAGAATTTCAAGCCCTACCCTCCCATATCAGAAACTTTAGGATTGGGGCCCAGAACTCCATGTTTTCACAAGCCCTTTGGGTGAGTTTGAGGATGCCAGGTTTGAGAACTATTTTAAAAGATAGTTGAAGATCTCCACATTTTCTAGGCTCTGTACTTCTCTAAGAGAAATGCTTCCAGGTAGGCATCATTATTTCTGCTCCCATTCAACAGAATTGGAGACTGAGATTCAGAAGCCTTATTTCAAAGGTCAGCACGGTAAGCAAGTAGAAATATCAGGATTTGAATTCTGAAACATCTGACTTCAGAACCAATCTTCTTTTCGCTATTGCACATTTATTCTGGAGGGAGGTTCCAAAATAATGGATGTCACATCCCTCTGAGAAACGAGGCGGCGTTCAGTGTGACTGTGTGACGGTACCGTTAACAGCAACAGTAATGACCACCACCATAAGGAATGCTTTTATCATGTTCCTGTTGTGCCTGGTCC
>NW_003852398.1:22949600-22957850 GCF_000181295.1 Otolemur garnettii | reverse complement strand
GGAGACCCGTAAGGGTTAATCCACCTCCCAGAAGCCCTAACTTCCTCTCAGTGAGTCACTCAGCCCAGAGGAGACCAGGTACGTGGATGTAATAACACACACCACCCAGCAGGCGTGCACACACGTGCACATCCCCACTGGGAGGGAAATGAAAATAGAAATGGAAAGCAAAGCCCCTCGTCTCGGTGCCTGTCTCTCCCTGTCACCTGTCATAAATCTTACGAGACCACAGTTCTGCGGACAAATGAGATTCTCTCAGTCGATTGCATGAGGCTTTTTGGAGCGCTGGTCTAATGTCTAGCAGTGTGCTTTCTGCAAACGCTTTCTGTCCGGTGCGGGTATTAGCATCAGGAGCCGAGGTCTGGGGCTGGAAAAAGAGTAATACAAAGAAAAGCAGAAAAAGTAAGATAACTGGCTATTTATATCTGCTCCGTCGGAAGTGGTGACAGGTATAATTACTGAGTAGAAATTACAGGGCTGATTCCAGTGGCGTTCCTCCCGCTGTTTTCGGGATGATAAAAGATTGAAAGTGTTCCTGACATCTCTTCAAAAAAGAGGGTGCTTTGGCATGCACTTCCATTTATTTTCAGATTGATTAAAAGCAATTTCCTGTTGTTCGGGGTTGAAACAAGATGCACTCCTGGTCCCCTCAATTCAGTGAAACCTCTGTGAAGGGAGAGATCCTTGAGACCCACGTTCCTGGTCTCCTCCGCACTTCGCTGCCCTCCCAGCCCCCCTCTCCCCTAGGACCTGCCTCCAGGTTCTTTCCCGTCAAGAGAAAAACAAGCTATTAAATTAATTCACATGAAGATGTGACTGATTTAATGGACTATGATCCCAGGGGCATTTACAATAAAAAAGAAAAAGAACCTAAGATAAAATCCTGTGACATTAAAGCTGCAAGGAGCCTGAAAATGATCTAACTCAGCGATTCCCAAACAGAATCAATTATCAGAATTACCTGGTCCTTTCAGATATAGATCTTTCCCCCAGGACCCACCAGGCAGGCCTAATGATTCTGATTCTCCAGGGGTCAGATGCAGAAATTTGTAATTTTATGAAGTTTCCTGAGTCATTTTAGTCATTAGCAAGCCCTTGAATTCATAGGAGTGGAAAATAAACTTAGCAGAGCAGAGATGAGGGTAAAGAAAGAGTGAGACGCTCCGTACCAGGTGAAAAATTTAAGACGATCCCGAAACCTCAGTAATTAAGATAGATAATATTTTAGTGCAATAACTAAAAAAAATAATGCCAAAAGTCTATGATGAATACAATACCAGTTTTAAATAAAGATGGGCCAGCTTCACAGATTTTTTTTCTTTATTCTCTTGTTTCAGGAAGTAATAATTATTTATATTTACTTATTTTTATTCTTTTGTTTTTTTCTCAGACAGGGTCATGCTCTGTTGTCTAGGCTAGAGTACAGTGTCATTGCCATAGCTCCCCGCAGCCTCAAACTCCTGGGCTCAAGCAATCCTCTCACCTCAGCGTCCTGAGTAGCTGAGACTAGTGGTGGCCACCACTGTGCCTCATTTTCTTATTTTTTATACAGATGGGGCCTTGCTATTTCCCAGTTTGGTGTCAAACTCCTGGCCTCAAGGAATTCTCCTGTCTTGGCCTCCCAAAGTGTTAGGATCACAGGCATGAGCCACCAGGCCCAGACTGATTATTTTTTAAATATTCCTTCAAAATATTATTTATCTTGATTATCCAGAGCTTTTCATTGTCACCTTAAATTTTACACCAAAGGAAAGCACCTCCCTTCACCCTATATTAGGGCAAACACTGGAACTTAATGGCTGTGAGCACATGTACAATTAGTAGAGGTGATTCCTTCAAAAGAGGGATACATAACATAAAGAAACTACACCTAACAACGAAAAGTCTGAAGGTCCTCCCCCAGTGGTCCCTCTGTGGCACCAGCTGTCTAGAGCTGAGTGACTGGCACTCCTTTTCAGATGGGGCGGGGCCAACTGGCCACAGGCAGCTCTGTGGATATCGCCTCTGTCCTCCATGTGCCCTAACTGGCTTCCACAGGCATTTGGCCTTTGCAATCTCTGAGAGAACGGAAGACCCCACAAACGAGAAGCAGCAGCAAAATAACACCTACCCCCGTGTCGCCATTATCCAACAGACACAGATGGTTGCCCTGCGCTTTCAGTGCAGCATGTGCCAGCCTGGCAAGACCACTGCTCTGGGCTGTCACTCGTCTACCTGCCTCCTTCCTTCACCTCTGCTTTCAGCCTCACATGCAAGTTCTGTCTTGCTCCAGGCTTTGGAACCAAAATTCTCAAGAGGGGACATCAAAGTCAAATCAGGTACTTGGCTAATTCTGTTTTAGATGAGTCTCTTTCCTTAACTGAACTTGCATTTGCAACCTTCTACCTCAGTGTCTGCATTTTCTGAACAGGGAAATCCAGCTTAGACGCCTCTCCTGGCTCCTAAGCCTGGTCTTTCCTCCTACGCCTCAGGCTTCAGCACTCCAGGTACTCGGTGCTCCTGTCATTGTGGACACTGGGAACTTGGCCTTGGCCCTACGAGCTGTTGACAAACATTTATGTGGTACTTTTAGTGTGCGAGACACTGGTGCCACAACAGTTCACAAAACAGAACTGCTGCCTGGATGGGGTTTTTATCTAGGAGGGTCAAGGACAAGTTCACAGGTTCTCACCATCCTAATGCTCATTGTGTTTTCCAATAAGCTCTGATGTCAACTCCCATCAGGTTGCAAATCCAGTGCCTGCAGGACATGACATAGCATAAATGGATGAAGGAGGCTCAGGGTAGCATGAAAGAAGGTATTAGGCAGTGGAGAGAATGGGAGGACTCTCCCGATTGGATGGCATTCAAATTCAAATTTTTTAAATTTGTGGACACCAAGCAAGATACATATGCTGAACTTTGCTTCTGAGTCACCAAGTTAAACCCCTGCCTAGAGACTTCCCCCTGGCTAGGGCCGTGGCTGGGCTTCCCTGACCCTGGTGTGTTGGTCCTGCCAACTCTCCAGTCACATGTTCCCCATAACCCTCACTGGTCTTTCCTCATGCAATTCACCTGTCCCAGTACCCCGGCAGCTCCAGACCTGGCTGCAGATCCAAGGCCATGCTATGCAGCACCAGCCCTGGTCACCAACAGGTGCTCTGAAGCTGTTTTATGCTGTGGATCTGTTTGGCGGGCTGGTGAAATGGATGGCTCCTTTCTCAGAGTAATTTTTTAACACCAAAATTAAAAGACGTGATTACAGTAAAGACAAAATACATTGAATGTAGGTTAGAAATATAATGAATAATACATTTGAAAACAATAGATGTACCACTTTGCTATTGAATTAATTGACAAGATTTAGCAGCATGCCTGTACCTGCCATCATTTCAGTACTGGGCAGAAAGGAGATCTTGAGCTATCTGCAAAAACTTCACTGTGATGTGAAAATATCTGCGTTTTCTATTGGTGACAAAGTCACAACTATTGTCAATTCTACTTTGGTCTGTGGCCTATATTCACAATTGAAGAAAATCTAAATTTCAATTAGAGATTAATAAAAATAAAGCTGTAATTTTTTTTGACATTTAAGTTAATGGACCCCTAGAATTCTATCTTAGGGGATATCGGGGGTCTGTGGGAAAGAAACTTTTACCTGGAACAAGACTTCCCAAAGTGCTTCAAGGCTCCACAGACCTTCAGGACCCTGAAACATCAGTCTCATTAATAACGCTGACTTCATTTGTCATTGATTTAGACTACAAGTGACAAACAGGATGTTAAATAACGTAGCCATCGCATTCTCATACACATCAAGTAGCGGTATAAATTGGCACACCTTGGTCATTGGGCTATATGTTTCAAAAGCCTTGAAATGGCACTGGTGCCCTTTCCCTTCCCCAGAATTCTGCCACTAGATAGCATTCTGAGAAACCAATGAGACATGTGCAAAGCTTTAAGGACAAAAACATTCATGCCTCGCTGTGCAAGAAATAATATACAGTCAATAAAAGATGATGCATTGCCATGATTACTGGCATGAAAAGATGACAGACACAATGTCAAAACAGTATGGGGCATAGAAAAATAATTGCACAGGCATATATTTGGAAAGGTACACACTAACTCTTTCTTAGTCGTAATTTCTGGTGATTTAATGATCATTTCACATACTCATTTTCTTGTTTTGTTTCCTTTTTTCTTACAACAAAAGTATATTACTTGTGTAAGTAAATGGAAAAAATGGTGGGGAGGTGAGCAGAAATGTTGTCATATCGAATACTTATAACTTGGGGAAATTATTTCCTGGGGAGAATTTCTTTCTGTATGTATTCTTACTCATTCAAACACTAGGTGCGAATCACTACCCCAGATACTAAAAATGCAAAATGGAACAAAACAAGGTGCCTTACCTCATGGAAGTTATTTTTCAGCACAGGAAGCAATTATCCAACCAACAAATTCAGGAACAACACTTACTGTATTGGGCAGAGACAAACACTTTGAAAAAAAAACAAAAAACAAACTGAGCTCATAAGGAATAGATGGAGCAAGGGAAACTTCTCTAAACTGAGGGGTAGGCCTTTAATGGAATATTAAGTACAAAGACAGCAAGAGCCAGGCTTGTATAGGTCTGGATGAGGGACGAACACTCCATGCACAATAAAGCAGATTCAAGGTCCTGGAGCAGTAATGGCCTTGGCCTATTTGGTGAAAAGAAAGAAGATGAGTGTGTCTGAAATGCAGTGAGAATGGCAGAAAGTGGCAAAAAATTACTTAGGGTCTTGAGACCATGGTGACCATGGGAAGAAGTCTGAATGTTATTATAAGCGTGTGGTAGATGGAATTATTGCTCATATTTCTTTGCTACGTGAACAAGTATCTCAAATCCCTATCCCATGTGGGAGGAGTGTACTTCCTCAACCCTTGAATTTGGACTTGGCCAGGTAACCTGCTTTGGTCAATGATCTGTTGACTGAATGATGATATAAGCAAGAGCTTGGAATGTGCTTGTACAATTAGGTTTGTTTGGGGGCTGGGCTCCTCCCATTGCCACGAGAAAAACACAGTTGAGGTAGCTCAGTGGCCCCAAAGGAATGGGAGATGTGGCAACCAGACCCAAACCATATATGCAGCCTAGAGCCAAGTTTAGTTCCATCCAGCCAGGATCGGCAGAGCTATCCAGCCAGTTCACAGGCAGGGAAATGGGAAGAAATGGCTATTGCTTTAAGTCTCTGCACTTTGGGGTGGCTTGTTCTCCAGATGCTTCACCATATGGAGAAGGGCATCAATAGCACAGAGAATACAGCATCATAGCAAGGCAGAGAAAGGAGGCTAAGAGTCAGACACAGGGGCGGCCAGCTGAATCAGAATCTGCCGCCATTGTTGTAACAGCTGAGTAATACGAGGAGCAACCAGAAGGCACTGGACACTACCGCACTCGGTCCTGGCAAGGTCTGATATACAGTTTTTTTTCCTTTCTTTCTTTCTTTCTTTTCTTTTTTGTGGAAGGAGTAATTTCTTATGCAAGATCTGATTTACATTTTAAAAAATCATTTGGGCTGCAGTGCGGAGAATGGACGGCAGGGATAAAGGTAGAAAGAAATAGGAAGGCCAACAGAGAGGCTAAGACATTTGCCCTGGTGAGAGATAATAATGGTGCGATCTATTGCAATGGCAATCGCCAGGAAAGGAGAACGTTTAGGATTAGCAGGACAGAGTCCCAGGCAGCCACTACTGGGTGGGGATCTGATTTTATGAGAAACACCTTTAATTGCCAGTCCTCCCTCTGGAACTGAGACACTCTGCTAAGTGCTACCATTTTTCCCTCATCGATAGTGGTGCTTCCCACGGAGCTGTACAGAACAAAAGTCCTTCCATCATACACAGGCTGGGCCTCTCTATTGAAAGTAATTTAGGTCTGGCCTCCTTCTAAAGCAGTGGTTCTCAACCTTCCTAATGCCGTGACCCTTTAATACAGTTCTTCATGTTGTGGTGACCCCCAACCATAAAATTATTTTCGTTGCTACAGTAGCAACGAACCACTGTTCTGAAGCCTTCTCTTCTCAGAGCGGAGCAGTCATACTCCCTCCGATCATTTTGCTCTTATCCACTCTCCCCTGGCTCTGCATCACACATGGCTGTGACCTGTCCCCACCGTGTACATCACAAGGGCAGGGGTCCTTTCCTGTATATCTTCCAGTGTGAGCTATGCCCCCCACATAGGAGATGCTGGATGAACTATGATAAATTGAATTGACATATTTGAAAACAGCTGTTGTATTGTTTTCCAAGCCTGCTCATTTCCTATTCACCCGACCTAGGTTCTTTTTGAAAAAGTTCTAGTCGTATAACTGAAACTGAGCTGATATTTCACTTTGACTGAGATGTCAGAACTCAGGTAGAAATCCTAAAACTTCATACACCAGAGAAGACCCCACGGTGAATAAAAATAGAGGCCCAGGAAATATTATGTTTCCCCAATTGCTATCTTTTCTTTGGTTCCACTGGGAATCATGTTGCTTTGTTACCTAGCAACATAGAGCTTATCACTGGGCAATTTACAACCATTTCTCATTTGTCATCATTTGTCCAATCAGATCTGATCATAAATAAAATCTGCACACACTGCACTGACTTCTGTCTGTAATTAGAATCCATCTCCATCAGGGTAAGGACATTAACAGTCTTGCACTTTGCATGTGCTGATTTATTTGGGCCTTTTTGTCATTTTCCAACATGTTTCCACTCACTAGTTCACATGGTTCAATCTGTCTTGATTCCCTTCAGCAAAATTCTATCTTTTGTGTGAGTTGCTATCCATCCACGTGTCTTTGTATGAAATTTGCAAGTCCTCTGTGCTCATTTATTCTGAGCATATCCTCTGTGCAAGGTGACTTAGTTTTGCAGCGTAGGGCTAATGTTTAACAAAGCTTCTTGCTCTTTTCTGTCATGGCAGCTGGCTTTGCCTACTGACGTCCATCTCACCAAAATTTTTTGAAGTGTAGTGTGTGTGAGTTTTTTGTGTGTCTGGCATTTTTCCCCCTTATTCTGTTAACAGGAATTGCATTCCACTGGAGATTCCAACCATAAAGTTATGGGTTGGGCTGAAGATCAGAGTACTCTATACCTTTGGCCATAGAAACAGACACTAAAAAAAGAGAAGAAAAATTGTGCCCTAGTCGGGGCTGCTTCAGGGTCACTGTGCATGGTTCACGGTGGGCCTCCTACACAGGTCAGACCAATCTTTCGAGAACTGTCCAAGTGAATCTGACAAACAGCGTCCTTTCTCCTCTCACCTTTCTAAAATAAAGCATTACAAACCCAGTATTTCCCGTGGCCATCTTTCTAGCCACATGGAGAAGGGCCATCTGCAGTACTAATAGCAGAGCAAACACAGAAGGGCAAAGAGGTGATGTAGAGATGGCCAGCTGAAACCAAAATAGAATAAGGGCATGAGAGAGAAAGGGAAGAGAAGGGATGGAGGGGGGTGAGACAGAACATGAGAGAACATTGTCGGCATTCCAGTCCCTGTTTCCAATCGCTGAGGGTGCAAATTTGCCCTGATTCCTTTGATCACATGATCTATGCCAACATTCTTCCCACAAAGCTCATATTTTCTTTAAGTGTGTTCAAGTTGAGTTTCTCTTAAGGGTACTGACTTACACACTTTTATGATTCATAAACCTACAAAGCTGTCAAGCACTCTTTAATTTAAAAGGTAATCTCACATTTATTATCTGATTGTATCCTCATAACGATCTCCAAATCCTCAGAAGTAGTTAGTGTTGAGAAAACTATACCCATTTTATAGATGAAAAACAGATGCAGAAAAATGACTTGCTGTTTTGGTTATGGGGCCAGTGGGGACAGGACTTCTGACTCTACGTCCAGAGCTCTCAACAGGGCAGGAGTTTCCTCCCATGTCAGATCATGGCTGTAGACGAAAGGTGGAGTGAATGGAGCTGCAGAGAAACATATGGCTCAGGAGCCTTCCTGACACTCTGGAAATGTATCAAGTTGGGGATATAAGGTACATTCAGATACTAAAAATAAAAAGATTGGCTTTATATAGACAGAACTGAAGTAATTGTTGTAGCAGTCCTGGGCTGGAGTCATCAGAGAATAAGGAATTCAGACTGACGGGAGGAGGGAGAGAGCATCCTGGGTGCCAGAAACACCATGGGCAGGCCGGGCACCCATAGCACAGTGGTTATGGCACTGGCCACATGCACTGAGGGTGGTGGGTTCGAACCTGGCCCAGGCCAG
>NW_003852398.1:22943473-22949392 GCF_000181295.1 Otolemur garnettii | reverse complement strand
AAGGTATCCGGCTGGAGGGCAGGGGGTGCTAGGCAATTTTACCTCTAAATATGGCTTGAACCCTTCCATTTCTAGCCTCTTCCATGGCCACTGCTCTCCTTCATCTTTCACCTGGACAACTGCAGTAGCCTCCTAGCTGTTATCCCCACATCCTCCCTTGCATCAAAGTCTATTTGTCACACACAGCACCAGTGATCTTTGAAAAAGTCAAATTTAACTGTCCTTGAGAAAGATCACCTCAGAGCATCCTGTGTTGTCTAAACCCCAGCCACAGTGAATGTCGTTTAGTTGGTACGATGCATCTTGTTCTTTCTGGCCACAGGGCATTTGCACATGCTCCTCCTCAGCCAGCAGTGTTTCCCTGCCTCTTCCTAGCACTCTCTATCTTCCTCACTAGCTCCTTCTTCCTTTATCCACTTATTCAAGGAATGAAAATTGAATAATTGGGTCAATCTAATGTACCAGAAAGTCAGGTTGAAAATAGCCATTAAGAACAAGGATTAAGGAGTCAAACTACTATACTGAAGCCTGGTTCTGACACTTACCACCTGTGTGATCTTTAAACGTTACTAAGATTCTGTCTCCCTTTTATTATACTTGTAACTATGTCAGTGATTGTAACTTAAATGAGCGTATAGTAACGCAAATATCAATGTACAACATAAAAAGGGCTGTAGGAGTGTAATAACCATTACAGCTGAATTCTACTCACTGTCAGGATGTTGGAGTAGGCGCACGTCCATGAAGAAGCCTTCTCTAAACCAGAATTAGGCTGGGCCCCACTCTGTGAAATCACTCTGTTTTAGGTCAGGCCCTACTCTGTGAAATCATTCTTTTTTACTTCATTGTGCTCACCTTACTTTAATCCATATTTTTTTGGGGGGATTATAAATCCAAGGATGCAATAATCACATCTGTTTTGTTCACTAATTTGTTTAAAAATTTTATTACACTTGTTTTTAACTCAGAATAGGAGTTAAACATTTATTTATGAGTAAATCAAGGTCAAAATGATAATTTCTGTGAAAACTGGGAGAAATAAGTTGGGGCTTCACCTGTATCCAATGTGCTTTTCTGGTTTGGAAAAGACAAGGGGACCCTTTTATTTTAGGTAGTTGACATCTATAAGCACTTGCCTCTTAAATGTGATTTTGCCAGGCCTTAGTATCACCTAAAATAGTGATGACCCAAACAGCTTCTGAGAGGTTTGCCTTCCCCCTCTGAGGACATGTGGGTCAAACTATGACTCACGGTAATGGGTGGAATATGACAGGGACCCACTGACACCAAGACCTTAAAAGATACTGCAAGAGATATCACAAAAACCAGGCCAAGGTATGATGAGGACCCACATTCACAGGAAAGGCCATGCATATTTTCAAATGTCAGAGCAAAGGAACATCAGTGTTTCCAGGCAAAGGCCACAGAAGCTTAAAACGTCAGAAAGGGAGGCCTCTTAATGGGACGCAGGGACCATAGATCACCTAGGACAAAGCGAACAGGAAGACTCATATTACTGCTCTCACTCCCATGCCTTGTAATCAGGGTGGAACTCGTTAAACATCTGATTTAACTCTGGCCATTTCTTCCACAAAAATGACCCAGACAAAAAGATCTTGATGATAGGAAAGTATGCCCTTTGGTGTGGACTCATGAAAATTTCAAGATTGGAAGCTAATACACTTGCTCTTTCCCCCTCGTCTTCTGCACAGCATTCATTCATCAGACAGTAATTTGCCCTCATGTAGTTGCTAGAGATGGAAACTTCTAGCACACATTGTTGCTAGAGATATAAACTTCCCTCAGGAAGATCATCTAAGGTCATGGTATCCTTGGATGATAGACATGTGCAATGAGGGAAACCCAGCAAGCTTCAAAGAAGGTTGGGACAGAACTGACAAATTAGTTACTTAAAATTACCAAGATATCTAAATATACAGTACTGACAAGTCTCCTGGAAGACAGACTCAGGCAAACAACGAAGACCAAAGCCTTGGTCGGTAGCCCAAAGATTGCTTGGGCAATTCTTAACATAACAACCTCCTCCAACTTTGTTTTTTCAGCCAGCACCATGGACCATGCCTAAATGCCTGGGGTGGGGGAGGGAAATGTTGTGAGTCAACAGTGAAGGAAGAGTGTTCACTAGAGCTCTATACGCAACTTAGGTATAAGGCAATATTGCCTTTGTACCCATCTTACTAAAGGATTATGTGTAAGCTCTCTCCGTCTGAGGCATTGCTTGGTTCAGCCCATCCAGAGTAGCAGGGATCACAACCCATCAGCACCACCAGGGGGCTTGAGCCCCAAGGTACACAGCAGTGATTTGGAGTAAGATTACCAAGCAAAAGGCTGGTGAGCAGTGGTGTGCTGGGAAATGCTTAGCAAATGCCTCTCAAAGAAACAAATATAAGAACGTGTATATAAGTTTTATATAAATTTTGCTGATATTAACAATGTGTCAGGCTGAACCCAGTGGCTCACATCTGTAATCCCAGAACTGTGGGAGGCCAAAGCAGGTGAATTGCCTAAGCTCCTCAGGAGTTTAAGACCAGCCTGAGGAGGAGTGACACCTCCATCTCTACTGAAAATAGAAAAACTAGCCTGGTGTTGTGGTGGGTACCTGTGGTCCCAGCTACTTGGGAGGCTGAGGCACGAGGATCATTTAAACCCAGGAGTTTGAGGTGGCTATGAGTTATGATGCCACAGCATCTCTAGTGAGGGGCAACATAGTGAGACTCTGTCTCAGAAAAAGAAGAAAAACATGTGTCACACATGGTTTGCAATTAATAATCAAATATACAATTCTTTATTATAAATTCCATATAGCCAATCAGTCCTCACAGAATATATAATAGTCTTACTTTTGTAGAACTCTTGTATCTATAACCAATCTATGGTTATAGTTGAAAAATGCATACAGTTATGACTCCATGTTCATTAACATTTTCCTTGTGCTAACGAGTAAGATGAAAGTGAAACAAGCAAGACAGAACATGATAGTCAGAACTTCATTCATTTGTAGGCAATGACTTCTTTGCTGAATTAGTAACAGTTTCTGAATATTGAAAAAATAGTTCCCCCAATTTTTATTCTGTTCACATTGTAATGGGTGATGCCAAGGTACACATGTTAATATAATCTGTACTACTGACATTTTCCTTATCAACATTTTCTCTATCACCTCCTTAAATCTAAACAATCAACAAAACAACAAATTAAGCCCTAATTGATAAAGTTTTCCAGTTTCCATGATGTAAATACTCCCAGTATGGCCAATTTCAAGTTACCAACATGATGTCACTAAATATGGAATTGAAAAAAGATGCACATTGCATACCATTTTATACAGTGGAATCCATGTAAGTTGACCATCCAAGGGACAGTAACATATTGGTCAGCATACAGAGTGGTCAGCATAAGGAAGTAGGCCTACTGCACTGATACATACATGTGGTCCATGTCCAGTCTATGAAATGTAGTTCAACATAAGGAGGTGGTCAGTGTAGGGAGGTGGTCAACTGTGGTGGTTCTACTGTAGTATAATATAATGATGTTGATAAAATTAACATGCCCAACCTCAGGAGCATAGCTAATACTAAAATGTAGCAAACTAGGTGATGATGACTTTTTATAGTATTTATATTATTGTGTTTAATGTATTTGTGAATTTATATTATTTTATTTTTAATAATGACTATATTTGATGGTCAGCTTGCAAAATTCCTTGCAACTGAACAGTGAGCTCCAGTATGAACTGGCTCTAGTGCACTGCTGAAGTAGCAGACATGGATATATGCCACTCACATGCCCTTTAAAAAAGACTCACTCCCATTTGTGAGGAGGAGTATACTTTGTTAAGAACTTTATGGGTCTGCCTCAGTTTTAAGCCAA
The DNA here is from genome assembly GCF_000181295.1 of Otolemur garnettii. Lineage (NCBI taxonomy): Eukaryota > Metazoa > Chordata > Mammalia > Primates > Galagidae > Otolemur > Otolemur garnettii. The sequence continues at coordinate 22,945,501 of NW_003852398.1, read as the reverse complement.
CATCATGCTCTTCACAAGCGTGTACCCCAGCTAGTGAACAAGTAATAATGGTACAAGCCTGGACATTTCTGCCAATGTGGGACCTCTCTGATGGGCAATCTTTGCTCCAGAGTTCCCCTTAGATTTGTCAGGCAGCATCACAGTCAGTTATCTCTTCTGCCCTCTCCTGGATCTGTACTTTTTCTTTCTCACTCCAATACTTTCTTACTCTAATGAATGAACCTCTAGTACTCCCAACTTCATCTCATCATCCATTTCTCAGACCTAGCCTGCCATAAGACTATAAAGTCAGAGGGGGTGGAGATCCCAAGAAATGGAAATGACCAAAGGGAAGCAGAGGAAGTGGGCATCACTTAGGTGAAATAGGACAGGACTGGTTCATGAGCACAAGATAGAAGACCCACCCAAACGGGGTCTTAAAGATCATGGGACCTAAGATACCTGAAATAGAAAGGCTGAAAAATGAGTGAAGGTGACTCTATCAGTCCATTTCTAAGCGGAATAACCAGGGTAGGAAAGTACAGGTAATTATGATGCAATGTGACAAGTGCTCTCCTGGGTGTATGAATCACTTGTCTTCAAAACAGGAAAGGCTGGTCATTATGTTAATGGGTGATCCAGGGAAGGCCTCCCAGAGGAGGTGCTACTTGAGCTGGATCTTGAATACAGAGTAGGAATTGGACAAGCACACAATTTACTGGGGAATGTGGTGGGGTATAGATTAGAACATACTCCAAGATATAATTGGTGACTCATCACCATTATTTGAATTTTTCCCGACCAGATACACATTTCAGCAAAACATCTATACATTTTCCTAACCCCCCTTATAGCATGGGGGGAGGGGGGTTAGTGAATGTTAGTGAAACAATTCAGGGTGGGGACTGGGGCGTAAATGGGGCAGTCTGAAACCTGGGAAAGGACAATTAAGCTTCTCCTTGTGGATCTCAATTCTATGCCTGGTTATATGGCCTCACTAACCTGTTTTCTGATTTTGCTCTAGTAAAAAACACTTTGGGTCAAAACTTCTTGCACCTTGCATCTGTTCTTGTGTTTTGTTATTGTTACATAAAATGTCTTGTACCATAATATGTTAAAAATAAATGCTAAAATTCCCTTGTAGTACAAAAAGCAAGCACGTAAACAAATAAAATTTTGAATAAAAATTAAAATGAAAGATGTTTTCTCGAAAGTTTGGACCCAAAACACGGGTACACATTATACATGGAGCCATACTAGACATTGAAAAATACAGTAAATAATTAATTGATAGATATCTTGCATATAGTTTCCTTGTGCAGCATTTTGAATGTGACAATAAGTCAATTATTCGTTGCTTGTTAAATGGATATGAAAATTCCTCTCTTGGGTTAAATACATACTGTAAATATTTACCCCCATAGCCTAACTAGTGAAATTATAAAAGAAAAACTATCTTACCCCTATTCGGAATGTTAAAGCAGTAGCACTGTGTATTACAGAAATGTCAGGGGCTGGGGGAGCTTTCTGGCCTTCTTTATATTAGATTCTAGATATTAGCATTGTGGAAAGAGAAGAGATACCTAACTCAGGAACTCAGCTTCCTAATCTGTACAGTGTGAATAATGTTTTGTAAAGATTAAATGAGATGAGGTATAAGAAGGGCATTGCATAGCTTTTGCTGATAGGAGGTTCTCAACAAATGTTAGCTTCTTTTTTGACTGAGATTTCCATTCCCCTCTCTCTGACAGCCAGAACTTTTTCTTTCTTTCCAAAGGCTAAAAGAGAAATGAAGTGGTGCTCTGCTGGGTTACCTCTCTCCCCTCAATCTTTAGCTGGGTAGAATGAAAAGAACATTTGGACTGGAACTCCTAGGTCTAGTTCAGATTTTGGCATGAACTAGCTGTGCAACCTTACATGGGCCAGTCATTTGTGAGCTATTGTTTCACATCCTGGCACTGTTCACAACACTTAAAAATATTTTAGAGGCAAAAATAGACAAAAATCCCTGCCTTGTGGAAGAAGCCCAAGTGCCCATCAACCCATGAA
>NW_003852398.1:22938115-22942910 GCF_000181295.1 Otolemur garnettii | reverse complement strand
GGTACATGTGAAACTTACTAAATGTAGAATATAAATGTCTTAACACAATAACTAAGAAAATGCCATGAAGGCTATGTTAAGCAGTTTGATGAAAATATTTCAAATTGGATATAAAACCAGCTCATTGTACCCCATAATTACATTAATGTACACAGCTATGATTTAATAACAAAAAATTTTTTTAAAAAGGGGTGGCGCCTGTGGCTCAAAAGGATAGGGTGCCGACCTCATATGCCGGAGGTGGTGGGTTCAAACCCAGCCCCAGCCAAAAAAAAAAAAAAAAGAAAGAAATTTTTTTTAAAAATCCCTGCCTTTGTAGAATTTCTAAATGTGTTTTCAGTAGGGAATGCTGACCAAAGAAAGAGCATAACAAAGGAAATTATGTAGGCTGTTAGGAGGTAATGAGTACTATGGAACAAATAAAAAGCCACTCACTTGAGTGGGAAGGGCAAACAGAGTGCTAGGTGGGGAGGGAGCGGGCCACAGCTTTATAGACACTATTCATTGACAAGGTGAAATTTTACGACAAGACTCAAAAGAAATAAGGGGTCACAGCAGGTAGTTAAGTGACCAGCACTGAGACAAAGTTCAAGACCCTGAGGGGGTCTATCTAAGAAGCACAGGAGGCCGGTGCAGCTAGCATGCACTGAGCAAAGAACAGACAGGGAGAAGGGAAACAGAGGCAGTGAGTATTCCGGATCCATAAGAGTTTGGGCTTAATGTGAAACTCTTAAAGTGGCTTTGCCTTTGATTCTATATAGGTAGAAAAGGAGTTTGGGCTATGTTCTTCCCAAGATCTCTTCTAGCTCTCAAATTCAAGAACATTCTTATGATTTAGTCTGCAATAACTGCCATAGACAGATCAATTATGGGGAAGTGGAAAAGTGTATATGAACTGAATTCTGACAGAATAGCACACGTAGGATTGGTATAGGTACTTTTGTCTCCTGTCTGAGACTAAGAGGGCTGTCATAGGACTCAGTAGCCAGAGCTCTGATGTTGCCTTGGGATTAGGGCAGGCCAGTTTTCAAACACTTGCCCTGCCACTTTAACCCTGCAGATGTTTAATTGGCCTCACCAAAATTCCTTGGTCTATATGATGGAGACAACTATGGCTCATAACTCATTGGGTTATTTCAAAACTTAAATTTGGTGATGAGACAATTTCTTAACACAGTATTGGACACATAGTACCTTCTCAATAAATTTTAGCATTTTTCACTTTTTATAGTGAATAATCACCAAATGCTCATCTAATTGAATTTTCAAAGCCTCTGTATTTGGGATTTGTGTGCCAATTTTACCTCTTGTGCATCATCAAATATACATTTTAGGTTTGAATTTCAACAAACGTTTGTCAATCCTTATCATGTGCTGGGCACGGGTGCATGGACAAGGAATACAAGTCCCTATTTTTCATAAGTGGAGGAGACAGATCCAGAAAATAACTAATTCAAGTGGTCATTAAAACTGTTATAATAAAGGAGCCACACATAATGGCAGAATGGAGAATGAGAAATTAATTCCAAGTAGCATTATGGAAGTTGATTTTCTCAGATCAATGAGAGACTTGAGCGTGTCCCAAAGTATGGCTTATGTCTACCTGTGCACCACTGACAATGTATATAGTCTTTCCTTCCAGATGGCACTAGTAAATTACAAACTCAGTGACTTACAAAATTGTTACAAGTTTGTAGACACTTGACTCATATGGCTCCTGGCAAAAGTGACTTCACCTAAGTGATGCTGGGCCCTGATGGCCACAGTGGTAGAGCTGCATTGAGAGCTAAATTCAAGTCATTCAATTCCCATTGCTGCCTGCCAGGGCAACAGTAGAGAAAAGTTCTTTAAAAAGGAAAAAAAAAAAAAAAAAAACACACACAAGCAAAATTGAAGATAAGGAAAAAGAGAAGAAAAATCTGTGATTGCACTCAATTCTATGGTCATATAGAGTATAATCACCCAAGAAAGTTATTTCCAAATGAATGTTTGCCCCCTCACTCTTTCTCCCCAGATTCACTAATTCGGCTGTTAGACAGCCTGAGGCAAATTGCTCTTATTAGTAAGTAACTACACATTTCTATTCCTTCCGGGAAAATATGAGATGCTTGGGAAAGATTTCACAAAATGTTATTAGTTCACACGTACATTTTCTAGGAGTTGGTCCAAGCAGAGCTTGTATATTTCTAGGGCTATAACACACTTCGCTAATAGAACATACTAGGTGTTCCCAAAGGGACGAATGAAACATTCGCACATCCTTTCCACTCCCCTTGCCGCCTTCTGCTTTCAAGCTGCACAGATAAATGGCTAAGGCAATAAATTTTAAAATAGCTATAGATTTTAGAGGTTTTACATTATGTTTATCTACCTAATTAGTGGACAGTCTCATACATTACCTGTCAAGGCTGTCGTCAAAGAAATATCCTCTGTAGCATACCCTGCTCCCAGAGATCTGGCTGGACGTGTGAAAAACAGCCCAGGGCCTTTGATGATATGGGTAATTACTATGACGTGGTGTGGTTACACTTTTCACAAGTTCTTGTGATTTATAAATACATTTGAAAATACTTAAGCATAAAATAACATGGTGTTGATCTTCTTCAGAATAATAGAAGGGAGAGTGGGTGGAAATAAGATGAAACAAGATTTACTAGTAGATGTGACAGGTGCACATGGTTCATTATACTCTTTTCTACTTTAATACATGTTTTAAATTTCCCACATACTCTATGTGAGCAGAAAGGCTCAGACTCAAAGGTTTCAATGAATTGGAAGAGAGACCCAGAGATCTATGAGAATGAGGGGCCTGAGTTGGAGAGAAGGGTTTGGCACTTAAGGTATTAGAGACAGAAGAAGGGCAGACCCCAAGATGCTGAGCTGGAGGGCAGGCAGAATTTAAGGGATGGGGGGAGGGAAAGGAAACGTGAGGCCAGAGTTGTTCATGATTAAAGACTAACCAGTAGGATTATTCACATGGCTTTTGATACACAGCCTTAGCTCAATTATCCTGGTTTACCTCTGCCACTCATTAGAGGAGCAGTTCTCAACCTGTGGGTAGCGACCCACAGGAACTATATTAAAGGGCCACAACATTAGGAAGGTTGAGAACCACTGCATTAAAGAATAAACAAGGAACCACACATAGAAAAGAGTGAAGTATTAAGGTAAAAGCCACAGAAAGAAACTTCTTGAACTAGGCTCTGCTCCAAACAGATTAATGAATTCTTTACAAGATTCCATAGGAGGTGCCCTTATCATACTTAAGAAGGCAAAGCAAAAATAGATAAGGAATTCATAGAATGATAGAAGTAGTATCCTCATCTTATATTATGTTGAATCTGTGGGCTGAATATAGCTTGATGAAATGAAGTGAATAAATGTAACGTTGTACCCTAAGGTCTAAATATCAATGGCATAAATACAGGGTGGGAGATACGGAACTTAGAAATAGCTTGTGTGAATATACGTAGGGAGATTTAATAGGCAATAAATGCCATATAAACAATGTGATGAGGTTGACAATAGAAAAGTTAATTTTTTTAAATGTGCATTGGAAGTAATAGAATATTTACATTGGTAAAATGGTGACCTATCTATATCGGCCATTGTCTAGGTCCCCCTTGGAGCATCAGGGTTACTTGTGCCTAGGAGACAAAAATGATCAAAACAAAACTGAGCACATTTAGAGGAGAGTTTAGAATGAAGAAGGAGCCCAAAGCCCTGTCTTTGGGAATGATTGAAGGAACGAAGGGTGCTGAAGGAAAAGGGTCCACACAGACATGAGTAAACTCTGAGAGCCGGGCCGTGGAAGAAAAAAAGAATTATTCAGTGTGACTCCAAGGGAAGAACTGGGTAAAATATGAATATATTATTAAGAGTAAAATTATAGATTAGCGAGAGGAAACCCTTTCAAGACACCAAATGTTCCATAGATTGGAAGACTTGTCATATGAGTCACTGAATGTCTGAAGGATGGGTAAGAATGGTCTTGTCCAGTCGAATAGCCATGAGTGGACACTGATCACTTGAAATGTGGCGTAAAATACACCTGGTGCTATAGTTAAAAGTTTACGTGTTGCATCACAACGTCCCAAAGTTGCAGATGCTGGTGCAGATGTGGAGAGAAGTGAAAACTCTTACACTGTTGGTGGGAATACAAACTAATGCAGCTTCTTTGGAAAGAAGTATGGAGAATCCTCAAAGAACTCACATTAGACCTCACATTTGTTCCTGCAATCTCACTACAAGGCACCCTACCCAGAAGAAAAAAAAATAATTTTATCATAAGAACATTTGCACTAGATTATCACAGCTCAATTTATAATTGCCAAGATGTGGAAATGATCTAAATGCCCATCAATCCATGAATGGATTAACAAATTGTGATATATTTATACCATGGGACACTATTCAGCCATAAAAAAGATGGAGACTTTATATCTTCTATATTAACCTGGATGGAGTTGAAACACATTCTTCTTAGAAAAGTATCACAAGAATGGAAAAGCAAGTATACAATGTACTAAATACTAATAGAAAGCCAGTAGATGATCTAATATACACCCACATAAGAGAAAAACTCAGTTCAATTCAAGTTAAGGGGAGGGAGAGAAAGGGAGAGGAAAGGAGGTAGGGGGATTGGTGTACTTCCACTTAAAGGACACAAGGTAAAGGTATATGGCACACCTCCTAGGTGCAGGACACAACTACAAAAGGGATTCTACCTAATAAATTCAAACTTTATAACCTAGTTCTTTGTACCCTCACTTTAACCTGAAATAAAAAAAAAAAA
>NW_003852398.1:22890649-22937613 GCF_000181295.1 Otolemur garnettii | reverse complement strand
AATCTTGGACTTGCCAGTCTCCATAACTGTGAGGCCGTGAATGTTGGTTCATAATAAATTGTTCAGTCTCAGGTATTCTGTTACAGCAGCACAAAGTGGACAAAGACATCAGATTTCCAAGAGTCAGCATGAAAACAGAAATGTAAAAATATCTAATTAATTTTTTATTAATTTATACTGATAATATTTTACATTTATTGAGCTAAATAAAATATATCATTAAAATTAATTTTACCTATTACTTTTTATTTATTTATTTTTTTAGAGACAGAGTCTCACTTTATTGCCCTCAGTAGAGTGTGTGGCGTCATAGCTCACAGCAACCTCCAACTCATGGGCAATGGATTTTGTGAATTGTGGTTCTACTGGACAAAATTGTGTCAGAGAAACAAGTAGAGGGCTAAAGACTGAGCTAGATGCTAAAGGACCCTGAGAATGTACAATTCAGGAGAAGCCTCTCTGTAAGTCTAAGACTCAAGGGCATGGTTCTCCACTAAGGTCTGTTATAACTGGCTGTGTCATCTTAGGAAAGTAACTGAACCACTCTGAATCTCAGATTTTTAACTTAACATAATAAAGTTGGATAATCTCTTAACATAATTCCAATTGCTCAGATTTGCAGATTGTATGAAAAACCTCTGCCCAGTCTGGAGCTAAAGACCATTTCCTGTTCTGGGACAAAGTAGTCATCCCCTGTAATAAGAAGTAGTTCCTCCAACAACTATGTACCCTCTCAGCCAATCACTTCATAGTTTCATTTTCAAAGGGCATGGAAAGAATATAGGGTTCAAGATTAGACAAAACAGAATTTGACTTGTGACCTCACCACATCAGCATCAGCTTTACAATGACCATTATCATCTTTATTCCCAAAACGATATTCTGGCTATGTTTGTTGTGTACTTACATGATGCTAGGTACCCCGGTGTACTGTCTCGTTTAATCAACACAGACATCTTCCAAGACAGGTGCTTTTCTATCCGTACATACCCCTAAATAACCTTGAGGGATTGACTGTGCTTTCCATTATGTCTAAGCTGTAGCAAGGTAGTGTAATGATTCTCATCACCATCATATATTCAATTGTGGTATAAATTATAGTGAGGATTACGAAAATAAAGCATGTGAAGTTCTACTTGAGTAGCAGATTTAGACTAAGTAGACAATGCATGCTGGAATCCTTTCCTTGCTCAACCCTTACCCTATAAGCCCTACATATCCTTTAAACCCAGCTTCAGTAACATCTTTTCTACAGGACCTCACCATTTCCCCACAGCTGGAGGCCAGGTTTACCCCTTCAGAACCAACATAGCCCTATATCTGATCATTTTTTTCACTCTCATCATTTTGACATTCCTCTGAAGTCACATGCATGCATGTCTTACTCCCCATATAGACTATAAATCGTGAGTGAAAACTCTATATCAGAATCACATTACATTCAGCTAGTGGGTGGCACAGAGTAGATTATTTAAAAAGAATCAATTGAGTTAAAAATGATATCTACCATTTATTAAAAGTGGATTATTGTCAACTACTATAAACTCTTTGCATACACTAATTTATTCTCACAATTTGAAAAAGAGATACTAATTTTACCCATTTTACAAATCAGATGTAAATACTGAGTCTTAAAGGCATTCAGTAACTTCCCAAGATTACATCAATCTTAAATTGCAAAGCCAGATTTTGAACTTTGGCTGGTTGGCTCCATAGCCCATGGTCTTAACCATTATAATGGAAAGATGAATGGATGGATGGACAAATGGATGGACAAATGGATGGTAAACAGAAATATAACTGCTGGATCCTTTGAGTTCAAGCACAAGATCTTTCAAACTCAGCTTTCCCTTCTGGATATTAAACACCCAGCTCTAAACCCTTCATCCCTGCATATGACTGGGGAGTTCAGCAGAGAGGAAAAAGAAGCATATTTCACCATTTTAAAGATTCATAATGAGCTAAAAGGCCAAGTCAAAATCAATTTATTATTCATCAAAGTCTCAGGTCCCTGCCTGTTTTGTTCTTCTGAATAAAACATACCTTCTCAAGTGTATGAGCTGCCAGCAGCTGGGAAGAAAAAAGGAAGTGAGCAATACATATTTACATAATTAGGAAGAAGAAAAAACATTCAAGCAGGTTTCCTTTTCAACGTTTATGTTTATCTGAGTCTCCAGCTCAGCAAAATGTTTATCTAGTATAAAGAGCATGTGTATTTTTCACCTGATAGCAGGATTTTTATGATCAGAGATTTCTTTTTCCTTTGGAGATACAAGCCTAGACTTTAGCAGCTACCCACAGCGCTCTGAGCCTGACAGAAAAGACTCTTAGCCCCCTGTAAAACTTGGGGTTCTTTAGCCACCCAACCACCAGACCCAAGACGGTAACAGTCAGTCCACCTGCATCCCTAGCACAGGTTGGAAACAAGCCTTGTGGCTTTGAAAGTGACAGTGATTGTAATTTATTACCTGCATTGATTCTCAGAACGTGAGTCCTTACACAAATAAGAAGACATTTTTCAATTGTGCTATATAATAGATAAATTATTTTGCATAGAAACTGTACTTTTAAGATTAATTAAGGTGGGCCTTGCAGATGTATGCATTATGCATGTTAATACATCCTTTTGGGAAGAAGTCTCAGATGGGTTCTATTCAACTCTAAAGGTGTTTCATTAATGCAGTCTCAGAGAAAGAGCTTAAATCAATGACACTATTCCCACTAAGCCCTGAGAATTCAGGCAAAACAGAATGTAGTTTGCTTGTTACGTTTCCCACCCTGTCTCTGAAAGCAATGGCATTTCATTTTCCAGCAGAAGCTTTTTTTATTCATAATGTCATATTTTAATCCAATCAATGTACATTAGCTACAACTAATGTAAATGTCATTGCTACTCTTTCCTCGAACTGTTTTTTTAACTTGCTAAACCTCAGTGCAGCACAATCTTTCCACCTCAGATTACTAAGTATTGGACAGCTTTTCTATATTTCCGTCTTCTTCTTGGTGAAGGATTATTGAACAAAGCTCTAGGACCTTTTAGGGCAACAAATGAAACAGCTTCTCCTTGAATCCTAGTGCGTGCTTGGATTTATCAACCTTTCTCACTCTTTCACTCTCTTCTTTTCAGTATTCCTACTAGAGCCAAGTAGAATTGGTCCCACTTGCCCTTTACCCTCCAAGTTCCCTGCCTTTCTTCACATTGTTTTTTCTACTCTGAATGTCCTCTCCCTATTTTGCATGCGATTAAGGATTTAATCAAATTCTCTTCTTCCGGGAAGCCTTCCTTGATTCCATCCTTATTTCATTTCGGTGGGATAGAATTCCTCATTCTCTAAATGCTCAAGATGCTTCAGAATGCAGGTCCCTTGGAGACACTTGACCTTGATTTGTAGCTGTTGATGTCTTAGTTTTATTACCCTACGGAGATTATCAATGCCCAGAACATAGAAACGAATACATGCCATCTTTGTATCTCCATATTCATTAGGGCAATGCCTCCACAGAAATTCTAATAAATGCTTAGATGAAGACAAGGAAAGACTGGTTCCTTTGAAATTTTAAGCCAACGCTGAATCTTGACAACTCCATCCCTTCATAGCAATGTGCTGGTTCCTTAAAAATACCTGGTTAGCATTCATGGCTACCACCATCTTCTTCTACATAAAAGCAAACTTTCTTTTTTTTCTTTCAAATCCAATTAAATATTTAGTTACAGCTCAAGTTGAGTGGCCTTCTAACTAGTTGAAACCTGGACTTATGGCTGGTGGACCTGCTGCTAAATATCTTTCTAAACATCTGCAATTAGGTCTTATTCTCTGCAGCTCTACAGGTTACTTTCCTAAGAATCTGAGAAGAATTCGTATTTCTTCTGTGGGCACCAAAGAGAAGCAACAGTCTAAATAATATTGAAAGAAGAACATGGCTTGTATTTTCTTAGCTGAGATTCTAAGTTGTCCAGAGGATTTCATAATGACTCCTTCCAGAGACCCAATTACAATAAATCCTGCAACTCAGATATGGTCACTTACAGTAGCAAACACAAAGATTGTAGAAAAACTAGCCAGAAAGCCATGCAGTACTCAAAATGAGTGAGTTGTAAGGCCTAAACATCGTTCCCTCCTATGCTACTGTAGAGCCTTATTTAAGATCCTCCTTTTCTTTATGATAGCAGAGAAAAGACTTCAGCAATATCCAGAGATTTTCCACTCCTGAGAAGTGGGATTGAATTTTCTGCCCTTCTGAACAGTTTGGTCATGTGAAGAAGCTTATTTTAGGAAATCGTACGTTTTCTGGAAGTAGTCCATCAATCTAAGAAAAATACTAACTGTTGATATGAATTTGGCCTGAAACAATATTCTTGCTAGTGTCTCTCTCCATGGCTCACTCCCTGCTCTTTTCCAGGAAAACTACACCATCTGGGAGAACAAGCATGAATTCTAATACACTGGATGTTGAATCTAATGGCAAGTTTAATAAAGCAGCTGAATTTTATCCAGAAACTTGCTGTATTGAGAAATATCAGTCTAGAAGAAATAAATGAGTAGTCAATTACTCACTGAATCACAAAGTGGTGAAATTTGGGGGGAAGTAAAAGAGCATGTGGACCAGGAGACTATCACCTGGGGTCCACAGAGCTCCATCTCGAGGCCAGGGATAGGCCTCAGTGGCTCCATAGTAATTAGTCAGACATTATGTACAGATTCACTTACGTCCATGTGTAAACATCGTTTTCATTACTTTTGTTCCAGATAACAGAAAATTTCCACCACTTTTTAAAAGGCTCAAGACATTTAAAAATCGCTGATTTACATGAACAGTTAGAGGTGAACAAACTGGTGAGCACAGAGTGGTCAAGTGACTTCCTAAAATCACATAGCTAGGCCAGGAGTGGTGGCTCAGGCCTGTAATCCCAGCACTCTGGGAGACCATGGTGGGTGGATTGCTTGAGCTCAGGAGTTCAGGACCAACTTGAGCAACACCGACACCCTGTCACTAGTAAAAGCAGAAAAAATTAGCAGGGCATGGTAGCACATGTCTGTAGTTCCAGATACTCAGAGGATCACTTGAACCCAGGCGTTTGAAGCTGCTGTGAGCTACAAGGATGCCATGGCACTCTACCAAGGGCTACAAAGTGAGACTCTGTTTCAAAAATAAATCACATGGCTATAGAGAAGAACTGCTGACTGCTGACACCAGGTCTTCTAGACCCTAGTCCAGGGCTCGCATGCTGCTCCTAAGCTATGAACAACAATGGGATTTCTTTCCCAGCTACATTTGAGTTTGAGCCTGTAAACTGGGTGTGATAAAACAAAACGGAAGACATAAAATAGGCTGCTCAGGAGTGGGAAGTATACACATTAAGAATTTTATGTCTAAATAATCAGATTGGTGCAGCAGAGTACTCAGTGGCAGAACTAGGAATAGAGAGTGAGTTTCTCCAAGAGCAGCATTCAGACGTGAATAGTTCTGTTTGCTAGGGACGCTAGCTGGGGAGCACAGTGAGAGTGGGGAGTAGGCAGGGAAGGGGCACGTTAGTAACTGACGTAGACAATTGTGGCTCAATATTAGGGACCTCATGGCTCAGAGTTTTCTCAGGAAAGGAGCAAGGCAGCTGTACCACTTATCTTCTAACTCCTATCCCTCATCAGCCACAGATTTTTATAGGCCATAAATGAAGCTTAGAGAGATAAAGGAAAAATATATGAAAGTTACCTACCCCAGGTAACCACCAGGATAGGCCAAACAGATATAGGCCATGTTTCACAATATCTGCTAAAAGGCGTTTTAGGAGGTAAAAGAAGAAAAATACATCTATGGACTAAAGAATTGTTGTATCATAAAATTTTAGAATAAAAGCGATCCAAGAAGTCATCTACCATTACAACTCCTTTTCCTACAAGCCATGGAAAGTTAATATTCCCTCCTCCTAATAGCCCTTAAAATAGTGAACCCTGCTATTTCCGGCAACGTTAGAGAGTGCAGTACGTGTAGATGCGGAGTTTTGTTTTGGTTTTGCTTCAGGGTCATCTGTTTACATCAATGATTTCGTTTCTATGGTGTCAGAATCTAAGGGATAACTTCCCCTCACGAATCTATACAAATTATGTCCCAAGCCTCTTCTCGATGATAGCCTGTAGCAGCCGGCCTCCAAGATGGGCCCCAGTGATCCCCAACTCCTGGCACTTATGCCCTTCTGTACTTTCCTCTCACAGTAAATAGCACAGACGCGTAGGTGTCCAATAGATTATTGTGGTAATGACAGGATGAGACTTAAAGACTAGGTCATATAAGTTTTTGCAGTTTCCATCTTCTTCTCTTGGATTCCTCACACTGAGGAAAAGCAACTGCCGTGTCGTGAGGACACCCAAGAAGCCCTGTGGAGACATGTGCAAGAGATACTGAGTCCTCCTGCCAATAGCCACGTGAGTAAGCTATTTTGGGAGCGAGTCTTCCACTGCCAGCCAAGCTTCACATGACTGCACACACAGCCAACATGTTGACTGTAGTTTCATGAGAGACCCCAAGCCAGAAACACCCAGCTAATTTGCCCCCAGATTCCTGACACGTAGAAACTGGACTAGATATTATATACTGATTATTTAAAGCCACTGAGTTTTGGGATAGCTTGTTACACAGCATAGATATCTAGTGCTGAGAATTTTTGATATTTAAAGATAGCTACTCCCCATCTTCTGTTCTAATGAACACCCCCCCCCAACTTCTTTTTCTGTGTAGTCTGGTTTTCTGCTTTTTGGCTGTATTATGGCACCTTTTCTGTATGTCAATATCCTTTTTAGTGTCAGTCTATATTAGTTAAACCTATTTGTTGAAAGAGACATTTTAGGCTCGGCGCCTGTGGCTCAAGTAGCTAAGGCACCAGCCACATACACCTAAGGTGGCGGGTTCGAATCCAGACTGGCCCGCCAAACAACAATGACGGCTGCAACCAAAAAATAGCCAGGCGTTGTGGTGGGTGCCTGTGGTCCTAGCTACTTGGGAGGCTGAGGCAGGAGACTCACTTAAGCCCAGGAGTTGGAAGTTGCTGTGAGCTGTGATGCCACAGCACTCTACCCAGGGCGACAGCTTGAGGCTCTGTCTCAAAAAAAAAAAAAAAAAGAAAGAGACCGTTTACACATAAATGTATAGAATAAATTTCCTCATGTAAACAAACTTTCATGGGGAAGAGAAGGATCTGGCCTTAGACACAGCCTGAACCATAGACTTAAATGACACGTGGCCTCTTTTCCTCTCTTTTTTACTTTTTATCTTAGGTTTGGCCTTAGTCTCAAATCTCCTGTCCCCAGAAAGATTTTTTTTTTTTAGCTTTTACGCTTAGAGCTATATAGCCAGAGACCACACACAGTTCTCTCCCGTCAGATAGTTCCAGAGTAAAACGAAAACAAAACAAAACATCAGGAAAGAACTGCGACTGGTCTAACTTGGATCATGTTCCTGTTCCTAGACCAAAGTGACCAGGAACACTTTACCAGGCCCAGGTGGATTGTGTGTGCATTTCTGTGGCTAGAAGCCTAGTGAGTAGACGCCTATGAGATAGCAGAGGGAGGCAATAAGTTTAAAATGAAGGTATGCAGAGGTAGAGAGGACAATGAAGAACTCCTGCCATCCTAGCTGGACGTGATGTCCCTGTTGTATCTGGATCAGCATAGAATCTGGTGGTCAGATCAGTGCATCTCACACATAAGTATGGTGAGAAGATCAGGGATATGATCTCTGGGACAAGCAAGGTGGTGGACTAGAAGCAGCCGGCACACACCACTGCAGTGAAGAGCACTGAAAGAGGCGATTGAATCTTCAACTTAAGATGGATCCGTGGGGACAGAGCATCAAAACTCAACAGAGATATGACAGGAGGCACAAAAAGTAAGGAAGGGGGATGAAGGGTGACCAACCTGGGCTAAAAAGTGCCCACATGTGGGGAAAAGACAGATGAGAACCCCTGGGACCCTACCTCCTCCTGTGGACTTTTCAAGTCAGCTAAGAGAGGGCCTCTCCACCTCTTGGGGCCTCCAGACTGACTGGGGAGTGTCCTGGGAGCTGAGCAGCAGCCTTGCTGTAGGGAGGGAGCACACATCCCCTGTCCACTGCAGCCAGCGTCATTCTGTGAGTCCAGTCCTATAGTGCTGCATGTGCCTGCGGGCGAGCTCTATCACTGTCACCTCTTCATTGCTGCTGCCAGAAAAGGAAGGGAGTGGGCCAGTGCCTTGGGGTCAAATGTAACTCTGCCACCACCGCTACTGCTGCTGCTGCCAGGGAGCCTAGGAGAGCAAATAAACAAGGCCGCTTATCCTTGCTGATGCTGCCAAGTGGGCCACACCCCCAAGTACAGCTCCTGCTGCCAAGGTTCTGGGAGGGAACAGATGCACTGGGCTGCCCACCCCTTCTGACCCCACTGACTAGGCCCCACTCACTCACTGCTGCTGCCACTGCTAAGGGAGACAGGTGCCAGAAAATCGCCAGAGCCACCCACCTCCACAGCCACCATGGAGAGGAACCAGCTCTGCCCCACTCAAGCTTTCACAGAAGCCTGGGGACCAGCTGCCCCTCCACATGAATGTCCCTCAGCACCTGTCCAGTCTATGTCAGCTACTGGAAAGGGGAGATGGAGGAGAGCTGCAGTGTATGGACCTGCTGTGTATCCAGATCCCACCTGAGCACTCCTCCAGAGCAGGATTCCAGATTGCCAGGGGCCTGGAAACCGAGGAGCACCAAGCCCAGTCCACCACACCTGCCACCTAAAGACCCTTCCAGAAGTTTGAGTTCCAAATGATGCAAAACTCCAGCGACACTGCAGTGATACCTACCAGCATGAGGTAAAAAGCAGAGGACCTCTCGCTGTCTACACTAGGCAGCAGAGGAGAACAGATGTACCACAAAGCTATAGGTTTTAAGCCAAGAGAAAAGATTCCAGATGAGAAGGAACCAGTATTGGAATGCTGGCAATATGAAAAAATAGATTCCTTCACCGCACTTTCTTAATTATTGTATTAATACATTTATACTCCACACTTAGTAGATTTGACATGTACCCTTGTAAAATGCACCATAGGTTTGGTCCAACCAGTGTTAACCAGTTTGTTGTAAGTATTTCAAATTGTATATAAAACCAATACATTGTACCCCATAAACGCATTAATGTACATAGCTATGATTTAATTTAAAAAAGGAAAAAATAGATTCCTTTAATACCCCAAAAAGATGGCATTAGCTCCCCAGCAATGAACATCAACCAAAAGGAACTTCTGAAATATCACATATGGAATTAAAATAGGAATTGTAAGTAAGCTTAAAGGGATTGATGAGAAAGTCAAAAGCCAACACTCACACACAAGCAAATTCAAGACACGAATGAAAAATCCAATAAAGAGATAGATAGTTAAACAAAACTAAGCAAAACAAAAACAGACATTCTGGAAATGAAATAGTCATTTAGGGAATTTCTAAACACAGTGAAAATTTCAATAACAAATTAGACCAAGCAGAAAAAAAGTATTTCAGAGCTTGAAGACAAGGCTTTTGAATTAAACCATATAGTTAAAAATGAAGGAAAATAAATCAAGAGAAATCAAGAAATCCTCTGAAAAAATATGGGACTATGCATAACATACAAATATAAGATTCATAGATATGTCTGAGGGAGAAATTAAAAAAGCAAAAAAAGCATGAAAAACCTATTTGAGGCAATTATGGAGGATAACTTCCCTGGTCTTCCTAGATATCAGATATAAGAAGGTCAATGAATTCCTTGAAGTTGTATTGCAAACAGGACACCACCAAGATGTATAGTCATTAGTCTAGCAAAGTAAAAGTAAAGGAGAGAATCTTAATGCTGCAAGATGAAAGCCTCAGGTAACTTGCAAAAGAACACCCATCAGGTAAACAGCAGACTTTTCAGCAGAAACCATACAAACCACAAAGGTGTGGAGTCCCATTTTTATATTCTTGAACAGAATAATCATCAGCCAAGAATTGTGCATCCTGCAAAACTTAAGTTTTATAAATAAAGGAAAAATGAAATTGTTCCCAGACAAACAAACTATAAGAGAACATGTTGCCACTTGACCTCTCCTATAGAAAATGATCAAAAGAGCTCTGAACATCAAAGAGAATGGTCAATATGCACCAATGTAAAACTACTAAAAAGTAAAACCTGGAAGCTCCTACAATACCAAAAAACAAGGGGGAACAAAGCAAACCAGTAACAATCAACATGATGACAGATACCGTACTCCACTTATCAACATTATAATTGAATGTAAATGCTCTAAATGCACCATTTAGAAGATATAGATTGAAAGAATGGACAAAAAAATCATAACCCAAATATCTACTATCTCCAGGAAACCTAATTAACTTGTAAAGAGTCACATAGACTGAAGGTAAAGGGGTGGAGTAAAAATATTCCACACAAATGGAAAAGCAAGTAAGAGTAGCTATTCTTGTATCAGATAAAACAGACTTTAAATCAACAATGAAAAAAGGCAAAGATGTTCACTATATAATGATGACAGGATTAACTCAACAAGAAGATATAACACACGGCCGACAGATATATGAAAAAATGCTCACCATCCTTAATCATCAGAGAAATGCAAATCAAAACTACTTTGAGATATCACCTAATTCCAGTAAGATTAGCCCATATCACAAAATCCCAAAACCAGAGATGCTGGCGTGGATGTGGAGAAAAGGGAACACTCTTACACTGCTGGTGGGAATGTAAACTAATATGTTCCTTTTGGAAAGACATCTGGACAACACTTAGAAAACTAAAAATAGACCTGCCATTTGACCCTGCACTTCCTTTATTAAGTATATTCCCAAACGACCAAAAATCACATTACAACAAAGATTTTTGTATCAGGATGTTTATTACAGCCCAATTCATAATTGCCAGGTCATGGAAGAAGCCCAAGTGCCCATCGATCCACGAATGGATCAACAAACTATGGTATATGTACACCATGGAATACTATGCAGCCATAAAGAAAGATGGAGACTTTATGTCCTTCATGTTCACATGGATGGAGGTGGAAAATGTTCTTCTTAGCAAAGTATCCCAAGAATGGAAGAAAAAGTATCCAATGTACACACCCCTATTATGAAATTAATTTATACCTTTTATATGAAAGCTATAACCTAATAACAGCCTTGGGAGGGAGAGGGGAGGGAGAGGGGAGGGGAGAATGAGTGGAGGGAGGGGAATTGGAGGGATCACTTCTGTGGTTTATCTTACAAGAGTACAAGTGAATCTTCCTAAGAGTAGAATAGGAACATTTTAACACAATAACTAAGAAACTGACATGAAGGCTGTGTTGACCAGTTTGATGGAAGCATTTTGGATTGTGTGTGAAAACACCACACTGTACCTCAGAAGTACATTAATGTACATAGTTACCATTCAATAAAAAAGAAAAAAAAAGAAGAAGATATAACAATCTGAAACTTTTATGGACCCAACACTGAAGCTCTCTGATTCAAATACAAATACTACTGGACCTAAGAAAGGAAATAGATAACAAGGTATTAATGGTGGGGAAATTCAATATGCCACTGACAGAACTAGACATATCATCAAGGTAGAAAATCAACAAAGAAACACTGGCCTTAACCAAGACATTAGAACAAATGAACCTAAAAGACCTTTAAACATTCTTCTCATCAGAAAATGGAACATTTTTCTTCAAGGTAGATCATGTTTTAGGCCACAGAACAAGTGGCAGTAAATTTTAAAAAGCCTAAATCATATCTGTATATTCTCAGCCCATGGTGGAATAAATAACAATTTATAAATATTTATAATACAATTTCTAATTATTATAATAAATAGCACAGTGGAATGAGTAACAATGCCAAAAGAAATTCTCAGAACGGTACAAACACTTGGAAGTTAAACAACCTGCTGCTGAAAGTTCTTTGGGTCAATGATGAAATCAAGGTCAAAATCAAAAACATTTTTTAATTGAATGGCAACACACGCTACCCAAATTTCTGGGAGACAACAAATCATGGCTAAGAGGGAAATTCATAATAATAAATGCCTACATCAAAAAGACACACACTAATAACCTATATCACACCTTAGGAGACTAGAAAATCAAACCCAAAGCTAACAGAAGACAAACAATAACAAAGATCAAGGCAGAACTAAGTGAAATTAAAATAAAACCAAAAAAATACAATGAAACAAAAATTTGATTTGAAAAAAATTAATAAAATTGACAGGCCACTAGCTAGATCAGTGCTTTTCAACCTGATCACACAACGAGTTACGTGACATGTCACACTTGAACCTATAGTTAACTTCTGCAGCACCCTTAAATGATGTTAATCAAAAAAAAAAGAGTAAATAAAAGAATATATTTACTGTGCTTTGAACTTCTTTTGAAAATAATTTAATTAATCATATTTAAAATTTGTCAATGCACACCTAAGATCCTCCCACAGCACACCAGCACACTGGTTGAAAATCACTGAGCTAGATGAACCAAGAAAAGAAGAGAAAGGATTCAAATTTTCTCAATCAGAAAAGAAAAAAGAGGCATTACAATTAACGCCCCAGAAATACAAAAGGTCATCCAGTACTATTACCCACACCTGTACACACACAAACTAGAATATCCAAAGGAAATGAATTAATTTTTAAAAACACAAACCTCCTAAGCTCCAGTCAGAAAAAAAAAAAAAAGATACCCTGAACAGACTAATATCAAGTAACAATATTGAATCAGTAATGTAAAATCTCCCAACAATAGAAAAGCCCAGGACCAGACAGATTCACAGTGAAATTTTAACGAACTGTAAAAGAAGAACTGGGACCTATCCTACTGAAACTTCTGTATAACACTGTGAAGGAGGGAATCTTCCTAACTCTCTCTATGAAGTCAGCATCGCACTGATACCAAAGCCAGGAAAGAACACAACAAAAAAAGAAAGCCACTAGCCAATAACCCTCATAATCACAAATGCAAAATTCCTCAACAAAATATAGCAAGCTGAATCCAAAAGCACATCACAAATATAATTTACCACAATCAACTGGGTTTCATCCCAGATGCAAGGATAGTTCAATATATGCAAATCAATAAAGGTGATTCACCATATAAAGAGAATTAAAAACAAAAATCATATAATCATCTCAACAAATATAGAAAAGGCATTTGATAAAATCTAGCACTTCATGATAAAACAACTTAACAAACTAGTCATAGAATAAACACACCTTGCATAGTAAAAGTCATATGCGACAAACTACAGCCAGTATCAACAGAATGTAACAAACTTGAAGGTACTCCCTTTAAGAACTGGAAAAAGACAAAATGCCTACTTTTATTACTTTTATTTAGCATAATACTGGACATCACAGTCAGAGAAATCAGACAAGAGAAAGGAATAATCAGCATCCAAGTTGGAAAAAAGGAGGTCAAACTATCCCTGTTAACCAAAGATATAATCTTATATCTAAGAAGCCCTAAAAATTTCTCCAAAAGATTCCTAAAATTGCTACAGGAATTCAGCAAAATCTCAGGTTACAAAATCGATGTACAAAATCAGTAATATTTCTATATACTAACAGCCAAGCTGAAAATCAAATAAAAAACTCAACCCTATTTACAATAGCTTCAAAACAAGTAATATACCTAGGAATACACTTAACCTAGGAGGTTAAAGATCTCTGTAAGCAGAACTACCACAGTGATGAAAGAAATCATTGATGACACAAATAAATGGGAAAACATTTCATGCCCATGGACTGGAAGAATCTATATTGTTAAAATGTCTATACTTTCCAAATGATTTACAAAATCAATGCAATTTTCATCAAAATACCAATATCATTTTTCAAAGAACTGGAAAAATATCCTAAATTTCATATAGTATCAAACAATAACCGGAATAACCAACACAATCCTAAACTAATGAGCAAATCTGGAGGTATTCCATTATTTTTGCGTTCACATTATACTGCCATGGTTTAAAAAGTAGTTTCAGCTTGGCGCCTGTGGCTCAGGTGGCTAAGGCGCCAGCCACATACACCTAAGGTGGTGGGTTCAAATCCAGCCCGTGCCAAACAACAATGATGGCCGCAACCAATAAAAATAGCTGGGTATTGTGACGGGCACCTGTGGTCCCAGCTACTTGGGAGGCTGGCTGAGGCAGGAGACTCGCTTGAGCCCAGGAGTTGGAGGTTGCTGTGAGCTATGGTGCCACAGCACTCTACCCAGGGGAACAGCTTGAGGCTCTGTCTCAAAAAAAAAAAGTAGTTCCTTTTTGTATGCACCAAGCTGGATGGATAATCATTCTTAAACTGCCTTTTCACTACCTTGCATCCAAAAAGACGTTATCACCTAATAGTTAGGAAGATGGTCACCTGTACAACCATCTTGGATTTAAATCTTTGATTTGTTACTTACTAGCTGTGTAATCTTGACAAAGTTTTGTAAATTCTCTGAGGCCTCCTCAGTTGTGCCTTATAGAATTTTTAATAGTAGCCATACAGTCTCATAAAGAATTTATGAATTAAATGAGTTGATATATACAAAGTTCTCAGGGTAGCATACGATATATACTCTGCAGATATTAGCAATTACCATTACTGTTATAATTGCCATTATATTTGAACTGAGGCAATTTTTAAACCTATCACCATGGAAACGTGTGCATATCCTACAATACCCCCATATGAATGTGTCACCCACCTGAGTATCATGTGCCCTGTATGCTGAGGAAGAAGAGAAGTTGAAAGTTATCAACCTAAGCTTTCAGTGGACTTGATCGTAGTCTCTAGTAAGAGACTAAGACAAACAAATTGGAATTATTTGTGGGGCATGGCTAGAAATAGAGCCCTCTTAAAATATTGCAACATCTAGCTTGTCATGTGTTAACGTCTATACTGATTGCATACAAATCTGTCTTCAAATAATACAAGAGCAAATATATACCAACGCACTTCCATAAGAAATGAGCATTCATCTGTGGGTTATTGGTTTTCCAATTGCAGTAGCAAAGATTTAAACCATATTTAGGACCCAGCATACCCATCATAACAGCTTATCTTTCCACTAATGTCCATTTTTATCCATGTACAGTGCATAATTAAATGCTAACTCTGAGAAGCACTATCTTTAGAAAAGAGCAAGGCAAGACCATCAGCCACAGCTGTCTATAAACTCCTCCAGCTCAAATATTTCATCCTGCATATACTTGCTACTAACATTGCTTATTTTTTTAAATACTTTTTTTTTATTGTTGGAGATTCATCAAGGTTACAAAGAACCAGGTTACACTGATTGCATTTGTTAGGTAAAGTCCCTCCTATAATTGTGTCCTGTCCCCAAGAGCTATGTCACACTCCGTGACGCCCCTCCCTCCTTCCCTCTTCCTGCACCTGCCTTCCCCCAATCCCACCATGTACTAGGTCATCAATTGTCCTCACATCAGAATTAAGTACATAGGATTCTTCTCCATTCTTGTGGTACTTAACTAAGAATAATGTGTTCCACTTCCATCCAATTTAATACAATTTTTTAAAACTTTATAAATCATATTTTTAATACAATCACAAGGCTTTAAAAACTAAATGGTGCTTAAACATCAATCCAATATACCTATCTGAGACTCTTTGCTGCCAAATATTTGGAAGATATCTGTCCTAAGTCACAGAATGACTTGTGGCAGCAGTAATACTACATACCATAATACATGTGCCATCGCTATTCTGTAACAGTCATTACCGATTCCCTGTAAAGCTTAAAGTAAGCTTCAGAAGGCTTTCCAACACAGTGACCCAGGTAGCCACATAAATTGATGAAAAGTATTCTGAAAACAGAAATCTGTTTACCTTGCCCTACTGGTGGCTAAATAGAACCCAGGATATCCAATTTCTGTACTAATATGATTATATCACTCAAATTCCTCAACTATAAACTATTTGAATCAGATTTTTCCATTGCCATACAATTTGCTGATGTCCCACAGAATCAGTCTATCTCAGTGAATATATTACCTAAAACCCCTTCCCAAACCCGGTCAGTGATGACCTCTCGTGGTGCAAATTACATGTTTTTAGAGGCACAATTCATGCACCATACAATTTACACTTCTTAAAGTGCATAATTCAGTGGGTTTTATAGGTTTACAATGTTGTACAACACTATTCTCATTAGCAGTCATTCCTCATTCCTCCTTCCCATCTCTCTGTCCTATTCCCTGGGAACCATGAACCTATTGTCTATCTCTATGGATTTGCCTATTCTGGCTATTTCATGTGTGTGGAATCAGACCATATGTGCCCTCTATGTCTAGCTTCTTTTAGTTAGCATAATTTTTCAAGGCCATGGCATGTATGAGCATTTCTTTCCTTTTTTCCAGATGAATAATACTTCATTGTGTGATATGGCACATTTTGGTTATCTGTACAATAGCAGATGGTCATTTGAGTTGTTTCCCTTTTAGGTTGTGATAAGCAATAATGCTATCAACATTCATCTACAAATGTTTATATGCCATATGTTTTCAGTTCTCTTAAATATATACCCAGGAGTAAAATTACTCAGCCATACCATAACTCTATGTTTAACTTTTGAGGAAGTGCTAAACTATTTTCCAAAGTGACTTTACAACCTTATGTTCACACCAGCAAATTGTGAGTGTTCCAATTCCTCCACATCCTCATGCCCTTGCTATTGCCTTCTTTTTCATTTTACCCATCCTAGTGGGTGCAATTAGCATCTTACCTATGGTTTTGATTTGCATTTCTCCAATAATTAATGATGTTGAGTATCTATCTTTTCACATACTTACCATTGTATATCTTCTTCAATATACAAGATTATCTTTCACATACTTACCATTGTATATCTTCTTCGATATACAAGATTATTAAAATCCTTTGTCCCATTTTATAATTGGGCCATTGGTCTTTTAATTGCTGATGATTAAGAATTCTTATATTTGTCATTGTTTGATCCTAGGCAGATAAGTGATATGCAAATGTTTTCTCATACTTTGGGGGTTGTCCTTTCACCTTCTTGATAATTTCCTTGATGCACAAAAGGTTTTACTTTGGATGATTTCCAATTTATCTATTTTTTCTTTGCTTGCTTCTCATTTTAATATTATGTCTGACAAACCATTGTCTAACCCAAAGTCACCAAGATTTACACTTATTTTGTGTCTTTGATTCATTGATACTAGTTAAGTTTCAGCAGCATACAAAAATCTTATCCCTGTATAGCTCCACTCCCTCCCCCCCTTTTTGTTCTATTACTTTTATATAAATTACATCTTTATATATTGTAGGCCCATTAACATAGATGCATACCATTTGCTTTATGCAGTTGTCTTTATGGCTCTGTTTATTTTTCTTTCTTTATTGTTTTATTTGCCAAATGGATAATCTCAAATGACCTACCTTTAAGTTTGCTGACTCTTTCTTTTGC
Organism: Otolemur garnettii; assembly: GCF_000181295.1. Classification (NCBI taxonomy): domain Eukaryota; kingdom Metazoa; phylum Chordata; class Mammalia; order Primates; family Galagidae; genus Otolemur; species Otolemur garnettii. The sequence continues at coordinate 22,920,154 of NW_003852398.1, read as the reverse complement.
TTGCTGTTGAGCTCCTCTGGTTAAATTTTTATTCCAGCTGTTGCACTTTTCAACATTAGAAATTAATCATTCTTATTTTTTTGGAGATAGGGTCTTGCTCTGTCTTCTATGGTGGAGTGCAGTGGCATGATCATAGCCCACTGCAATTCCTAAGCTCAAGCAATCCTCCCACCTTAGCCTCTTGAGTTGCAGGAATTACAGGTATGAGCCCAAACCAGAATTTCTATTTGGTTCTTTTTTTCATAATTTTTACCTCTTGGTGTATATTCTGTATTTCTGAGACACTATCCTCCTATTTTCTTCTAATGGTTTTGACAGGGTTCGTCTCAGTTCTTTGAACATTTTTCAAATAGCTGATATAAAATCTAGTCTATTAAGTCCAGTGTCTGGTTTCCCTCAGGGACAGTTGCTTTTCTTCCTCTATACAGGAGCAATCCATTCTTGTTTCTAGGCATGTCTTGAAATATGTTAAAAACAAAATATTTTAAATAATATAAAGTTATAAATCTGGAAATCAGTTTCTTCTCCCTTTCCAGGTTTGTTGATATTATTTGATGATTTTTATGAACTAATACTCTAAATCCCGTGTTCCATTCATTATACAGTCACTAAAATCAGGAGCCAGTTAGTATATCTTCATGCAGAACTGATGATTAGATAGACACTTCCTTAAATGCAGTGAACTAACAAGTTTCTCAGCCTCTGCTGAGGGGTACATGTCTTGAGGCATTCCATCCACACTCAGCCAGGCATCTGTTACAACTCTTCCTTAACCTTCACATCCTGCTTGCACATAGCCTCAAGGTCAGCCAGAGATGAAGCTCTGGGTTTTCCCAGGTCTTTGCTGAACAAGTATTATACAACTCTATTCATATGCACAGCCTTCCAAATTCTCAGAAATATGTTAGAGACTTTCAAGCCCTCAAATGGACATTTTATTTTTCACTTTTCTTCTTAAAATTTTTGGCTAGCTTCCTGTTTGCCCCAACTATTATCTACTGCCTCAAGCTCCTACAGTGATAAAGAATTACCTCTGATCGTTCTTAACAAATGGCCTCAGGAAAAAGGCTGGTAGGCTCTAGATCTCCATCTAATAAAACCAATCTATCTCTTTTCGTTTTAACTAATATTAAGTGTCGTATCCATCCTTATCAGTTTAATAAAGGCAGTCTTGTAAGTCAGTTCTTCCAAGAAACCACCAGACAGGTGAAATGATCATAGTTCTTTTAGAATGGGGCTTTGGAGGAGCTGGACACTACTTTGCCCATTCTGGTGGCCGGTTTTCTTTATTGTTGCTGTCTGTTCATTTTTCAAGGCTAAAGTAGAGCTAGGGGTGGAGGTGGGACTAGGACAAATTAAAATGCCAAAAACATAGCATGCTCATGGCTAGGAAGAATCAATATTGTTAAACAGTCCAGACTACCCAAAGCAATCTACAGATTTAAGGCAATCCCTATTAAAGCACCATTGTCATACTTTGAAGAGCTTGAAAAAATAGTGCTTTGTTTTCTATGGAATCAGAAAACACCTCAAATAGCAAATACATTACTCAGACATAAAAACAAATCAAGGAGGTATCATGTTACCAGACTTCAGGTTATACTATAAACCCATAGTGATCAAAACAGCATGGTACTGGCACAAAAACACAGAGGTAGATTTATGGTACAGAGGAGAGAACCAAGAGATGAAATCAGCTACTTATTGTCATTTGATCTTTGACAACCCTATCAAAAACATTCAGTGGAAGAAAGACTCCCTATGTAACAAATGGTGCTGGATGAACTGGCTGATGACCTGTAGAAGACTGAAACTGGACCTCCACCTTTCACCATTAACAAAAATTGATCCTTACTAAATAAAAGATTTATATTTAAGACATGAAACTATAAAAATATTAGAAGAGAGTGGAGGGAAAACACTTGAAGAAATAGGCCTGGGAGAATATTTTATGAGGAGGACCCTCGGGCAATTGAAGCAACACCAAAAATACATTACTGGGATCTGATCAAACTAAAAAACTTCTGCACAGCCAAGGACACAGTAAGTAAAGCAAACAGACAACCTTCAGAATGGAAGAAGATTTTTGCAGGTTATGCTTCTAGAAAAGGTCTGATAACTAGAATCCACAGAGAACTCAAACTAATCAATAAGAAAAGAACAAATAACCTCATTTCTATGTGGGTAAGAGACTTGAACAGAAACATCTCTGATGAAGACAGACACATGACCTATAAACACATGAAAAAATGCTCATCATCTTTAATAATCAGAGAAATACAAATCAAAACCACTTTGACATATCATCTAACTCCAGTAAGATTAACCCGCATTACAAAATCCCAAACTGTAGATGTTGGCATGGATGTGGAGATAAGGGAACACTTCTACACTGCAAGCTAATATGACCTTTTTGGAAAGAAGTTGGGAGAATACTCAAGGAACTAAAAGTAAACCTACCATTCAATTCTGCAATTCCTCTACTAAATGATCAAAAATTATTTTACAACAAAGACATTTGCATGAGTATGTTAATGGCTGCCCAATTTATAATTTCCAAGCCTTGGAAACAGCCCAAGTGCCCATTGACCCATGGACGGATTAACAAATTATGGTATATGTACACCATGGAATACTACGCAGCCATAAAAAAGATGGGGACTTCATATCTTTTATGTTTACCTGGATGGAGCTGGAACATGTTATTCTTGGTAAAGTATCTCAAGAATGGGAAAAAAAGTATCCAATGTACTCAATATTACTATAAAATCCATATATAATCAGCTATACATTAATATGAATGGTGAAACATAACTATAGTCCAGAAAGTAGATGGGAAGAGGAGGGGGTGGGGATGAGGAGGCAGGAGGAGGGAGGGTATTGGGGGGACTCACCTAATGTGCATGAAGCAATGGTACACTTCAAAACTATTAAGAAAAGAGTATAATTGTGATGGATGTATTAATTGGTTCAATGTAAGCATTTCACATTATATAATAAATCAGTGCACCGAACCCCATAAATGCATCCATGTACATAATTATGATTTAATAAAAACAAAAAATAAACAAATAAATAAATAAATGAAATGCCATAAAACTTGCTTCTCCATATGCTTTACTAAGAAGAATGTGCTCCACTTCCATCCAGGTTAGTATAAAAGATGTAAAGTCTATTTTTTTAATGGCTGAATAATATTCCATGATATATATATATATACCAAAGCTTGTTAATCCATTACTGGGTTGGTAGGCATCTAATACAAGGTATGGGGTAGGGGAATGTAGGGGAGAGGGGAAGTGGGAGTGGGGGTGTCATGGTGTATGGCACACCTCTTGGGGGTGGGACATGATTACAAGAGGGACTTTACCTAACAACCACAATCAGTGTAACCTAATGTACCCTCAATCTTTGTACCCTCAATGAATCTCAAACAATACAAAAATAAAAATAAAATAAAGAAATAAAGTGCCACAAAACTTGCTGTTCTTGCCAATATTCAGCAAATTTTCCTGAATAATATGTCTCAGATGTCTCCAGGTCTCTGTTTAATTTCCAGAGTTTTTAAAAAAAGTTTATTCTGACAATTGTGGCTATGTTCTTATTGTTTTTATGGACAAGAGGATTGTTAGAAATCCCTATTTTCTCTAATGTCACAAATTATTTTTGTTTGTTCTATACGCATCATTATTTATATAAATTATATAGATTCATAGAATCAGAGTCTTTATCATGTCTCAGAAGGCTTTACATGACCTGGTCTCTTGCTTTCTTCTTAAAAGTTCTCTCAATACCTTTCCCCAGCTGTCCATGAACCATTGCTATGGTTTTCTTTTGGTACCTCAAACATCTCAAGTCATTGCCGCATCAGAGGCCTTTGTGTTTAATATTCTCTGTCTGAAATTTTCTTCCCCCCAATTTTTTTTTAACATTTCTTCCCATAGAAACCACTTCTCATCCTTCTATTCTAACTTCACAGACCATTTTTGATCACCTGTTCTGAAAGGGCTGTGTCTCCTCGGACCACACAGCCCTCCAACTCCAGGTTTATCACAGAACAAGTTTTTCTTTCGCAACCATTATTAAACACCACAATTACAATGTGTTACCTATTCTATTTTTTTCTATAGAATGTGAACTTCATGAGAATAGGGACCTGTTGGTCCTATGTATCTCTATATCCCTTTGGCCTGCACAGTTACAAGCACATAGGAGGTGTACAATACTAGAAAGCTGGACAGACAATAGAGAGTTGAATGATGAGAATTCCACTTAGCATTAGTCACATCCTGGGGATTAGGATCCTACGAGTATACTCTCTTTCAGTTAAATTCCAAGGACAACCAACTGAAACATGATGAGGAGTCTATTGCCCTGAGAAGATGACTAGAAACACCTTGAATTACTTATCTTGGAGAAAAATTGATAGAGAAGGAAGAGGATCGTACCCAAGGATTGGGATATATTGCTTATTTTTGCCATTGCCTGACACACCATTTTTATCTGTCTCCAATTTCCTCATCTGTAAAATCACAAGATGAATCAGTTGATCACATAGTGTTTCCACCCTCCACCCTCCTGTTCTTGGACTCTCACAATGCACCGTATTACCAATTAGAGAGAAAACTGCTTAAACTTCAAAAAGTGAAATTGACTTCAAACACTACACAATGAAAGAATAAATATGAAACACCAGGATACCACTTTAACTGAATCTTTTTTATATCCATAATGGTGCTTTGATGTTTTTTTTTCTTTTTGCCAGGGACATTTCGAGGTTTATAGCAGTAAAATAAAACACATAATCTTTCATCTGGTTAACCAACTTACGGCTATTTTAAACTGCCCTATGATGCCACTGGGATTAAATTTGCTGAGGTTTTTATGTTATTTTATTTTAAATGAAATAAGTTGTGAATCAAATTCACCAAGTGATAAAAGAAAATTTGAGATTTGTCTTCATAGGGGTAGCACAGTAAACTGGAATATTTGTCTGGCTTTCAAAAGTTCTGGCTCTTATCTCAAAAGACTACTTCAGAGTTACAAACTTTATAGGCTCTTAATTCATGAAAATACAGGAAAGGGGGAAATGAACAAAGACCAAGGAAATTTCTATTTCTAAAATAGAAGAGAAAAACTTTTTAAAAATGCTGGTTTTCTTAGGTCCGGATAATAAAGTTTGAGTACTTAAGATAGAGGCCAGATGGGTAAATCCAGTGAATGCAGTATGACTATTTTTAGGCAATAGAATTTCTTACCATCTCTCCCCCGGACTGATATTTTCCTGTGTGCATAGCATAGTGCTCATTACAAAATAGGTAACACAATCATAGATTAAATGAGGATTTAATCATTATTTAATCTATTTTCAAATAAGAAAAATCCACCTACTTGAGATTTCTTCCAGGAAGCTGGAGAACGCCACCCCACCTAGAGTTATACTTTCCTTCAAGAACACTGAGAATGTGCCATATGGTTGGTACTATTCTCTGCACTGGAGGCAGTGTACCGCCAGCCCCAGCCAGTCAGGCTGACCAGCAGGTAGGCTATAGAAACATTGTCCATAGGATGACCTCCTTTAAAGTTTTTTAAAAAATTTTTAACATCTGGCATAGTCAACTGGATTAAAGACTTTTAGAGGATTTTTGCACTAATCTAGACCCAGGCTTCTCAATCTTGGCCCTATTGATGTTTGGAGCTGGATAATTCTTGGCTGCAGAGGTCTGTTCTGTGCATGGAAGCATGTTAAGTAGAGTCTTTGGCCTCTATGTACTAGTTCCGAGTAGTAACTTCCCTGCCACAAAACTTGACAACCAACCACTAGACACTCAAATGTTATGTCCTGTTCAAACTCCTGGTTGAGAGCTGCTGTGTTCCTCAGAGTGTGCTCCTCTGATGTGAGAGGAACTGAACCAAGGATGCCACTCTGCCCCTCCAACAACCAGCGAAGAAAGGAAACCGCAGGTCATGCTTTTTGGACCAATAACATAATAGTATATTATCTATTCAACAAGTATTATTATGTCTACATTATAGAAACATTTCTAGCAATGTACTGGCTACTTTTCGAGTAATTTCTCTGTGCTGAGTATATTATGTGCTTTGGCTCATTTAAATGTCACAGTGACCGACAGGATATGAAGGTGAGTAGTGGCAGAACCTGGATCTGGATTCATGTTTAATACTTTTTACCCTTCAATCTTTTTAATCCTTCTCTTATTGCTGGTGGTTCTTGTGACCTTGGAAATTTTATAGGCAACAGAACATAGTGGTTAAAAGTAAAGATTCTGAGGATAAACTGCCTAGATCTGAATCTTATTTCAACTAATTCTTAGTTATATAAACTTGAGAAAGTTACTTAAACTCTTAAGCTCAGTTTTTAGACCATAAAATACACCCCTCTCAGAGGATTTCTGTGAGGTAATTGATACAAACGCCTGGCATGGCATGTAGAACATGCCCACCCACAATGACTTTAGGTGTCAGACTCATAAACCTCCCAGAACTAGAAGGTGACGTACAGGAGGAGAGTGGGCCTAGACATTACATTAGGAAAAGAGAGGTTCTGTGGTGGACTATATAGGTTGCACCCTATCTAGAGGTTTTCTGGCCAATTTTTAAAAACACAGATATAAGCCAAATTAACATGCTGGCATAAGGGATTGGTATCATCAGCCCCCAGTTTCTTGTCAAGGTCACTGAAATCCACAGAAGCTTTCAGGGCCATGCAGTTTCTCAGAGGTGGAGTTTTATACGGAACACAGGCCATATTTTATCCCCAGCCAGGTCTCATCTTACTGCCATGGTTGTATCTCCTCCTACTCATGAAAAAAATATATATATATATCTTGCTTTTATTTTCCTAAATGAGTTCTAATTTCTTCATGAGCTGAAAGAATATATTCATATAGAGACCTAAGTGATGCTTGTGGGCATGGGATTGCTCCTGCCATGGCACCCAAGCATTTAAATTTCTCCCCACTGGGTGTCAGAACCCCCCAGTGACAGATTGCAGAGTGCTCCAGTGTGAGGATTATAGTTTTCTATAGGGATGAAAAGGGCCAAGACTTGCAAATAAATGGAACCACCAATTAGACTCCCTCAACACTATATTTAATTTAGAGGCCTTAAAACAAACAATGTTTGTTTTATTTTAAATATCTGATTTTTTAAAAAAAAACACCATTCTTTAAACTATTCTTGCTTTTGATCCAAAAGCAACTGGTTAGTGGAAACTGAGAATGATGAACATCGTATTTGACAGAATCATACCTCTGACATGTAACAACAGCTTACGAGTTCAGGAAAATCCCTAACATGATACACGAATTTCCAATGTTTCTGCCAGTTTATTCCAACACACATACCCCTCTATTCACTGTTTGTTACCATCCAGTTGGGCAGAGGTCATAACTGTTTTATTCATCTTTGTATCTTCAACACAAAAAACATGTCATCATGTTATCTTCTTTCTGTTGTCCTAATTTCTTCCTTATAACTTCCTTCTAGCCATTGATCCTAGGCCTGGCCTCATATGTTATACAAAGAAGAGTCTTCCTTCTTTTCTAGGTACTCAAAGGCTGGTTTCATGATTCCCGAGTGTCTTTTCTTTTATAATCCAAATTTTATTTCCTTTCTTCTATGACCCAGTCTCAAGTCCTTATAGACACTGATCATCCTGAGCTATTCAATAACTTGTGTGTGTTTTTTTATTTAAATTCTGTGGCAGAGATTTCTAGTTATCCTCAGTATCCATACACCATTTCTTTTTTTAGAGACTGAGTCTCACTTTGTCACCCTCAGTAGAGTGCTATGGCACCACAGCTCACAGCAACCTCCAACTCTTGGGCTTAAGCGATTCTCTTGCCTCAGTCTCCCAACTAGCTGGGACTACAGGCACCTGCCCCAATGCCCAGCTATTTTTTGGTTACAGTTCTCACTGCTATTTTAGCTGGCTGGGGCTGAGTTTGAACCGGTCACCCTCAGTATATGGAACTGGTGCCCTACCCACTGAGCCACAGGCACCGCCCATACATACACCATTTCTTTGCAATGTAATTACATATGTAATGTGGGCACATACCTCTCCCCCCAGTTAAAGACGACATTTCCCAGCCTTCCTTGTATCAGTTGTATTCTGGACAATAAAATGGCTATTCTGGACAATAAAATGTGAATGAAAGTGATATGTACAACTTCTGAGTTGTTATCTTTTGCAGTTTTTGGCTGGGGCCAGGTTTAAACCAGCCACCTCAAGTGTATGGGGCTGGTGCCCTACTCCTTGAGCCACAGGTGCCACCCCCAAATGTACAAAGTCCTTTGAGCTGGAATTGTGAGTTGTTTTCTCAAAGAAAGTTATTATCTCTTTCCCTTTTCATCCTGCTTCTTGGATAGTGCAGGTGGTAGCAAACTAGTATTTACACTACGCAGATGAATGGCCACAGTTTAGGAATGGCAGGACAACAAATTAAGAAGGAACATGGGTTTTGAGGATAATCTTAAAGAGTAGAGATATTCTGCCAGCTTTAGACTGTCCACCTTTAAATAATTACTTGATCAGGAAACCTGTGCACTTTATTTAAACCACTATTGAGTTGAAACTATTCCATGCTCCTGGATTTACAATCTACTAATAGTGCCAGTACCCTATATTCTAGTGCCAGAGGTTAAGTTCAGTAGATAAAACACACTTAGAATTTACATCATTGATTTAGCATTTGGTGGATAGAAGGAGAAGGTGCAACCATCACAAACTAAAGCTGGTGGCTCTTACTATGCCTTGCAATATCTGTAAAGGCAGACCAGCTACTCTTGGCCCAGCAGTTTATATTAAAACCTCATTATATTTCTTAATTCTAATCCAATCCCCTATTCCTCCCTTCTGTAGGCCCTAATCTATTCTGCAATGAAAGTTTCTCCATCCTCACGTGCTGCCTCTTACTATGTGATGAGTATGTCTTATACATTTATTTAATTGTACGTTTTTAACCACAGTGGTTTATCACCTGGTATTTCCAGGTATCACAGGTATAATACCTGTGGTTTATCACCAGGTATTTCCCTCAAGCTGAGTGTCCATTCAGTCATCAGATTTGGGATGACAATTATTCAATTGTATGCAAGGGAAATTCCCCTTAATTGCTTATTCATATAACTGAGTCTTTATAAATATTCACATTCACAATCATCTTTTTGTATCTGCACATTAATAAGTCATTTATTGTATCTTGTGTACTTAATAGTTTTTATACTGCTCTCTAAACCAAGGTTCAGCAAACTATGACCCATAAGCTAAATAGAGCCTTTCTCTTACTTTTCTTTTAAATGAAGGTTGACTGGAATACAGCCCTTCCTAGTTACTTGCCTGTTGTTAGTCTGTGCTGCTTTTGTGCTATGACAGCACAGTTGAATAGTTGCCACAAAGACTGTGTGGTCTAAAAGGGAAAAATGTTTACTATCTGGCCCTGTGCTGAAACACTTTGCTAATCCCTGCTGTAGGTAAATTTTCCCAAACTTTTTTTCCTTATTGGTCCTGACAGGAGCCTTTTGACACTTTTTTTTCCCTAATCACCCTATCCGGTGAAATTTGAGTGCCACAGATACACCATATATATCTGTTCATGAACTATATATGTATTTGTGCTTCATCTATTAAAAAAATAGGACTTCTCAGTCCCTAAAAAACAATTCTTGCTGTCTTTGAGGCAATAATGGTTTTTTGAGAATGAACGCCCTAGATAAGAATTTTGAATTTCAGCACCACTGATATTTTGGATAAAATTATTCTTTGTTGGGGGGGTGGCTCTGTGCATTCTTGGAGGTTTAGGAACATCCCTGGCCTCTGCCCACCACATGCAAGTGCAATTCTCGTTCATATTCTGTGACAACCAAACCTATACCCAGATAATTCTAAATGTCCCAGGTAAGGGGAAGGCAAAGTTTTTCCCAATTACTTAAGACCAATAATATCATTTAAAAAAAAAAAGGAAACTAATTTAAATTACTATGTCATAAACTTACTGTATATTTTCCTTATATTATTTGCCATTAACACAATGTATTCTATCACTTTATTCACTAGAACTTCTTAAAAAGGTCACAACTATATCTTCAAAGACTTTATTCTAAGCTGTTCTCCAAAATCAACATTATACTCATTAGTCAAGAGTTGATTGAGTCACCTTGCCTTTCCCTAATCATGTATAACCCTTTCTATTATAACAAGGTTCTTCAAAAACAGTCAGAGGTTAAATAATCTTATTTAACAATTCTCACAGAGTGTTTCTTCCAAGCCAGAAAAACTAAGCATTTTGAAAGTGATTCTTACACCGTACCTCTCGTATATTGAGCTTCCATTCTCCCTTAACAAAGGCCATTCTACCATTTCATTGGTAAGGACTCCTCTCATTGTCAGGAAACCAAAGAAAAAATCATGGATGGAATTGGCTTTTATTGTCATTGAATGCATACAATCACTTTCTAGACTTCGTTCTGAAAAAAATATATAACTGTTCTGTTGTCACTCAACCTCTTCATATCATATACAATTGCCTTGAAAACAAAATGACACACAAGGCCTAGATACCTTCCTGAGTGATAAGGTCCCTTAAGCTACTGTAGTGCTTCCTTTTAGGGCTGTTTGTAGGAAAGGCTGAGGAAAAGCAACTCCATAAATGGAAAAACCGTGCTTAACTGCAATTTCCTTGGTAGAATCGTGTGTTTATATCAAAGAGCCATTTTTAGCACATTTCTGTGTAATTTGCTGGAATGTGGCTTTTACAAGGTAATAATCCAAAGCAAAAATAAGATGACCTTTTAGAATGTCTTGAACACTTGGGAACAAGGGCAAACATGAATGACTTGAGAACCAGTTGAAAGTCATCACAAAGTCTAAAAGGTGGTGCTGTGGGCTGTTGGAATCAGAGTCCCGGTTCCCTCCAGCCAGTCCTTCAGTCCACCGGGCAAAGTCTATGCTTAACATCACAACATAGAAAATTACATACTCAAAATTCAGTGAATTAGGATTTTTTGCTTATGTTACCATCCTCCCTGAACAATGAAATATCTAAATGCCTACATTTAAAAACCCTCATTACATCACTTTGTGATTTTTGAATAAGCCATAGAACCTTTGCTCCAGCTTCCTTAAGCCAGAAATGTACGCTTCATCAGCTGCATTGCTTGGTTATGTCTGAATGACCAAAATTACTGTGCAAGATTTCTGCCTTGTGTTGTGGTTTTATTGTTACATGGTTTGAGGCACTGGCCTCTGTGTGTTCCTGTTGCTATATTTGCCTCCCACTCTGAACTCTACTTCTGCTAACCTTACCATTTACATGTTTCATTTGCTTCATAAAACCTTTTGTCTGTCTCATAAGTGTAAAATGAGCCAGGAACTCAGAGTCTAAAGACCTAAGTTGTTATTTTAATTCTACTACTCACCAGCCTTTGAGTAAGACTTTTCCTTTTTCTGTACTTAAATCTCCCCCAGCAATAGGAATACTATGGAATCATATAATGGAAAAGTTCATGTCAGGCTATCAGGCAAGGCTGGATCTGGGGACTCCAACAGAGAGTCAATGGACTCCGTTGCATATCTTGGCTCTAAGTTTTCCTCTGATAGTCTCTCTGCGTGGCAGAGTCTAGCACTAAAGTCATGTATTTTTTCATGTCTAGTCATAGTAGGGACAGGAAATATTCTGTGTCACCATTTTCAGCACACACCCTGGATTTAAGCATTATTTTCTGTCTTGTATCTTGTAGCTGTTCTTCAATGGCCACGTGGCCAGGACAATGGGTTGATTTAGCTATGGCTGAATTTTCAGCGTCCCTGGAGCCCCAGTGGTGATTAGGACTGCATGAAATGAGACTGAGAGGTAGGAAGTTTCTCCAAAAGGGAAATTAAATGTCCCTGGTAAGCTAGAGGAAAATAACTTGAATGTTCCTAGCTTAGAGAAATGATAAATATTTAAGGTGATAAACATCCCAATTACTCTGATTTGATTATATGAATGTAGCAAATCATCACACATGTATCGTAAAAATATATATAGCTATTATATATCAATAAGTTAATTTTAAAAAATGAAACAAAAGATGCTATTGCAGATGGAAGAAGAAAATCTACACTCCTGGACCCAGGGAGAGAGATCTATTGCAGAAAGAAAGACAGTTCCCATGGGATAAAACAGATTTTTATCCTAATTTTTTAATTCCATTCCCCACCTCTGCACCACTGGAGGCATCAGCCTCCTCTACCAGTACCTACTTAGATTCTACAGAAAATACCTCAACCTCAGAATTTTGAGACCCATTGCTAACATTGCTAAGACTTTTCTGCAGAATTGTCTGTTCTTAAAAGCTCATCAAGAGGGAATCAGTCATGCACAAGAACTCATTCATGAGTAAATAAATTATTGGCCCTTGAGGGTAGAGGCTCACAGCCCTCTTCTATATTCCCATTTTATCTATCATTACTGCAAATTAACATGTAGAAATGATAGTAGTCATCAAAACTGTTCCCTAGAAACTGGGGACCAGAAGAACATTCTTTGGGGACTACTATTTAATATTGTTTAAAACCCTGTTTCTCCTCCTTCCAGATAGCTTCCACTGCTCAGTGTAGTTCTACCACTGAATCTCTTCCATGAACCTAGGAGAAGCATCCTCTCTACCCTAGGAGAGGTCTTATCTTTTAGCTTATTTCCAGGGCATCTGTGACTCCATCTACCCTGTACCCACAGTGAGATTTCAGTGGGACTTTGGGTGTCTCAACTCCTTCTATTGAAAGAAAAAGAATTTAAAACAGTATGCATGTTTCCTTTCTAGTTTGTTATTTAAAAAATTGAAGAGTTACATATGCAAGCTATAGAGTGGGGCTATTACATTGGAAACTGGAAAAGTCTTTAGAGTCAGGAGATGTGTGGGCCTCCTCTGTGGAGTTCTAGAGTCAGAAAGAATCTTGGATATTACTGTTACATAAAGTCAGTTAAATGGTATAAAAGGTTAAAGGGATTTCTTAATTATGTTTCACATCATAATGTGTGAGCTGTCACAAAGTCTGCTTGACTTTCTAGAACTAATCCCAGGGTTATTCTCCACCAGGTCTTAGTAGCTCACTCTCCTGCCCCACCTGATCAGACTCGGGGTACACATGCAGGAGGGAGGTGTGGGCAGGTTCCCTGTGTTCTGGATCACCAGAAGGTAGACCAGGGCCATCTGCTCATGCACAAGGACAGCTGTGTTCCCCGTGGTGAGGCATAGGATGAATCATTGACCAAAAAGCAAATTTTATTTCACTAGATGAAAAATGTACAGAAACTTCATAGTACCATGAAGTTGTTTGGGCTGTACCTATAAAAAGCAATAAAGTAAAAACTTTCATCGATATTTTGAGTTGATAATACATGTCTGCGGCTCAAAACTAAATTTTATAATATATAATTTCATATAATAACAACATATACAGGCAGCCCTCTGTTTGCCCAGTTCCAATATGTACACATGTCAGTGGCCACCATTTATTTGAGTTGGATAATTCCAGTTCCCAAACAACACAGTTCTATTTCAGTTACCAAGGCTAACTGGATAGAGTACACACTTTGCTGCTAGCTCTTCAGTCACCTACCCGACACACATCACAGATGTGTGTCGTGATCAGTGAACAATCGTGTCACTTCTTGGAAAGTCTGCTGATAATTGCCCTGCCTATCTGTTACTCACAGACAGCAAACCGTGTAGTGGTGTCGTCTTCTTATCTTCTGGTGATAAACCCACGTGACCTTTTATAAACAGGGACAATCAGAAGAACAAATTGGCCAAAAAAGATGAAAATGTAGCAATGCTACAAGAAAAGGGATATGGCTAAAAATAAAACTTGAATTATACATAATGGAGTTAATAGAAGAAATAGCTGACTATAGGAATGTTGACATCACCTTGACTCTAAATATGCCATTACAAGAAGGTAAGTAGGTAAAACTACTCACATTCCTGGGAAAAGTGTGACAAAAACTTGTTTGTTAAGATATCCCTGAGAAAGTGATGCCAGGAAAATATTTCAGGTTAAAGTAACTCTTGGAACTATGTTATGACATTCAAAGAGAAAAGGATGAAATGCTAAATGCTAATCAAAACTTAGTAAGGAGGATGACAATTCACCAAAGCATGGAAAATATGTTTTCTCTGTGTGCTAATCTATATGGCAAGCAGAAGGCAGCACCATTCAAACTACTCAATAAGCTTTTTTAATGAAGAAATGAAACATTTAATTCCAAATGTTTCTAATACCTTAATTACAGCACACCAAATGAATATTAGTTTTATTGGGGTTTTTTTATTTCCTTATATATTTATAGCCAACAGCGAGAGAGTTTTTAAAGTTTTGACAAAAATAATTAAAGGTCATAGAACAATCATTAATTATTGCACTAGTGATTAGGATTGCTTTGTACAGTTAAAGTTTATATAGTGATTTTATGGTCTCATATTACCACCGAAAGCAAGCAATGCTGGCACACACACATACGCGTGTGTGCGCACATCCCTTTTAAAAGAGAGAAAATAGGTGACATGAGTCACAAAGTATGTATTCATATATAGAATATACTGGCTATAAAATATGACTCTGCAAGCTCTAAAAAAGGAAAAACTCGAGTGGTTGGTACCCTCAAGGACTTTAACCTCTTTAAGAAGACAAGCATTTTATATAAAGGAAGTCTTCATCAGGTAAGGATAATTCACACACAAAAAAATGCTCCTTTAAAGTAAACACTCAAAATAGGAACTGAATTTTTTAAGTTAATATACAATGGAAAACATTTGGCTAGGCACTGATCTTGAAGAATAGAACTAAAATATAAAGCCAGGTTTAATTTTTTTCATTAATGTATATTTAATTTTAAATTTCAACAACGTCCTAATTCAATATTGAATAAATCATGAACTATATTATCTGTTGACATAATTTGTCTTTAATTTTGTGGTAGCAAAATGTATCATCCTTTGCTTTTGGTTGTATTCTTAAACCATGATCATAAAATGAGTAATTTTTACAAAAAGTGTTTGATGGTTCATTAATTTTCTCAAGGGTTTTTCTACAGTCTTTGATATTTGAGGGCTCGCTGCTTGAGCTCCTCTGCTGTTGTAATACTTATTGATTTTGTTTTTCTCTTACATTGCTCTAATTTTGCCAGAATCTCATTTGTCCAGAACTTAAGGATACTTCAAGCAGTTATCCGATATCACTTTTATAGACATCATGAAGTCTTACAATTTTACAAATTGACTTTATGGCTACTTTACATTGTGTTATAACTGTGAACTTCAATAATCAATAGAAAATTGTCAATGAAGGAGACATTATGGCCTACATTAGAGCCAGCAAATTACAGACCAAGAAGCACATCTGACCCACTGAATCCTTTTGTAAATAAAGTTTTATTGGCATATAGCTATGCCTACTGGTGTACACATCATCTATGGCAGCCTTCTTGACTCCATAGCAGAGATTGTACAGCCCACAAAACCCAAAATATGTACTGTCTGGTTTTTTATAGAAAAAAAAATTGTTGATTTCTAGTCTGGGGTGATTGTAGTTTTGAGTAATAGAGATGGCTGCATGAACACTGAGTTGATAAGGGTTCAATTAATTAGTAAAGATTTTAGGTTGATGGATTTTGCTTCCACATTAACTCCCAAGAGTGAAAAAAAAAATGCAGAGAATATTTAGCTGATGAGACTTCATTCCTGCAAAAAAAAAAAAAAATCTAACTTTTATTAGATTACTAGGACTGATAAAAAAAATGTAGTATTTTAGATGAGAAAGAGCTCCATGTGGCCATCAAAGGGAAGAGGTAGTTTCCTGGGAGAGATGGAGTCATGGAAAGACTTCAAAGGGTATGTAGGGTTAAGGATCAGAGTGTACTCTTAAAAGGACAATATAGACAGTTGTCTTCTATAGTTACCAACAAACAATAATTAACCACCTTGTTGAGATGATACTGTAGCCAGTAGAAGAGCTAGATAAAGGCTGGGTCTGATTAAAATCTTTCTGACTTCTGCCAAATTGGAGAAGCAGGCAGCAGTTCCAATAACAGAGACATAGAACCCCTCCATGGTCATGGCAAACATGTAACCATGTGCCTGCTGCCTGCCCAGCTCAATGTTTTAATGCAATCTCCAAGCCCCAATGGCATTCATGTGGCTGGTTCCTTCTCAACTGATGGTCATATTTTGGAAGGAAGCCTCAATGAAATTCCTCTTTATGGTATTATCTGATGGTCAAAGCTTGCTTTAAGGGCTATTCCTTCCCAGAAAACCTTCAAGTTCTAAAGGAACTCAGCCCATTCCCCCAGCAACAAAATTTCAGATTAGATAGCAAACACAGGGAAAGGAAGGATTTCCTTCCCATCAACAAAAATTTTAATTTCCATAGGGTTACTTGGCCTTTCCTCTTTAACTTATGCATTTGGCCTATGCCAGTCTCTTTCAAAGTACAACTAAGGATCTCTTGAAATGTTCAGTTGGATCACCAGCTCCTAGAACCAAAGCAAAGGTGTTCAGCCCCAGAAGCCTGATCTCAGCAAGGTCTCTTTTTAATGACCAGTCCTCCGTGCCTTCCCTGCTCCCCCATGGAGACATGGGAGTGATTAGCAATGCAGGTGGCCCCACAGGGCTCTGGAGAGGGATTCCAGCCCTCAGATCTGTCTTAGACTTTGTCAGCTGGGAGAAAGGCCCAAACTGAAGCACAGCAGTTGCCTGTCAGGGGAAAGAGCAGAGCTGCTGAGGCCTGTGGTGCCTGTAGGTTCTGGGCCATGCTTCAAAGGCTGCTGCCAGCACACTGTGTGAGGCCACCGTGGTGGCGGGGGCGGAGGCAGCTTCTCTGGCTCTAGTCTCTGCTTCAAGGCCACTTCGGGATTTTAAGCTGCTCTGGGAATGACAGCTGTCACCGCATGTGCACTGGGGAATTGTGGGGGGAGGATTTGGGACTAACTACAGGGTCTGTTCCCTGCTGCTCCAGTTTTTGTTTTTTTTAGCAAATGTAATTATAGACAGTAATTTTAAAAGGCTGTGACTGCTCCAATGCTGCTTTCTCCCCCAAACTGGACTATCTACTGCTGAGAATGCAGAGTAAGTTATTTTCAGCATATACCTGATTTTGATCTCTGGCCCTCCTTGATCTCAAATTTCAAGGCCCTGATGCAACCTACATTCTCTTGGTCATCGAAGACCCTAGGACTTCTTCCTGTTCAGCTTGTTCTTCCCTGCTGATGTGGAAGTTCTTTATGGGTAGGGGTTGTCTTGCTCACCTTCGTGTCTCCTATATTACGCAGCACTATGATGTTCTCAGAGTGCTTGCTGTGTGACATTGGATAAGTTACTTTACCACTCTGATCTTCAATTTTCTTCACTATAAAATGTGGTAGTTGAAATGAAAGGTCCTTTAGGTCCCATCTGGCTTTTATGTAGGGCAAAACCCTGCCTAATTCTGCTCTTATTAGCTGTGTTATTATAGACAAGTTAATATCTCCATTTCCTATATACTATATAGGTCTTAAATATTTATTATTACATAATTATTAAGGGCTGCTTTGTAATATGTATACAAGAACCCAATAAATTCAGATCTATTATTTCTTCTGTAATCTGGGTAAGAAAATAGGCTCAAGGAAGTAAAATAATTGGTTCAAGATCACAAAGTTAAGAAAAAGACTAGCTGACATTTGAATCTAAGCAGGTTCAAATGGGCCGAATTTATATGAGATAAGTGTTTTGGACGTCACAATAGCCCCCAAATCTTCAACCATTCTCTTTGTCAAGAACAAAATCCACAATGTTGTGAATGCTATGTAAAGTCCTCGCTATGAACTGACCTTGACCTAACCTTCAACTTCCATGTTCAATAAGCTTGATTTAGAAAAACATTTTTCTCAAATGTACTCAGAACCTGCCTTTGCTTGTGCTGTTTTTCCACCTAAAATGTCTCTACTCCTTTAGGTACAAACTCTCCTGGTGAAAAACATTTTTCTTCTTTGTAATCCCAACTCAAATGATTGTACTTCTAGGAAATCTCTCATTGCCATTCCCTTCATTTTCCCTAAAATTTGATTCAGCAATTCTCATACAATGAAAGTTCAGAAGAGGGAAGGTATTGCTATGGGATGGCACAGACTAGGAGTGCATATTGGATGCTTAGGGGAGACTGTAAAAATGAATTCAGTCCTTCTAAAGTAGAGAGCTCTGTTGCTGATGAGCTGCTAAGCTAATTGGGATGAGGATAAATAACATCAGATTTGGAGAAGCCTTAAATGCCTCCATAAGGAGTCTGGACTTCAGCCTACAGACTGGCTTTATCATTGATGGTTCTCAAACCACCTACCCCACCTGGAGTGCTTGTTTACAGTGACCGTCCCTGTCTTACTGAATTCCAGAATCTCACACCTTCGCAAAGCCCTCTAGGTGGATCTGACATACCCTGAAGTTTGAGATATGGTGCTGTAGATTGGGGAGAATAAGAGAATGAATCTTTGAGGAAGATTATTCTGTTGGTGCTGTGAACAGGGACTGAAAGAAATGGGACCAGCTGGCTCTTCAGCAACAGTCTGCAAAGAACATGGTTCCACGGGGCTGCCTTTGACAGCTGGTTGTCCCTGACTTTGACACCTGGAATCCTGGGCGTTGTCCTCTGTGAGCTTTGCTTCCTCCTCTTACTCAGTTCTCTATACGAAAAGCCACAGGTGTTGAACATCATTATCTGTTCAATCTAAGCAAACATATTGGTAGGGTTGGGCAATTTTTTCTAATAATAGATAATTTTTTTCAATGTGATAACGTTCATTCCCACAAAAAAAGAACTTTTTCATCTTTCAATTATTCTTCCTACAAGTTACAGGGTTGTCAAGACAATTTAGTTATCTCCCCTTTATGGGTGAGGATCCGTGGATGCTGTATCAGTCATGGTCCAAGGGCAGATTTTTGCCTAGAACTGAAGTCTCTTGACACCTGGCCAGGGATTTTTCCTTTCTTTCATTTTTACTCTACTTTTGATTTTACTTTACTACAGTGGCATCCAGAGGATTAAGGCCGTGTCTTTTGATTAAAAATAAAGAGCAGGTGCCAAGTGTCCCAGGGCACATTGCACCTATGGTGAAGCCTTTGGTTTGATAAGAATGCCCACACCCTGCCCTGTATTTGACTAAATGTACAAAAATGAGGAAGGAGGGGTGGCTTGAAATGTACATTCTCTGAATTATGCCACGAGGGGATCTGGAATAGGCTAAAGGAATCCCCTGGCTCTGCTGAGGTCATCAAGTGCAGGTGGATAGAGCTGGCTCAGAACATTTTCTCAAATGGCACTTGGTGAGTAGAGAGAACAGAATCCTGATGGAGAGCATGTATGACTCAGCGTCATTAGTGCTTCCACAGGGCTGGTACAGCCTGAATCTTCAGGGGATCAGAGGAGTGGGAGATGGTAATGAGAGATCAAAGGAAGCAGAGGGGGTGTCAATAGGGAGGCTTTTCAGCTTTTCTTCTCCTTCTATCAGACCACTTTGTCTAATTGCAGGTGAGGCCTGTGATCAATTAAATGGCAAATCATGTATTACTCACAGTTATATATTGCACTGAACATTGCTAACTTCCCATTTCTTTTGCAGTTATTGGCACATATTTAACACTGCCTGATTATATCAACAGAATGAAAGCTGACACAAGCTTCTAGGACTAGAGGTACCAGCCTTGTGAGAAGCCAGCTCAGGCTTAGGCCCACCATCGTTTTATTGTTTTTATTAGGATTGTTCTTAAGCAAGTGTCCTCAAACTATGGACTGCGGGCCACATGCAGCCCGCCTAGGACATTTATCCAGCCTGCCGGGTGTTTTTGCCACCGCTGCCTGTCCTGCTTAGCAGCTGACTCATCCCGGGGCCCACAGTCTGGCCCCCCAATGGTCTGAGGGACAGTGAACTGGTCCCCTGTTTAAAAAGTTTGAGGACCCCTGTTCATAAGTATAGCATTTTTGGTCTAATCATTCTATTGGGAATAGAGCGAGATGGCATTAAGAGACAGTGTGGGGACCCCATTTCCACATGTTTAGCACCTGAGTAATGAATGGTGAAAATTGAGGCATACCAAGGAAAGCTATTTTAAAAGCCAAAATTCTGATTCTAATGGTAGGGCAGGGAGGATACAAGCCCCAAGTAAATTGTGGTTCTAGAAAGTAAAGATGAAGCTGGTGCAGTGGCTCACACCTGTAATCCGAGCACTCTGGAAGACTGAGGCAGGTGGATTGACATGAGCTCACAGGTTTAAGACCAACTGAGCAAGAGCAAGATTGCATCTCTAAAAATAGCCAGGTGTTGCGGCAGGCACCGATAGTCCCAGCTACTTGGGAGTCTGAGGCAAGAGAATTGCTTGAGCACAAGAGTTTGAGGTTGCTATGAGCTATGAGGCCACAGCACTCTACCAAGGGGGACAAGTGAGACTCCATCTCAGAAAAAAAAAAAAAAAAGGAAATAGAGATACACCCAGGGAAAAAGAAAGGAGAGGTTATGTCAAACCAACACAGGAACCAACCAAAAAGGAACCAACCCAATACCCAAATCTTCAACAATTTGAGCAACAAAATAATAAGGTAATATTAGATTATAACCCAAAGTATAAAATAAATAATATTAGATTATAACCCAAAGTATAAAATAAATAAGGTAATATTAGATTATAACCCAAAGTATAAAATAAATAAATAAAATAAATGAATATTTATTGAGGAAATTAATAAATGGAAGAAAAGAAGAGATAAACCTTTGCTAAAGAATAAATTACAAATATAGGTCCTGCTACCTGTGGAATGTGGGCTGTACCCAGTGACTCACTTCCACAGAAAACCGAAAAATGGAAAACCTGTGAATTGACAGTAGAGAAATCTGCCAATACTGCCTTAGCCAAGTAATGGAGATCAGCAACATTAATTATATTTTTCTGGATATCATGTGCCCTCTGACATGTGGGCACATAGAAGGACACTTTACTTCTGTGCTATTCTTTCTATAAACCCATGGCCTTGATCTAATCATGAGAAAAACATGCAACAAACTCAGATTGGGGGACATTTTACTGAATAGCTAGGCAGTATTCCTAGACTCTCAAACTCACAAAAAACAAGAAAAGACTGGAGAAGTATCATAAACCAAAGGAAAGCAGGAGGCAGGACAACTAAATCTGATGTGCTACACTGGCCTAGATGCTGGGACAGGAAAGTGACACCAGGGCAGACACAGTGAAGTCCAAATAAGATCCGGAGTTCAACTAAGAGTTAACGGCAATTTCTTTGTTTTGACAAATGGAAACAGGAAAACAAACTTGGAAACAGGAAAAGAGTGATAGGCAGCTATTTAAAATGTCTAATCTCAAGTTCATTTCTATACAAAATTGAGACTACAGAAAGATTTTTTTAAGATATAAGTTTTATAATCCTAATATTAAAAACCACCTTATTTTCATTGTCTATTTTTAGTGGCTTAGTCTTGTCTTTTGTCAAGAACTTAGTCAGACATGCCCTTTAACCCTGTTAGTTATCTCTGTCATCCCAGCTAGTTAGCTTGTTTTCTGTTTTCGGTTCCCTCTCTCTCTTTCTCTCTCTTTCTGTAGGGAAGGATACTCCAAATGTAGACTCTTACTTGGGGGACAAAGGAAACTATAGCAGTAACACACACACACACACACACACACACACAGAATCATTTCTTACTCATTCTTGCCCATGGTGGTTTTAAGTTGCATTGAAACATATTAACAAACAGAACAGAAAAATCAAATTAGAAATTTGAAATGTCAGTGATGCTACTGCATCTTTAAAAAACAATGAGTGTGGGCAGCACCTGTGGCTAAAAGGAGTAGGGCACCGGCCCCATATGCTGGAGGTGGCAGGTTCAAACCCAACCATGGCCAAAAACTGCAAAAAAAAAAAAAAAAAAAATGAATGTGTAAGTTGAAAATGAGACAAATTAGTAATTCCTAAAACCCAGACATTTATTGATTAGTGTATTATCACCATTACAGATGAAGCCACCAATGTCAAGGAGGCTGAATTATTAAGTTATGTCTACAATGCTAAAAAGTGATGAGCCCAGGATTGGTTAGAACTATCTCTTTTGTTCTAAAACCCACATTTTCAACTTCTAAACTATACTGACCCTTAAGTACAGCAGTATTTCTGCTCATAAATTTTATTTCTATTAAAATTAAGATCATTGCTAAGAGGAATGTGCTCCACCCCAATCCAGGTTAAGGGGGATTAGGGGTGTACGGCACACCTCTTAGGGGCAGGACATAATTATAAGAGGGACTTTATCTAATAAATGTAATAAGTATAATCTCTTTGTTCCCTGAATGAAGCCCAAACAATAAAGAGAAAATTAGGATCACTGACCATCACTGTTTATAAAACTTCAAATATATCTGATTCCCTTTTCTCTAGAAGTGAAATTACTGGCCAAAGGATATGAATATTTGAATTAATAATTTGTCAAATTTCTTTCTGTAATGATTGCATCAGTTGATAATCAGTTTACTCTTACATGTCAACCACTCCCTCACTAGCATTGAGTCTTGTTATTTTCAGCCACATAAAACATTTCATTTTATTTGCATTTCTTGATTCATTTGTGGCTAGACTGGACTTGTTATTTATGGTTCTTGGTCTTTCTGAAAAATGATGCTTTTGTTTCATTTTTATTTCATTTAGTAAACCGTTTTATTTCACAGCCATCACTCAGTAGGTCATTTATTTTCAAATACTTATTGAATGTCTACCCTACATCAGGTATTTTGCCAGATGCTGGAATTACATTAGTGAACGAAAGAGTTTCAATGTATGCTTTATGAACTTGATAGTCCTGGAAAGGTAACTTTGAACAGATAATGTTGAGTGAAATGAGAAGGGAAGGTTTCTTTGGCAGCACATAACCAGAAGACCTATTATAATCCGGAAGTTTGAGAAAGACTTCCCCGGGGAAGAGACCAAGGAGCAAAAATTTAAATAAAAAGTAACTAGAAAAAGGGAGAAGGCTGGTAACAACATATTCAACAGCACTAAGGTAAGGAAAATATTTTCTATTGTTTTAAGGAGTTCATAGGGTATGTTAGAACTCTATATATTAAGTATAGTCGTCTTTAATGCCATGTGTTATAAATGTCACTTGTCCTTTTCCTTACACTCTAATATATGGCAGTTTAATTTATAGTTATTTTATTTTACATCCATAAAAATTATAATAAATGGCTCTTCGCTTTTTTGTGTGTGAACTTTACATACTCTAGGTAACTTGTCTTTATTTCTGCTACAAAACCTAATAGTCTCCAACTCAGAGATGTGTGACATCCACTTTGTTCAACTTAACCTCCTCCTACGGTTGAAACTGTTCTCTCATTTTTCTTTCTCTATTACCACCACTGCCATCAACGCAGTGACTGTTAGCTGTTGCTGTGTAACTAACATAATACCATAGGGCTTAAAGCAGCAAGAATTCCTCATTGCTTGGAGTCTCAGGGTAGTTCTACTGATCTGAGCTTGGCTGGCAAAGCTCACTCGTATCTGAAGTTAGCTAAAATCAGCTAGGGAATTCTCGCCTGGGCCTCTGAGATGCCTGAGACCTCAGCTTGGACAACTTGGCTGACTCACATTTGTTGCACGTAACCCTCGTCCTCCAGCTGGCCAACCTAAACTTTGGACAGTTGAGGCAGGGCTCCAGAGGGAGGGCAGACATATGCAAAGCCTCAGCATGCGTTAAACTGGTGCAAACTTGTTCCTACCACACTCTGCTTGCCAAAGCAAATCACAAAACCAGCTGCACTCAAGACTTATCTCTTCATGAGAAGAAATATAATACAAGGCCAGAGCATGAATCCAAGAGGTCATAGGCACTGGGGACTGAGTTTGCAATCAATCTACCATAACTACCAACTGGAATTTTCGTTTCCTTATTTTTGTTTAGCTCTTCTTCCTCCTCAAAGCCCAGTTCAAACTCATTGATTTATTTTCTTATGCTATGCACCCCACTGCTTATTTTCCTAAACGCTGCCCCAAATGTTTCTGTCCTTATTTCATTTAATCTCCAGAACAAATACATGAGGTGGGTACTATTATTGTTGCCCTTTTGCAGTTAAGAAAATCTTTTTCTGAGACTAACTTTTCTTAAAGACTCATAGCTAGAATGTTAGAGCCTAAACCCAAATCCAAATATAACATGGAAGTTTATGGTTTAAACGTGAGTTTTTGCCTACTTAAAACTGTGTTATGGAAAACATTTGTAACCTTGTAATATTCTGAAATTTAAACAAAGCTAAAGTTAAATATGAAATAATGTGTTACAGAAAATCATAAAAATGTTATATGAAAGCCAAATAGCCATATTTCATTTTCTGCTCAATGAAATAACATTTGAAATTAATTTATATCCTACACAGATGCATAGAGGTCATCTACTCTAGTAGTCTGAAACATTGAAAATGCTACTTATTAATTCACTTCCTGCCTACAATTTGAAGTAAAACCACATTATTCAGTTTTTAAGAAAGGCTTTACAATGTTTCACAGCAGTGCATTGAGAGACGTCCCTGCTCTCAAAGTGATAAGGGAAGGTCAGTCTTGTTTCTACAATGTATTTCCATCCACTGAGATCAGAAATCAGGGCTTACATATCTGTCCGGATCCCCTGTGCTCATCCCAGTGTGAAGGATGACGAACATCATTGTAGAACCACAGACTCTTGCAGGGCATTTGTGTTTTAGAAGTGAGAAGCACATCCACAGAAGTTTGACTGACACCAAACCACCTGAATAGATAGTAACGGCTTCTGGACGAAACACAGCGCCACTTACTCTCAGGTCAGAACTTCCTCTCTGCCTTAGTGCGTTCTCTTCCCTTTCCATATACAGTGGTATGGTTTTCTTTTTCTTTTCCTCTCACTCATAAACTTACCGGAATCAGTGCTCCTGGGAGCATTAAAGCAGAATGTGCTTATTTACTTTTATTTTTGGTACCGTTTTCCTTCTTTTTTTATGATCCCGGCTTCCAACTGTGTGGCAGAAACACATAAAAACTGGCATAAAAGTAGGAAAATGTGCCCCAAATGCTGTATTAACTGTGAAATAAGTTTAAATGCCTCCAAACAGGGTCTGGTCTCCTATCTGTCAGCTTCCAAGGAGGCTCACCCTGAAGTTTCCTTTTGTCTACAATATAGAGCACGGAGTGTGGGGTAAAGATACGACCAGCTGGCCAGTGGCTTCCAACAAATCATTGCATGGGCTCAGGCAGCTCTCACATCTGTGGGCAGATAGGGAGCAACAAAAAAAGTGGGTCTCTAATACACATACTGTCTTGGGAAACACTTGCAAACATATTTGGATATGGATTTATCATTACTAGGTTCCTAGTGGGCCCAGAGCAACAGATTTTTTAGGTAGAAGTCAATATATACTAAAGTCAAAGACCCTTTTTGTTCAGGAAATTTGAAAAAGAACACACTATCATTGTAACACCCAATCTCTCTCTTAGCCTCCATTCTCTTCTCTGCAGTCACAGGGATAGTTCAAGAGCACCAGTCACCCTGTGTAACCCCCCATTGCCCCATCTGAAACCCTCCCATATCTTCTTATTCCCCTCAGTGATGTCATGACGTCACACCAGGGCTCGTGAGTCTACCCTCCTTCGGGCCCTGCCGCCCTCCAGCCCACCAGCTCTCTCTTCCTGGCTGTATCTCCTCCCTTCCTCAGGCAAGCTGTGTTCTTTCTTTCTCTCCAGATCTTCACACATCCTCTACCTTCTGCATGAAACATCCCATCCTCCCATTCCAACTAGCTTCCCGGAAATTTTGAGCCGCAAGCTGGATGGAACCTCTTGGAGGCTGAGTGATATGAAGCTCTCACGATCTTCCACTGGTTTCTACCCTATGATTTCAGAGCACCCTTCACCCCTTTTATCATAGCACTGCTTCTGTTTGTATTATTTAATATGTATATTATAACTGAGGCCATGCAAGATGAACAATTTATAAAATATTCCAAATTACATCTTTTTTTTGCAGTTTTTGGCCGGGGCTGGGTTTGAACCTGCCACCTCTGGTATATGGGGCCAGCACCCTAACTCCTTTGAGCCACAGGTGCTGCCCCCAAATTATATCTTAATGTGTATCTCTAGCACCTCACATGGTGTTAGCCATCAGGACACATTAGTGGTTACAGTAGTAAATTATTTGTGTTCAACTCCTGGCTCTATCTATTATTAGCTATATAACTTTGAGAAAGCTATTTAGCCTCTCCTATTTAGACACTCCTAACCTCAGTGTCTTCATTTGGGAAACAAGAATAATAGTAGGATCCACCTCACTGGATTATGTTGAGAATTGCATATTAATTCATGTAAATGTCTTAGTACAGTGCCTATCCTATACGTCCTCAAATGTTAGCTGTTATTATTATTCAAGATGCTTAATGAACAAATGTATCAAATGATGAAAACTGAAAATATCTTCCCCAAGTCTTCATGAACTTACCCTCTAACACTGGATAATCACTTTCCCTTTTCTAGGTTTTAATTTGTTCATCAGGAACAGGAGAACACTCAGCAAAATCACCTCTAAGGGGCTATAAAGAGATAAGCAAGAAATTATTCCAGGCAGAAGTCACTGGTAGTTATGTTAATTAATTTTATCTCCCCAGAAGCCTTTCCCATAGATTGGTGATTTGACAAATGAGAAAAATAAAGCCCAGGGAGGTAGAGTGACTTGCCTAAAGTGTTATAGACAAATGGAAGAACTAAATCTAATACTTGAACTTGACAACCCAAGGTTAATTTTTCATCGTTATTATGTCAGACTTTATATTTTGAGCAGAAGGTTTTCGATCTTTGTCACATAACATTGCATGTCAGCAAAATAAGACTGTTAAGACGATAGATGTTTAGAGCTGCAGTGAACTTTAAACTTATTCTAGTTCTCAAATAAATACCCAAAGACTCAAAAGGTAAAATGAACCCAAGGTCACCCTAGTCATCTCTGTGGGCTGTCTCTTATGGGGAAAACAAGCCTCTGATGGGCCCTTCTTGGCTCATGGTCTCAGTTTTTCTAGAATCTAAATTCTTCTTCATATGATATCTCCTTTAATTAAGGATCAATTAAGCATAACCAACTAAGCTGATAAAATAATTTGAAGTGAGTCTTTTTGTAATTGGCAGTTGGTGTTATTAAGCATGAATTTAAAGAGGCCCATTACGTGGATAATAGGGAGCCCTCAATGACCTTTCCATTAAAACTAATCTTTCATTTTATTCAGACAGAAATGTTTGAGTGCTTACTATGTACTAGGTCCTGTTCTAAATGCTCGAGACACTGAAGTAGATAAACAGAAAAGTCTTTTATTTATTATAATCAGCTCAGATGCATTTTATCATTCATTATCTAGTTAAAGCCTTTGGCTACTCTAACTCATTTTAAATATATGTTACTTAAAGGGTCAGACAATGATTTTAAAAGCTCGATAGTTGTGGCATCAAGTCATATATGGGGATGCTTAGCAGTTAATGGGTTGGCTGATTATACCTCGGTACAAAGCTTAGGTCAGCAGAGAAGCCCCATATGGAGCACTGGGTTTTGTTGTAATCCAGGCCCATAGATGTTGTCCCTGCTCCCAGCCAGTCATAGGCTGCTCATCTTAAGGGAAGGGGGGTCAGCCCTTTTCAAAGACACACTTAGCACAGTCTGTCTCTTATAATCTTAACCATACACTCATTCAGTTTCATGGACTCCCTTTATTAATGGTGTTTGTGACAATATCCCCTGTGAAATCTGAGTGGAAGGGACCTATATAACCTATATCATGAACTGGGGAATCTGGGTTTCAGAAATGGAGAAAGGTTGATCCAACAGTATGTTGTGAGGTAAGTCAGAAATAGAGACAGGGTCTCCTGGTTCCCTGTGACCTCTTTGCTACAAATATAGCCCTCCAAGTAAACCCAAGAAATAGACAGAGTGAGAAGACATCTTTATTTTATAAATAAAAACAATGAGAGCTGAGAAGGGAAGGGGCTTGCCCAGGATCTCATGGCTGGGAAGCCACCAAAATGTGTCCAAACTGAGGCTTCCTAACTCCAATGATACACCCCTGTTAAGAAGACCAGATGATAATATGCAAGCCCAGAAAATAGTGCCAGAAATGTATTAATCTTAAAACAATATAGCTAAGTTGTAGATACAGAGTAGTGGTTTCCAGACTCACCCAACTGGAGTTTAATTTCTGACACTACCACCTCCCGTCCATGTATTCTCTGACCTTGTAATCTTTCTACATTAGAGATCTTGAAACTACATGAGGAGAGAGAGAAAGAGAGAGAGAGAGAAACTTGCTAAGCCCAGCCCTCTAGCTGCCCCCACCAAGACTCCAGGCATGTGAACAAAATCATCTTGGACCCTTCAGAATAGTACCACTTCCAGCTAAAAACCAGAAGAATTGCCCAGTCAAGCCCTGCACAAATTCTTGACCCTCCAAATCCTGAAACATAATAAAATGGTATGATTTGAAGCCATTACTCTTAGGACTAGTTTGTTATAGTATAGTACACAACCAGAACACCCTTCTATTCTCATTACCATTGCATGATGTGTAGAATATAGTAGACCCTCAAAAATATCTTTCAAATGAGGCACATAGGGGCAGCCTGGAGAAAGAGAAGAATAATTAACGTGTGCTGAATGCCTACCCGGCACCAGGAGATCCACTATTCACAACTTTGTGACGGGTGTTTTGCTATTGTCTTCAATTTACAAATGTTGAAACAAAAGGATAAACACATTAAATAACTAACCCAAGAAGGTCACAGAGCTGGGACTAGAAAAACTCAGATTGGATTCCTGTTGGTCTCTTAGCCACTATTCTATGCAGTCTCCAGAAAGGGAACCTCAGCAGAGAAGGGTGCACTTGAGTCCTCATGGTTGGGAAGGGAACGTCATACATGTACCACATGTATGTGAGAAATAAACGGATACATGGATTTTAAGGCAGGCATCAGTCAAGCTAATTGCACTCTTTCTTCCAAGATTCCCTTGGTCTTTCACTCAAATCCTGGAGCCAACTGAGGTGAGGGCTTTGCAGTCAGACCTGATTTCAAATAATGGCTCTGTCATATATTTCTTATTCAATTTTGAATGTTATTTAGCCTGAATGTCAGCTTGAGAAATGAAAGTGGGGCTAATTTTTCCAACTGAGTAGCAGGTGCCTTTCAGGGCTGGACTATGTGGAAGAGGGTCAGGTGGGATGATGACTGTGCTCTTATCATCCCTCTAAGACCACTGTCAGTCTCATCTCTCCCATGAAACTTCACCGAGGAACAATGAATGATTCTTTGCTGCTGTGTGCCCCTCTTTTATCCATATCATTCTCTTACTGAGTAGATACCTGCTGTGCACTTACTCTGGGCCTTACTCAGTTGCTACAGTAGATGTCTGCTGTGTAGAT
>NW_003852398.1:22859044-22890365 GCF_000181295.1 Otolemur garnettii | reverse complement strand
TGTCTGCTGTGTAGATACTGGGCCTTTTATCCATATCATTCTCTTACTGAGTAGATATCTGCTGTGCACTTACTCTGGGCCTTACTCAGTTGCTAGAAACATGGTAGGGCTTGTCCTGAGGGGGCTTAGAGTTAAGAAAAGAAGATAGCCATGGGAGAGGACAAAGCGCTTTATACACTCTTTTCATTTGTCTGCCTCCAAGTCAGTTCAATAAACTTCCAAAAGGCAAATATTTTTTATGTCTACTCCTGTCCATTTCCAGCACAGCCTCCCTGGTCCATGCAACCATTCTCTCTTGTCTGGTTAACAGTAGTCTTCTAAGTGGTATCACTGAATTTTCTTTGGCCACCAACCAATTCATTTGTGAGTACTGCAGCCAATGATAGTGTCATAAGGAAATTCGAATCAATCATTCAAATTTGATTCCCCTATTCCCCTTGTTTAAAATCCCCCACCTACTTAGTGGCTCTCCTTTCATTTGGGGAATAGAATGAAACCTGTAGCACAGTGGGAAAGGGGGAAAGGCCTCTGTGGTCTGGCCCTGACTGTCCCCTCCAGACTTGCTCTGGAGGGCTCCTGCTGGGTCAGGCCCTTGCTGCAGTTCTGCACCTTCTGTGTTCCACACCCCACTTTCCCTGGGGCGACTGTCTAGGTCTTTGTCAGAGAGTTAAGAAACCTCAACAGGGCTAACTCAGTAATGTTGCCAAAAGTTGGTTCTTGAAGGAGGTGGGTACTCATTCAGAATGTTTTTTAGACCTTTAAACTTTGAGAGCAAAAGAGAGTATATCTGTCCCCTTCCCCAGGCTCTTCATTGTATAAAGGAAGAAACTGAGGATGAGAGATAAGGTATGTGCCAAAGATTACAATGTGATAAAATAGTACAAGCACCAGAATGTCAATGAAATTGTTACTTTTTCTCTTCTGGAAGGTTTGAAATAGACTCTGCATTTTCTCAGATATGCACGCTGCCCTTAGTGGTGGTATAAACATCATGGGTAAGGGTTGAGGTCTAAGCCTTGGGTTTCAATGCTTTGATTTGCAGTTCAGACACAACCTGACAATTAGTGGCTACCACGTTTTTGAGTGTTGAACTCACTGAAAATGAATCCTATTCACACAGGAGGAAAAGTGAATGATCAATGAGCATATGTGGAAATACTCAGGCACATTACTAACCAGGGGAATGCAAATAAAAGCAACAGTCAGAAAGCATTTTTCATATGTCAGTTCGGCAAATATTAAAAAAGATGAATCACACCCAAAGTCTAATCTTTCGGGTGCAGAGAACAGTACTTTCATGTACTGGTAATAGGAATGTAAATCAGGAAAACCTTTTGCAAAATCTATTGTTAAAAGCATAAAACCCTTTGACCAAGAAATCCTACTTAGAGAGCTCTGTTCCACTGAAGTACTCTTGTAAGATTCTGAGATGTTTATAAGGTGATTCATTGAAAATTGCATGTAATAGTAAAAAATCAGAAGCAACTTTTAAATCCCTCATAGGGAACTACGTGAATTAGGGTACATCCACTTCATGGATTAGATACAACAAGTTGTAATAAGGAGGGCTGTAGGTACCAGCAAGTCTAAAGGAAAAAGAAACAGCAGGATATAGGTACCAAGAAAAAGGTCATATATATGAAAATGACATGAGCGAAGGAATATGTAAGTGGATGTTTCATGTTTTGTTTTATGTATTTGTGTTTAAATTATTTTGCAAGAATAGAAATGCCTTCTGTATTAAAAAAAAACAAACAAACTTAAAGCTGTAAGGGCAAAAGGGAAGAGGATTAAAGAGGATCCCAATCCTCTGCCTCAGTTTGATTTAGCTGGAGTTCTGCCTCTACAGAAAGTGCAACTGCTGGAAACCCAAGGAAAAGTCTTGATGAGACATCTAATGCTGATAAAATACTGCCATGTGTGGGGAAACCTGCTGATTTCAGCAGTTAGAACACCAGGAGAATGGCTGATTGGCAGATCAGAACCAGCTTGCAGTGTGTAAATTGGCAGAAATGCAGGCCAGGCAATGTACACAGACATCTTGTTGGATCTTTCCTACCTAGGGATGGCAGCAGCACAGTCTGGAAACACAGTTCTAGCTAAGTCCTCTCTCCTACATCCCCAAATAATGGATGTGCACCCCCTGCGCTCACCTGCCCACTTCTCTCAGATTCAGACTGTGTAACTGCACACCACCTGAATAGGTTTCTTATTGCTGCTATAACAAATTATCACGAATTTAGTGGCTTAAACCAATGACACAATGCATTGTATTATAGTTCTAGAGGTCAGAAGTCTAAAATGAGTTTTAGAGGGCTTGATTCAAGAGGTTGGCAAAGCTAAGTTCCTTCAGGAGGCTTTAGTGGAGAATTCATTCCTTGCCTCTCCCTGCTTTGAGAAGCCGCCCACATTTATTGATTCCAGGATCCATCGCTCCAGATTCCGTGTATGTTGTCACATCTCCTCTCCTACTCTGACTCACCTGCCTCCCTCAAATAATATAAACTCTCCATTTAGAAATCCTTAACCAAATCACATCTGCAAAGTCCTTTTTGCCGTCTAAGTTTCCATATTTTCAAGTTCTAGGAATTAAGACATAGACATGATTTTGCCATACCACATGATCTGTTAAAAGAACCACAGTGCTGAGCAGTGTGACCCAGAAGAAGGCAGCTTTGCTCTCTCAGCAAAAGTTGAAATTGGGAACCACTGCTTTCCTTATACAGCCTCATGGAAGAGGCTGGGATGATTTGGGAAATGTCAGACTCGAAGATCTGGCTGTCTTAGAAGAGTCTCTGAAAAATTACTGGTGACAGCATGAATGGTATTACCAGTGATGTTATCAATTTTGATTCTGCTCCATTTCTAGTTCTGTTGTCTTGAGTGAAAGGTCTGTTGCTTTAGCCCCTAGCTGAGGTTTTTCTTGTACAGTCATTACTGTGAACACTCATTACCTTTATTTTTTCCCTCTTTACAGGGCATTTTAGAAGGAATTGAATCACTAGTTATATAGTAACATAAGACATCCCCCCATCAAGTCACCTCCCATGCACAAAATTGATGATACTAAATTCTCTCCAAGTTATCAATGTCCTAGAAAAGAGTATGAATGAGATCCAGAACTACTGCGGCACAAATGCAGGGTGTCCATAAAGTTCCTGTGCAATTTACATATAGTATAGATTTCGTATATAAATATATATATTTCATATATATAAATATTGCATGTAAATATAGACATAGAAAAAAGAGTAAGTATATATATATGTATGTATATATATATATAGTAGTAAACATAGTATAGTAATAGAAAATAGAAAATGGAAAAAAAAACAGAGTAATAAAAGAAAAAAGAACTGACAAATTACAAGGTCGAGTAAAAGATCCTACTGCAAGTGTTAGTGGAATGGAGCTACCAGTGTGTAGTGTTTGTGTTGAATCCAACCTGTGATGCTATATCCTGGGTACCCCCCAACTAATAACCCCTTATATCCCAGTTTTCTTAAATATTCAGTATACAGAAACACTTGTATCATCCTCTATGATTTCTGTCTCTGTGCCTATCTTAAGATGTTGACTGAGATGCTTACTTTAACATACAAGAAAGAAAGAGGGGAGGGAGAGAGAGGGAGGGAGGGAGGGAGAAAGGGAGAGACAAAGGGAGGGAACAAAAGAAAAATGAAGCTCTGAGTCACTGCCCAAGTTCAGTTTCCCTAGAAGAAGAATTATGACATGAACTTGAGTCACCTGCACCTCTATTTCCTGGTCTGAAAAATGGAGATTAAAAATAGAATTGGGGGGAGAAGTAAACATTGATACTAGTAAAGTGCTTAGAATACTTGCTACATAATAAAGGCTTAGTAAATGACATCTAATCTAAATGCAAAATTCGAACTCTTTTCCATATATCATCTTGTAGCTGGAAATTTGTTGAATAATAAAATCAGCATTAGGAAGGAGGTCATGGTTGTGTGGGTTGTGCGGGTGTTGGATTAAAAACCACATCTATGCAAGCTTTATCCCATTTTAACTGCAAGTTATTCCACACACCTAGAGCCATCAATCAAAATTAGGTCTCTCTTCTGCTTTGTTTTTGTTTTGGTTTGGTTTTGGCATAACACTTATTTCAGTTTCTATTATGTGTGATAATTTAATCAGTAGCTTTATCCTCCATTTGACTCTGGGTTCCATGAGCGCTATGTCTGAGTCCCTGTTGCTGTGGGATGTATTTCATGGCACTTAAATGCTATCTGGTATTTAATGCTCAGATATTTAAAGGAATGGACCAGAAACTGAATCTAATTAAGTTGTCATGTGCTGTGTTCCCAGCTGCTACATTTTTATTCCCTAATGAAATTGTAGGATGACATCAACCTCAAATATTGGGAAAATATTCCAATTCATTGAATCATTGGATTAATTGCCAACTCAATGTTTGAGGCTATAAAATTTAAAATTCTTTTACAGTCACTTAACCCTTTTCTTGAAGCCTCACTATAGTTCTTAGAGGTGTTGCTGTGGCAGGTTCTGTCCCCATTTTCAGAGATAATAAAACAGAAGTCCTAAGAAAGAAAATGTCCTTTTCAAGGTCATAAAGCTACTCTATGTTAGAAATAAAACCAGGTAGTAGGTCATTTGCATCTTCTATAATAATAGTAATTTATTGATGATGAATAGGAGGGATTAGGCTAACCTATATATAGATACAATAATTTAATGCAGCCAATATTCTAATTAATTAGGTGGCATTATCACCATTTTACAGATAAAGAAAATGGAACAGCTTACTGTTTAAAACTGGTACAATTAGTACAAATTATAATTGTTAGAGCTGAAATTAAACCCATGCCTGTGTGGTTCCAGAGCCAGAGAGTTAACCACCACACGGTACTGCTTCCTTGTCAATGTGATTTTATTTCTGCTACAAGATGCTGACACCACTCTGTCCTTCCTTGACAGTTAATGAGTTTATTGCCTTATTCCCTATCGTATGAAGTCCTACTTGTTTTCACTTTTCCTATTTTTACTCCATTCTGACCTCTGGGAATAAGGTGTAACAAAGCTGGGACACCCAAGCTTTCCCAGCTGACAGGAAAAAAAGAGATGGTGCCTTTCAATTACCATCACCCTAACTGGTGGAAGCCATGCTCTTTGAAAAGAGTCCATAATGAGTTTTCACAGGGCAGAGAAAATTATCCAAAGCATAACACATTTCGACAGTGAAACCTGCTTATGAATATTTTGCCCTTAGCGATTGTCAGTACATAGCCTTTAATATTCCCTATGGTATACGTGTTCAGTGGAGAACTCCTAGCACCCGCTCCTAGGAGAATGTGACACTGTTTCCATTTTCAAATGCTTAGGGTTTGGGGTTTGGAGGCATGGCAGTTCACCACGGCATCAAAGAAGGTGAGAGCTGAAAGAGAGCTTAGAAGATGATTTCCATGTCACCGCTGCATCTCTCACTCAACACAATGTCCAACACACAGGACATACGCAATGAATATTTGAAACGTTGAATTAGACTACAGTTAACAAAAATCTATTATACATTTCCAAATGGTTAGACGAGAATAATTCAAATGTTCATAGCATAAAGATAAATCTTTAAGGTGATATACAGGGTGGCCATAAAGTTCATGTGTGTGTTTGTGTGTGTGTATTACCAATTACCTTACTTTGATCTTTACACATTATATGAACATATCAAAATATCACATGTACTCTGAAAAT
Source organism: Otolemur garnettii (assembly GCF_000181295.1). NCBI lineage: Eukaryota > Metazoa > Chordata > Mammalia > Primates > Galagidae > Otolemur > Otolemur garnettii. The sequence continues at coordinate 22,884,632 of NW_003852398.1, read as the reverse complement.
ATGTGTATCTATTATGTGTCAATTAAAAAGATAAGAACAATTTAAAAAATTTTGTAATCAATAAATGAGGCCCATGTCACAGTGAAGTAATACAGGCTCAGACAAGGAAAGTAATGTATCTTAAATTACTCAGAAAAGTAAGAGGTGAACGTCAAATTTTTTGAGTTTTATTTTTGTGACCTATTGTTTCCATCCATTAACTTAGTCATCATTCAGGGGTGGTATATTTAATTAAATACTGAGTAAAGTACAAAAGGGAATAGGATATGTTTCCTAATCTTTATATTCATTCAAGGAAATGAGACAGGCTAGCAAAGGCCAGTATAGGAGGTATTTAGTGATCCAGCCTAAAGAGTCTTCACACATACACATTTCAGAGTCATGTAGGAGAGGAGATTTGTTAAAATGCCTTATGACATTGAGAAAGTACAAACACTTACACACTATCAATAGAACAAAGAGACAGCAAACACACATTCATGTCAGAGAATACTGTGTAACCATTAAAATTTATGACGTGATTCATACCGGCTGACATAGAAAGATCACCGACAGTAGTATGGAGTTGAAGACAATAAGCCAATCATAGAGCATTCACAAAGCATACCCCCATTCACATGTAGCTCTTTATAAATCAGAGATTGTAAACTGGTAGGCTATATCTGCCTTACCCATATTTTATATAACCTATGCAGAATTTCCAAAGCTTTCAGATTCATTGCCAACATCTTAAGCTTTCACCAAAAAACCCAGATTTGGGGGTAGGCTTAAGGAAGTGAAGCTTCTGGTGGTATAGCGTCTACATTGCCAGCAAGCAGCAATCTGCGGGAATAGGGTTGTGGCTGCCCCATACAGACAGGGCGTGCAGTCTTGATTATGACCTGCTTAGCGTATTTACTTGACTGCCTGGTTCTTCTAGGTATTTGGGTTACACACTTCCCTCCCTTGCTATAAAGATGCACCAAGACCACCTGAAAGTGTGCAGGCTGAACTGGTTCACCTGAAGGAAAGAAAAGCAGTAAGGGTGGGGAGAGATCGGGACTCTGGGAAGCAGTTTTCGTGTTCCATTTTACAACCGTATATAATGCTTATCTCTTGCAGGGGAAGGTATTGCTTGTATAAGATGACAAAGTTGTAAATACGAGGGAGGAAAAAGAGAACCTCCAGGCAGTATTTGGCCCATACCTGGAAGGATGGCTGTGGCCTGAGCATTTGGGAGATGTTAAGGGGCATCTGGGTGGAGGATACGCTCTCAGTAAAGGCTCTGGTTCCTGTTATCTCCCTTTTGCCCTCAGAACACACATTTTTACAACCAGCCACAGGTTCACGAGCACTTGGGAGCTTGCATAAAAGGCTTTACCCCAGAACCTACAGCATCTGTGACTGTGTCTGCCAACCCCCTCAGAGCTTTCCTTCTTCCAAGGCCCGTGCACACAAGTCCCTTTCCTCTTGGGCCATCAGAGGCTTCTTACCTGCCCAAAGGGCGTGTTAGTCTCAATCTTAGGAATTTAGAGATCAAAAAAGTGGAGAAAGCCCTGAAAACATAGCCTCGGTTAAGATTTGGGGGGAAAGAGAAGAAAAGAAACAGACTTGTGGCTTGTCTTATGGTTTTGACTTTGACTGGGGTTACCATAAGCCTCAGTTTCCACTCTGTAAAATGAGGGAACATTAAAGCCTAAAATTGGGTTTTAGTTTTTGGATTGACCCAGCTGGGAAATTATAAATGTAGTTCAAATGACTTATGTTGCCTGCCTTTCATGAATTTTATAGTAGTTCTCACTCTAGAAGATGGACAAAATTCTCAGACAGTACCTTCTTTCCAAAAATTGTCTAAAGGTGTTAACACAGAAATTATTCAATTGAGATACATTCTCGGGGCCCATCTGAATTCTGTAACCTAGTTGTATAATTAAACCTTGCACTTGTAGCAATTTTTACATTCCTAAAGCGATAACCATCTCTGTGTTGAATTTTATACTTATATCAATATTATAATGAAGGCAAAGCTGATTTTTTAAAATCACATTTGAACAGTGGGGAAACTTGGCCTTGAGTTGCTCTCAGGAAAGCAGCTATGAATGATATCCTCACAAGAGGGCTTTAGAGCCAGCTTAGTTTAACTATTAGAAGACTGGCTATGGGACATCACGCAAGTTCTTCCAGCTCCCTGAGCCACAATTTTTTATCTGTTCACGGGGGATAAATATTCACCTTCAAGATTAAGTGAGATGATATATGTGCTAGGTCGTAATAAACAGACCTGGCTGCCAGCACTTATCTCGTATGAGATGGAGACAAGCAATTTGCTTTAGAAAGGTGTATATATAGGAGGTAGCTAGGACCAAAGAGGATTTGGAGATGGAGATGAGGGATAAGGAGCTGTTACAAATGACCTCTCCATTTCTGATGGGCAAATCTGTCTGACTGAGGGTGGCTTTCCAAGAGGCAATACTGGAGGGTGTCTGGGACAGGTTTGAGGCAAAAGAAGAAGAATTTGAGTTTGGCTCTTGACAATTGATTTTCTATACCTTTAATACAGTCAAAGGAGATATCTAAAGGAAAGAATTAAGGTCAGGGATGGTAGATGTGTTTGTTTCTTAACTTGCCAGCTTCTTACTGACACATGATCTAATACATTTTAAAACGTTGTCTCACTGAAATGAAAGTGGTGTGTTAGGATGTGGCCCTGAGACACTCTTGAGGATGTAGAGTCACATAAGACATTATTTTTAGACTCTAGTGCTCCCCAAATTAGTCAGAAAACACTGCTCACTTAGATGTTATCTGAAAAATAAAACCATGGTAAAATAATTTTAAAAATGCAGTACATCTGCCTCCCATCTCCCCTTTACCCTCAAGATTGACAGGTACTTATTAAAAGCTTTCAGAAATATGTTCCTAAGGCAAGCTTATTCGAATTTAAACTCAAAGTCTATCTTATTGGACCAAAGAATATCCTTTATTTTCCCCATGTCATTCTAATTGATAGCTTGTAAATCTGGTTTTGTGCAATAGATTTCAAGGTGTTTTCATGTGTCTAAGGAAGAAATGAAGGCCCCGGGAAGGTCTGTGCCTTGCCTGAAGTGCCTCAGTTCACTGTAACACCAGAACCCCGTGTTCCTGACTGCTATTCTGGTTTCTCCCCGCCTCCCTGTATTGCCTGCAATGTATCCTCTGCAAAAGGAGAAAAAAAAAAAAAAAAGACTGACTACAGCCAAATCCAGCAGCATCTGTTCTCTGCCAGGCACTGGCAACCACCTCCGAAACTGTCTTTACCCGTTGCCTGTTTAAGTCATCCCAAAAACAATCCAATTTAAGTTCTGTAAGTTTACACTCTTGTCACACCTATTATTTGAGGTTATCAAATCATTCTACCAACCTTAATGAATTCTTAAGATGTTCCTAAAAAGAGATTAGAGAACATCTTACTAGTGTGGCTCAGTGGGGCCAGTTGAGTGAGGACATTGGGAATTTCCTGCTACACACTTCTTCACATCAATTCTCATGTGACAAAGGAACCTGTCTGGATCTGTAAGAACTCTATATACCCACAGATCCAAAAGGCCCCATGCATCCCAACCCCAAAGCCCTTTATTTCTGTAGCATCTTACCATTTTAAAAGCCCCTACACATCCATTATTAACTCTTTCTTGCCACAACCTTCAAGGTGGGCAGAGGAGAGGTTCACCTTCAGTTTACAAAAGGAGGGATTAGCACCTAGCAAAAATAGTGCCTTGACAAGAGTCACAATTCATATTCAAATGTAGTCAGTCATTTATTCCTAGACTGGGTGTGGGGAAAGTACAGCAGTAAACTGGGTAAATACGGTCTCTGCTCAGTGAAGGGAACAGAAAATAGAAAATAAATCATGACAATTTCTGAAAATTGCCCTGAAGGAAACACATAGGGGACACATTTTTCCTCTAGATGTTTAGAAGTCGTGCCCTCTGACTTCCTTCGGGTGTCTGCTCAAATCTCTGTAGAGCCAGGAAGAACATGCTGTCTAACAGAGCATGGATGAGGACAGAAAGAGATGTCTGGTAGGATCTGGAGGTCCCCAAAAGGAGAAGACGGGGGCTCAAGACATTATAGCTAAATTATACAATCTTGATTTTTTTTTTTGGCATTATTTTTTCTAAATCCCAAATTCATGTCACAGGACAGCAAATAATTTGAGACAGAGAAAGAAAGAGAAAGAAACCAACCAAAGGCCCTGCCTGTAGCTATTTGCTTTTTCCTTTTTGTGAGACAGAGTCTCACTTTGTTGCCCTGGAGTTGAGAGCTGTGGCGTCATAGCTCATAGCAACCTCAAATCCTTGGGCTACAGCGATCCTCCTGCCTCAGCTTCCTGAGTAGCTGGCACTAGAGGTGCCTGCTACAACACTCAACTAATTTTTATATTTTTAGTAGAGACAGAGTATGGCTGTTGCTCCTGAGCACAAGCAGTCCACCTGCTCCACCCTTCATCCACAGTGCTAGGATTACAGGCATGAGCCACCATGCCAGCCCTGTAGCTAATTCTTTCTCCAAGAAGAAAAGTTGTTATCTTTGTATATCTTCATGTGTCAATACAGAGGACCCCAGCAGAAAAAGTAGAAACACAACCTCTTTAGAGGACCCTAAAGACAAGTAAATTGCATCATCCTCCTAACCTGTAAGCTTTCTGGTTTTGGTACTTGGAAATTCACGGGGCCCAGCTCCCAAGTCCTGCCATCAATCTCATTAGTTACATCACCATAGCAACTTTTAGGGGTTGTATTCTCAACCACATCACAAACTAATTGAACTGTACAACTTATTTTGCAGCTGGGAAATGTAAAAGTGAATCTTACATTTAATCATACTCATAGCATTGACATTCAAATCAAAAGGCTTTGTTAGGGCTCCTTGAAAATGGAGTGTCATTTTGCCAGCACAATGTTTCACTCAGAGGCACATCTTTCCCTCTTTGAAGTGCTAAGTGAATGGTAAAGAGAAAAGCTTTTTGGCTTAGGGGTGGGGGAAGGTGGAGAGGGGAAAAGGAAGGAACAAAATCTAGATGAATAACAGGAAAATGAATAAATGCCTTTAAATCAAATTCAAGTTCAAGGCAAATGCTGTTGAAAATCCTTGTCTTGTGATTTTTCTTTTTCTTTTTTATTTTTTTTCTTTTAAAGAAGCAGCAACATTTATGGAAAGAGCTTTGAAATCACAGACCTACTTTGTACTCCCCAGCTCTGAGAGCTCAGACGAGTCATTCAATGCCTGAGAACTTGAATTTCCTAGTATATAAACTGGAAGTAAATTAACACTCACCTGTCAGGTTTCTCGGAGAAACAATGAATTACATAAAAGCATATATGAAACACATAGCACAGCATCTGGCATGCCGTAAACACTCATTGGCATTTCCGCTCCTAATCTTGGGCTTTAACATTTGGCTAATCATGTGCTGCCATTTAGTACAGTAGACAGTGTGGTGGGTGCTTTGTGCACCTTGTCTCATGCAATCACAGACTAGCTCTGGTATTTGCTATCCCCACACTCCAGGTGAAGACACTGAGGCTTAGAGAGGTAATGATTAAAAATTATCCAAAAAATTGAGGATTGAGAGGAAATAACAGCCACACATTCTTCTAACACTGGAACGTTTTCTGACAGGCTCACCTGAGGTTTATCTGATTCTTAAGGGGAATATACCTTCAAGTTACTTCAAATTAATTAGGCCCAGACTTTTTCATGTAAGATGTTGATTTGTAAAAGATGAATAAATTGCAAGTGACTTTTGTCTGATAAGAAGCAAATTGTTTCTGTCCAGTAAAAAGGATAACTGAAAAGTTATGGCCTTATTACCCTAATTAATTACCTTTATGTATAACTTAACCATCTTACCATCTTATTTCAATGTTTTTTTTTTTTTCCAGTGACTACCCTACCAGCTCTCAGATCCTTCTTTTATTTGACATTGTCATCTTTTTGGTTCTTTCACTGATGAGATAATAAATTTCTGACGTGTTCTCTCACACACATATTTAAATGAAGGTCATGGGGGTTTTTGTTTTGTGTTTGCTTTTTGAGAATTATACACTTTGACATTGATTTGTTCAAGGATTGTTGAGATAGAAAGGAGTGTAGCCTAATTTGTCTGGCTTAATAGCTATAGAGATGGCTCCCTCTGGCTTATAGGAAACAGGACTAGTAGGCAAAGATTGGGCCCAGTCCTCAAAGAGCATCCACCATCCAGCTGTATCATGATTTAATGCAACATGTAGTACATGTACTACAGTCTCCAGGTATTGGTAAAGGGTTACACAGCTCTAGGGAGGGATACTACTGTTTCTTATTTGCAGGGTATGAGAACAGTGGAAAACAACGTCACCAGATAGATGTTTAAGGTAGCATTAAAGAATAAACAGATTTCTCTGAGTCTCATCATCTGTGGAAGAATAATATCTAAGAGTCCTTAAATATTAAAAAAAAAATAAGGAAAATAACAGTAGCAAGAATTATTATGGCTAGTAGTTTTATAACTCTCACTTGAGGTTTTACAAAATCTCTATGAGATAGGTATGATGTTAATCTCCATTTTCGGATGATACTTAACCACAACAGCCTAAACGGCTTCCATAAGAACACTGGGCAGCCCAGGGCAAAGGTAGTGGGCTCATGCCTCTCTGACTCTCTGCTGCCTCTGTTTCAGTGTGTGTACTAGATGCTCCAGCTCCCAGCCTAGGGGGATGTACAATCTCTGGCTTAGTCACTTAGCTTCAAACAGGTTAGGAATTTTTATTCCTGCATGACATATGAGGAACCCTTAGAAGCTGTAAATGACTTTTCAGCTAAGAAGAGACTTTGAAATGAAAATCCTGCCCTTTAAGACACTACATTGTTCCTTTGCCTGGCTAGGCTATTGCTATAGTGAGTTGCTTTTTAATCCTTCTTAGCTATCCATCTGCACCTGGTCCTGGTGCTAAGTAAAGAGAAGAATGAATAGCCTTTCTCATACCATCCCTCATGGGGACATGTGATGCAACACAGGACTATGTGTCACAGTTCAAAATGGCAGAAGGCAACTAGAAGGGGAAGGGTGAGAGAAACTGGAGGACTTGTCTTCACTATGGAAAGCCAATAATTCCATTCTTTGGGCTTTATAATGATGATTTCTCTCCTACCTTATTCATCTGCAATTCCTACACCACCACTCTTCAAGTCTTCCTTGTGTCTCTTTTGTTCCATCTCTGTGGAAGAAGATAAATAGAGAGCTACTGAATCACTCACTGTGCAACAAAAGGAAGTGATGGACTAAGCACTGAGTTAGGAATGAAGAGACTTGAGGTGTAGTTCTAGCCCTGCCTTCAGTTCACTATGTGACTTTAGCTAAGTCCCTGTGCCTCAGTTTTCTCATTTGTGCACACAGTAGGTTGGGCTAGTATACTAGCATTCATGCAGTCAGTGACAAAAGAAAGCATTGCCAGGAAATAACAGATCCTACTGACCCTATGTACTACTAAAGAAATCATGTTAAGATTACACTACTGAGGCACCCCAAATCAAAGCCAAAGTGTCCTACTCAATCAACAATATATATACAACTTCAAGAAAAAAATTATCTCTTATGAAAGCATTTTCAACCAAATTGGAAGACGAGACTACTATACCATATATGTAGGTATCCACAGAAGGACACTGGAAACATGAAAAAGCAAAAGAAATGTGATACCACCAAAAGACCAAAACAATTTTCCAGGAAAAAGAGCCCTTCAAAATGCAAAAGAAAAAAAAAAATCAAAATATTGATTTTAAGAAAGTTCAATGACATGTAAGAAAAACCTGAAAACAAATACAAAAAAAAATCAGAAAATCAATTCAGGTTAGGAATGAGAAATTTACAAGGAAGATATATATATATTTTTAAAAAATTCTGGATCTGAAAAAAACCATTGAAAGAAGTATAAAATTCATTCAAAGGTGTCAATAAAAGAGTAAAACAAGAAGTAGAATGAATATCAGAACTTGAAGATAAGTCTTGTGAAATAATTTAGTTCAGACAAAACTAAAGAAAAAAGAATGAACACAGCCCTCAAGACATAATGCTCCATAAATTGATTACATAAAGCAAATAAATGTATGAAATATCAGTATTCCCAAGAGGAAGAAAGATCAGAAAGTTTAGAAAACCTATTTTAGAAAATAATTGATGAAAAATTTCCTAAGTCTATTAAGGGACTTAGACATACAGATACAGGAGGCCCAGTAATCTCCAGGTAAATACTTTGTAAGAAAGACTTCTCCGCAGAATATTTTATTCAGAATTTCTAATGTTAAAATGAAAGACAGAATTTTAAAATTAGCAAAAGAAAACAACTAAAAAGGAAACCCATTAGACTAACAGTGAAATTCTCATCACAAACCTTATAGGTCAGAATACAATGAGATAGCTTTTACAAAGTGCTGAAAGAAAAAAACAAACTGTTAACCAAAGTTTTATATCCTATAAATGAAAGACATCTTTCTCTAAAAGAAATAACATCTTTCTCATACAAACAAATGCTGAGAGACATTGTCATCATTATACTGGCCCTACAGTAAGGGTCTTAAACCTGGAAACAAAAGATCAATATTCACCATCACAAAAATGTACAGAAATGTAAAACTTACAAATCTTATGAAACTGTCACCTGAGAAAGGAACCATATGATAGACAACATGACAGAATTTCATCAAACCAAAAGACAAAAAGACAAAGACAAATAAAAGACAAATAAAGAATTTTTAAAACTTGAAAATTTGACAATATAACAGCAACAAAGCCTCAATATGTCAGTATTAACCTTGAATATAAGTACATTAAATAAGCCATTTTAAAGATATAATTGGCAAATGGATTTTTTAAAAAGTCCAAACACATACTACTTTCAAGAAATTTAAATTACCTGTAAAGATACAGACTGAAAGTAAAGGAGTGGTAAAGGATATTCTACACAAATAGAAACCAAAAGCAAGCAGGAGTAACTGTACTTAGATAAAACAGACTTTATCTCAAAAGAGTATGATGAAGGGATCAATTCAGTATGAGATTATAACAATCCTAAATATATACACACTCAACATTTGGAGTTCCCATATTTATAAAACAATTATTACTAGACGTAAAGAAAGGGATAGATGGCAATCCAATAATAGTGGGGACTTCAACATTCCACTCACAGCACCATGCAGACCTCCTAGGATTGAACCAGGAAGGAATGTAACTCCTGAATAGACCTATAAGAAGTAGAAAGATTGAAACTGTAATTAAAAAAAAAAAAAAAAACCTCCTAGCAAACAAAAGTTCTGGACCAGATGGATTCATAGCCAAACATTCAAAAACAAAGAAACATTGGACTTAAATTAGGCATTAAATCAAATGGACTTAACAGATATTTACAGAATATCCTACCCAACAACCATAGAATATACATTTTTTTCCACCAGTATATGAAATATTCTCCAAGATAGGCTACATATTAGGATACAAAACAAATCTTAACAAATTTTTAAAAAGTGAAATGATTTCAAGTATCTTATTAGACCACTGTGGAATAATTCTAGAAATCAATATAAAGAAGAACTTCAGGCTTAGCATCTATAGCTCAGTGGCTAGGGTGCTGGCCACATACACCGAGGCTGATGGGTTCAAACCCAGACCAGGACTGCTGAACAACAATGACAACTATAACAACAAAAGCAAATGCCTGTAATCCCAGCTACTTGGGAGGCTGAGGCAAGAGAATCACTTAAGCCCAAGAGTTTGAGGTTGCAGTGAGCTGTGATGCCATGGTATTCTACTGAGAGTGACATAGTGAGACTCTGTCTCAAAACAAATAAATAAGAACTTCAGAAACTCGAATACATGCAAATTAAACAACGTGCTCTTGAAAAGAATATGAACATTTAAAACTTTTTGAAATTAATAAAAATGAAAGCACAACATACTAAAACCTGTGCTAAGAGGGGAGTTTAGGGCATTATATGCATACCTCAAAGATTTATAAAGATTGCAAATTAACAACCTAATGTCAAATCTCAAAGAACTAGAAAAAAGGAAAAAGAAAAAACTAAACCCAGATCCAAACTTAGCAGAAGGAAAGAAATAACAAAGATCAGAACATAATTAAATGAAAAAGAAATGATAAAAATAATACAAAGATTGACAAAATGAGAAGTTGATTCTTTAAAAGAAACAACATTGATAAACTATTAGCTAGAACAACCAATAATAGAGAAGATACAAATAGAATCAGAAATAAAAAAGGAAACATTACAACTGATACCACAGAAATATAAAGATCATCAGAGTCTATTATGAACAACTATATGCTCACCAACTAGAAAACCTAGAGAGTATAGATAAATTTCTGGAAACATATGATCTCCTGGGATTGAACCAGGAAGGAATGGAACTCCCTAATAGACCTATAACAAGTAGAAAGATTGTAATAAAAAAATCTCCTAGCAAACAAAAGTTCTGTAATAAAAAAATCTCCTAGCAAACAAAAGTTCTGGACCAGAAGGATTCACAGCCAAACAAGCCTTCAAAAAAGAACTAACATCAATCTTCCTAAAACTGTTATCAAAAATCAAGAGGAGAAATATTCTTGACTCATTCTATAAACCCAGTGCTACCCTCATATCAAAAGCAGACAAGGACCCAACAAAAAAAGAAAACTATAGGCCATATCCCTGATGAACATTATTATAAAAAATTCAACAAAATACTAGCAAATCAAGTTGAATAGTTCATCAAAAAGATATGCACCATGATCAAGTGGGTTTTATACTTGGGATGCAGGGGTGCATATACAAACCACAATAATAATGGTGATGCTTCATATAAAAATAATTTAGGACCAAAAAAATATGATCATCTCAATAGACACACAAAAAGCACTCAGTAAAATTCAGCATCCCTTCATGATAAAAATCTCAACAAACTAGATATTGAAGGGACATGTCAGAAAATAAGAAAGACCATCTATGACAAACCCACAACCAAAATATTTAGCAGAGAAAAGGTTAAATCATCTCCCATAATATTGGAACAAGACAAGGATGCCCACTTTTACCACTCTCATTCAACATTGTATTGAAAGTCCCTATCAGAACATTCAAACAAGAGAAAAAAGTAAAAAGTATCCTAATTAGAAAAGAGGAAGTTATGTGGTCCATGTTTGCTGATGATATTTTATATGTAGAATACACTATAGGCTCTACAAAAAGAAAAAAAAGAACTCTTAGATTTGATAAATGAATTAAAGAAAGTTTCAGGATACAAAATCTATGTACAGAAATAAGTAGGATTTTTCTATACAGACAATCATCTAGCCAAAAAACAAATCAAGATGGAAATCTCCTCTATAATACCTAAAAAAGTAAATAAGTAAATAAACCTAGGAATGTGTTTAACAAAGGAGATGAAATATCTTTATAAGAAAAACTACAAAGTACTGGTTTAAAAAAATTATAGATGACACAAATAGAAAAACATCCTACATGCAGAGGTTGGAAAAATCAATAATTTTGAAATGACCATGGAGCTCAAAGCAAATCTAGAATCAATATCATCCCTATTAAACTATCAACATCATCTCCACAGAATTTGTAAAAAAAAAAAAAAAAAAAAACTTAAAATTTACATGGAATTTTTAAAAGAACCTAAATAATCAAAGTAATCTAAGCAAAAAGGACAAAGATGGCAGTGTTACATTACCTGAACTCAGATTATATTACAAGGATATAGTAGGTAGTAACCAAGATAGCATGATACTGGTATAAAAATAAACACATAGATCAACGAAACAGGATAGAGAACTAAGAAATAAAGCCACACATCACAGCCAACTGATCTTTAACAAAGACAACAAGAACATACACTAGGGGAGGACACCCTTTTCAGTAAATAGTGCTGGGAATATTGGATTGTCATATGCAGAAGAATAAAACTGGACCCTTATCCACCACCATATATAAAAATAAACGTAGAATGGATTAAAACCTTGAATGTAAGACCTAAAGTCATAAAAATACTGGAAGAAAACCTAGGGAGAACTTTTCTAAACATTAGGCAAAGAGCTCATGATTAAGACTCAAAAGCACAAGCAATAAAAACAAAAATAGACAAATGGGACTGACTTAATTAAACTACAAAGGTTCTCCATAGCAAAAGAAATAATCAACAGAGTGAACAACCTGCAGATGGGAGGAAATATTTGCAAATTATATATCTGACAGGGGACTGATATCCAGAATTTACAAGGAACTCAAACAATTCAACAACAACAAAAAGCTCATTAAAAAGTGGGCCAATAACATGAATAGAAACTTTTCAAAAGAAGACAAACGAATGGCCCAAAAGCCTTTGTATAAATGTTCAACATCACTAAACATTGGAGAAATGCAAATTAAAGCCACAAAGAGATATCATCTATACCAGTAACAATGGCTATTATTAAAAAGACAAAAAAAAAAAAAAGATATTGGCAAAGATTCAGAGAAAACAGAACTCTTATATGCTGTTGGTGGAGGTGCAAACTAACATAACTTTTGTGGAAAAGAGTATGGAGATTTCTCAAAGAAGTAGAGAAATAAATACCAGTAGATCCAGCATTCTCACTGTTGGGTGTCTACTCACAGGAAAAGAAATCAATGTATGAAAATGATACCTACATTCTTATGTTTATGGCAGCACTATTCACAATCGCAAGGGTATGGAATCAACCTACACGCTCATCAACAGAGATAAAGAAAACGTGGCATGTATACATGATAGGATTCCTATTCAGCTTTTAAAAAGAGTGAAGTCTTGACTTTTATGCAACGTGGACAAAAGTAGAGGCCAATATCTCAAGGGTAAGAACTCAGGCACAGAAAGACGAATATCACGTGTTCTCACTTATGAGTCGGAGCTAAATGTGTTCCCAGGGAAGCCGAGTGTGGAATGGTGGACAGTGGAGACCTGAAGTGGTGGAGGTTGGGGATGGATGATAAAGATGGGAGGTTTCTTAGTGGTGTAATGTGCATTGCTCCACTGACGATGCACTGACAGCTGTCACCACAATGCAGTATACTACTGCAGAACAATTGCACTTGTGCTCCACAAATACAATCCCATATAAAATAATTTTAATGCATTGTACATTATTAAAACAAAGCCAGCATTTGCTGAGCCCCAAAGGCCTAACAAGGTGTATAGTGGGGTGCTCAAGCTCTAGATTGAGCTAGCCTATGTTCAAATCTCAACTCTGCCATCTATCTGGGTATCTCAGTTTCTTCATCTGTAGAAAGAGAATGCAGACAGTACCAGCCTCACAGGGTAGTAGGAGTATTAAAAACGGCAGTACATGTCAAGACATGTAGAACTGTGCCTCACATATACCCAGACCTCTCATTCTATCCTCACAAAACACCCTAAGAGGTAAATTATAAATATTCTTTTTTTTTTCTTTTGAGACCATCTCAAGCTGTCACCCTGGGTGGAGTGCTGTGGCATCATAGCTCACAGCAAACTCCAACTCTTGGGCTCAAGCGATCCTCTTGCCTCAGTTTTTCTATTTTTTAGTGGAGATGGGGGGTCTCACTTTTTACTCAGGCTGGTCTCGAACTCACGAGCACAAGCAATCCACCTACCTCAGCCTCTCAGGGTGCTAGGATTACAGGCAAGAGCCCCTGTGCCCGGCATTATTATCCCATCTTATAGATGAGGAAAGTAAGGCTTAGAAATCAGTAAGCAGCTATTTCAATAGGGCTTCCCCTGATGACCACTGGTAGAAGTAATATTCGAATTCAGGGCTCTCTGATCCCACAGCCCTGGTCTGTACCCAGGAAGCCATGCCCAGGGCTGCTCACCTGCACAAGCTTTTTCTCAAAGGCACTGGCATCTTGAAAGAGCAAGCTGAGCCCAGAGTTAAATTCTCAAGGTGAATGCACTGGTCAGTGTCAGCTGAGTGGAGTAGAACATTTTCAGAGCAGGGAGAGAGCGTCCTTCCAGGCTTCTCCAGAGCAGGGAGAGAGTGTCCTTCTTAGCCTGTTGGAGGCACAGGGCAGCCTGCTGACATCCCCTCAGGATCACCTGAGGTGCACCAGCATTTGCTAACACCTGCTTTCCCCAGGCCTTCATCCTAAACGCCCACAGTTCTCTCCAATTAGATGACTAAGGGGCTTGTGCCACTACTTAGAAGGGAAGCTTCAGTGCAAAACTCTCTAAGGTGAAGGCAATTTCATGGAGTTGTTAGCATGCCCTACTCAGGACCCAACTTCCTGTTAGCCTGAGGGTAAAAAGGCCCCTCCAATTATTCCTGAGGGAACTCTCTACCCCCACTGCACCCTGCTCTCACCACCTTGCAGAGAATTCTCTTTCCTGGAGGAAGATTGTTAATTCCCTCTGGAAACACTGAGCAGTCTTCCAGAGGATCTTTCTGGAGAAAGTGATGAAAAATCACACACAGTGCACACCAAAGACTGATAAAGTCAATAAACTCAATTTTGTTCCCTTTCAAGTGAAATGAACTTGCCTTAACACACTGCAGCCAACAGATTCATCCTTCTCGGTGGAGAAGGGAACGTGAGTGAAACTGTAACCAGAAGACAGGGATGATAGATTTGTGGACAGGAATTTCTCCCTAGTTTGTGCTCAGGAAAGCAGAAATTTGGGATCACAGCAGTGCAGTCGGCAGAGTGCACAGTGAGAGCTCCTCCTGCCTCAGTCAGAGCACCTGAATGTAACTACTCTCACCCTCCCTCAGGCCTCAGATCCCTTTCCAGCCTTGTCTAACGCCTTCCCCTCCAAGCATTCCAGCACACTCTCTGAACCCTAACCCACTGTCATCTCTACCACTTCTGGCCTTTTCTCCATCCTCTCAATTCTCACCTCTCCCTGACATCTTATCTCACATGCTCTCGCTTTAAGAACTCTCTTCCCTCCTCTGAGCTAAAAGGGATCATCTTCTTATCCTCCTGACTCAAAACAATTTATCTTTACTGTTCGTAGTGCCCTTGTTACTGTCTATCTCATATCTCATAGTTTAAGGAACTGCCCCAAGGTCACAAAGCAATTCAAGGCCAAGTTTCTTAACTTTCTGTCCTGTGATCCTTGTGCAGTGTCAAACTTCTTCTCAAACTCTAGAAGGCAAATTCTGTAGCCAGAATAGAAACAAAAGACTTTATTTCTTACTTGCTGAACATGCTGCAAAAAGGCAGTGACCCAAGACACAGAAGCTTTGCTTCAGCATCGAGGACCACGGAGTCATTCAGAATGGCTTGTTTGTCCACATGGGCTGAGCCTCTCGGTTTATCTCTCACAAGAAAGGGATTCCTGACCCTTGCATCTCCTGGGAACATCTACAAGGGGGCTCACATCTACTAGAATTCCTCTTAAGAACATAAAAGGGATTTGAAAGAATATTTTGACAAAGGGCCACAGGCTAAGGGTCTGATGCCCAAAGATCATGCTTGGCCAAAAAAAAAAAAGCACTTCTTAAAGTGCCTCAAGGTGCTCAAATGCCTTGCAGCCATCTATCTTTTTGTTCTTCCTCCTGATTCTGGGGACCCCTAATTATGTTCAGGTGTCAACTTTTCTCACTTGAACTGAAAGAGAGACACCCCTTCCCTAGAAAAACCTAATTAGTCTAAAGCAGAGTCCTGCAAACCAAGGCTCATGGACCAAATACAGCCAGCCACTGCTGCCTGCAAGGCACGGTTGGTTTTTACATTTTTAAAGAGTTAAAAAGATGAAGGACAAGAAAAATAGTGTCTCTTAACATGTAAAAATTATATAAAATTCTAATTCACTGTCCATAAAGTTTTTAACAATTTTATTGTGATACAATTTGCATCTTATTAGAATTCACCCATTTAAAGTTTACAATTAAATGGCTTACAATTAATTCTCAGAGTTGTACAACTCTCACCACAATCGATTTTAGAACATTTCATTACCCCTAACAGAAACCTCATGCCCCTTAAGCTTCATTCCCCTAGTCCTTCAAGCCCTAGACAGCCATTAATCTACTTCTAGTCTTCACAGATTCCCCTGTTTCACATATTTCATAGACATAAATAAAGTTTTATTGGAACACATCCCTGCTCATTTACATATTATCTATGACTGCTTTTGCACTATGACGGCAGAGTTGAATTGTTGTGACAGAGACCATATGTCCCACAAAGTCTAAATTATTTACTATCTGGTCCTTTCCAGAAAAAGTATGCAAATTCCTTTTCCAAGCCAATCAGTGTGGTGTTTCTTTAAAGTCTGATTTAGGACCAGAAGGGAGCACTTGACCTATGCTAATTCAAACAGACATTGAAAACCGGTCCTTTTTGCATAGAGTAAGTTTCTTTTTCATGCCCCTTTTAGGGTGTGAGTCAGTTGCTACTGGAAGCCCTCTAGGCACGGCAAGGGGATAGCCTGAGGACAACAGAGTGAAGGAACTGAGAAAGAGCAAGAACTTGAGTGCTAGATTACATTGAATCAACCAATCCTACAACCTGCTTCCCTCTGGATTTCATGCCATACCAAATGTCCTCATTGCTTAAGACAATATGAAGTAGAGTTTCTGTTACCTGTAGCCAAAAGCATCCTATCAGATACAACTTCTTAGTAACATATGCTGATTTGGGCCAAAGTGGAATTTTCCCGGCGTATTATGTTGTGGGGGTGGCTGGGGGTAGGATCTGGTCTACAACTTACCTTTCCCCTGGTGCTTGAAGCCATTGCCTGTTAAGAAAGCAGATAACAGAAGATGTAAGGATATATTCTTCCTTCCTTTCTTCTCTCCTTTCTGTAGTGGGACACCCATGTAAGTAGTAAGTTAAGAGATTTTGTTATTTTAAATTGGAGCTGCTATGGTGAAAGTATTTTTGGTATTTCTTTCTTTATAATACTTTTCCAAATTGTTGTTCTTTTTATAATGAGCATGTATACTTTTAAAATCAAAATTCGTTTTAATATTCTACAAAAACTTACCTCACTAATATTTTCCCCAAGTTATCCTGACACCTCAGTTGGTCACCAGTGCAATTGGAGATAAAGAATCATCTCATCATGTCTAGTAAAATGGGTAAAGTTCAGATAAAGCTATACAAAAACAGTTTTGAAATAAAATTAGTAGCAAGAATAAAGCAGAAAGACTTAAAATGCTGGGGTTGAAGGCTTGACTTGTCTCAAGTTCATGTGGATTAACCAGTCAGTTCCCTTTTATTTAACTTTTTACTCCTGACTGAAGCTTTGTTCCCTGAGTTCACTTCTTTTAAAAGCATTTCCTGAGGCCATGTAGTCCTTCCAAAGTTGAATTAGATAATCAACTTCTACAACCTAAGTTACCTTAGAACATCTCTCCATTATAGCCCTTATCTGTCTGAACTTTTATAGTTCTTTTATGAAACTTCTCAGCTAAATGGTAAGTACTTTGTAGAAAAGAACTATCTCTTTTTATCTCGGTTTTCCTGAATTTGCTTTGTCCTACCCACTTGGTAAATGTTTTTCACATGAATGAATAACTGGCTTTCATTATTCCAGTCTAAAAAGTAAGGGCCTGTGGACAAAACTAGAGTCCCTTGCGTCTCTGAAGTTGATTTTTTTCTCTGTCATCTTAAATAAGACCTGAGTTCACTTTTCTCTCCTGTGAAAGACATGTAGTGATGGGCGCCTGGTCTTCAGGGACTCAGTATCTCTCTCTCCCTGGTCTGTTCTCCTGTACTCACTGAACGGCTGCTCTCCTCTGGATTGCCTCGTGTCTCCTAATGGTTGCAGAAACTCCAGTCATTATGTGAATGTTCCAGGCAGCTAGAAAGAGGGAGCAACAGAAAAACCAAAGGGCATAGTTCCTTACGAGTCAGCTTCCTTAAGGCCCTATGAATGACTTCCCTGTGTAACCTGTATTTATGAAAGAGGCTGGGAAATATACACTCATGCTGGGCAACTTGTCACACCCAACAGTATAAAGGTCTCTTGCTGAGAAAGAAGGGGATGAATAGAGGGAAATCTCGACCATCCTTGGTGAGCGCCCCTCATGGCAGCTTGTCACAGAAGATCAGAATTGGCTTTCAGAGGTTCTGCCTGCCATCACCTCTGTGACTCAGTACAGGTAACCACTGGAGTGCCAGGTTATATTTTGATACACATGGTGGCTGATTTGGTAAAATTTGATCTTATATGGGGCTAAGTATATAATCTGTTAGGTGAAAATCTTGAACTATTAAAATTACCCTAAAAAATATTTTAATATAATCATGGGGAATGCTATTTTCTTATTCACTTTTTCCCATGAGGAACAAAAATATGTGTGGTGAGTCCAGGGAAAGGAGATGCTTCCACCATGAAAGCACTGCAGGGGTATGGGGGTGGCAAGGAGGACTCACCAAGTGGCACCACATGCACTCACGCCCACTCACACTGACTCCTGGGCATGCACCAGTGAGTCGAAGAGTCACGTTTAAAAGGTAACCACTTCAATTCCCCAGTTGCTCTCTCTGCCTCTCAATCTTCCTAGTTTGCCAAGTAATCAGAGTTCAGTTTAGTAAGTTAAATTCCTATAAGTGATCCCACTGAATATCATTTCAGAAGTCTAGTTTTAAGTCTAATAAAATACCCCATCTATGTAGAATGCTGCCCCGAGGGTGGTGGGTATGTGGGTGATAATAAGCACGTGTCTACACACGCCAGACTGTGCTCTGCTTCTGCGAGTCTGTGTCATCCCGGGGCTGGCACAGAGTCTACACTAAGTTGTCTTCTGGTCTATGGTCTCATGCCCCCTTCATGGTGGAATCTTAGACATGTCATCAGGCGGTGGAAGTGAGATTATTTTCAGAGGAAGAGCACACTCATCACCCCACACAAAATCAATCTGCTTGCTTCTACAGAAAGCTTGGACTTTAAGAGAGCTTGAGATTCTGGATAGTTTTTCATTTCAGTTGCTTTTATATTTTTAAGAGAATATTGAACTGTTTCCACGGTGACATTTCATAATCACAGAGTCTGGAGGAAAAAAAAAATGCCATAGTAGCAAAGCGAGAGGAGCAACGTGTTTCTACATAAATCACCGGGAATTTGGAGGGTGCTGTCCAGCTTCCATGTACCGTCTGCCCCGAGGCCTGTGGGAAATTACAAGAATCTAAAAGACCAGGAGACAAAAGCCCTAGAATCTTTTATATCCTGGAAAACCCAAGCCATAATAGTGAAGTATTTATGCTTTGAATATTCTTAGAATTATACTTCGCTTTTTTTTTAACCTGTGAAAGCTATTGTTTATAAAGCTTGAACATCTCAATTCTAGATCAGTGAGCAAAAGGAAGTGGTAAAAAAAAGAAAACTTGAATTTAAACATATGTTTTTTCCCGAAAACACACAAAAATATTGTTACATATATGAAAGGGTCAGAGCATTCTCCCATTCTTAAACCCCAGATTCTGGTCTTAGCTGCACCCCAAACTGACAGTAACTTTGGAAGAGCCGATCTCTTTGCCTATATGCCTGTGCATGAAATAAACAGCCTGAACAGCCTCTGTTCCAAAAATTGTGTTTTGTTCTGAAAAATTGTTCCAGGAAATGATATTATGTTTTATTCCATAGCTAAAATGTTTTCTGTGGGTTAAAGCAAACGCATGAAACTCAATAATTTATAAAAAGAACGGAATTAATTTCCTGAAGTTATGGAGGCTCAGAGGTTAAAGGTCGGGGGCTATATCTGGTGAGGGCTGTCAGGCTGGTGGGGATTCTGTGGCGCCCTAAAGTGATTCAGAGCATCCCATGGCGGCTGAGCCTGCTAGTCAGGTCTCTCTTCTTCCTCTTAGGAAGCTGCCAGTTCCTCTCCCACAATAACATATTAATTCATTAATACACTAATCCATTAATCCAAGCCACCTCTTAAAGGCCTCACTTCTCAACACTGCCACTTTAGGGATTAGATTTTAATATGCATTTTGAAGGGGACAGATATTTGAACCTTAACACTGAATATTTTAGGAAAAGCTATATATTCTTTCCTCCCTTGTAGGGTCATATTTGCATGACCACATTATAGGTTCTGCAAAGATCCATGATAATTTTAAATAAAACAAAATATTTCTTGAATTGATTTGACCAAACATGTGTTTTTGTTCTCTTGTTCCTTCTGGTTTGCATCTTAACCTCTCATAGAATTAGATCTCTTATGGAACACAGTTTGACAAATGCTAGATTAGAATGGTGATTAGAGACCTTGGTGGTTTTTAAATATTGGCATTTTATGGCTTGGTAACACTCCATTAAGTAGCACATTGAGCCAGTTACCATACTGTGATAACTGATGTTCACGATAATGACCTGCACATTTTTAAGATGCTGAAGACTAGTCTGAGCAAATAAAGGAAGACTAAATTTATATGGCTCATAGCTTAGGACTGGGTGTCTTTATATACCTGGATCATCTGAATGTTAGTAGCCTAAGAGTGAGTGTGTGTGTGGACTCTCAGTAGTGCACACTACTGAGAGCCGACACTTTTAAGCTATAGGATTTATGGTTGCACACACATACAGAGTTCAGGTTTGTATAGAATTCTGTCCTGCTAAAGGGGAAAAAGAAAAATCCTTTCATGTAGGGCTCTGATTAGAGGCATTGTTTTATATGAAAGGTACATTGGCTTGGCAATCAGATATAGATATAACTAGCAGACTTTGGTCAGTGACCCTGAAATGTATCTGTCTGAACCTCAGTTTCCCCATCTGTTAAATGGGAATAAGAGTAGTTACCTTTTGGTGTTAAATAGCAAATGTAAAGCATTTGGTACATAGGAGGACTCCACTGAAACCTTCAGGTAGGTTTGGGCTTCTTTTCAATATATCTTCCTCAGGACAGGGTCTCTAACTTTTAGCCTTGGACTCTGCACAGCATTGAGCACACAGTGAGTTCTACTGCCAGGTGTTAACTGCCTTGTGAATTAGTCATAAAACATAAATTTTGAAATAAACTAGGCATTTATTTTTGCGATACCCCTTCCTGCTAGAGTCCATTGATGGAAGACCTAGGATCTTCTTTCCCACCCCATCCTCGTTTCTGTCTATAAACTTCAGGTGGTCATTCTTCCTGAGGCTTTCCGTAACCACCTTGACCAGTTCCTATCCTATTGACAGCATTGGGTACTTCTTGTTTGGAGTATATACCATGGAGACACTTTCTCTCTCCTCCCCACCCCACCCTACCCCCAATTTTTAAATAATTATCTATTCTCCCCAACCTTTCAGGTTTATCTCCATCACTTAGCACAGGGTTTGGCATAAAGGGTGCTAAATAAATATTTGAATGAATGAAAGCATGTACTTTTTACCACTTCTCACTAAGACCTCACTCCTATGCATTTTTCTTGGGGCTGAGCCTTGTATGTGTGCAGCAGTCAGAGTTTTGTCTGTGCCCTACCCCTGCACAAGAACCTAACCCAGTAGCAAATGAAAGATAACAGCCTACGGGCTTTTGATCAGCTTGTTCATAATTGTCTCTCAACAGGATTAAAAAGAAGGGAAAGCAGTGAGACTGGGTCAGAAAATGTCTCCGTATTGTGGTCCTTTTCTTGCGGCTGTGACAGCCGTTTGCTTGGTTTGGCTCAGTTTCTGAATCCCTTATCTGACTCTTTAGCCACTGAACTTTGAAGACTTCATTTCCAGTGGGTTCATATTTGCAGGCACTCTGGCCCTCCTACATTGCTCAGCCTGGTAACATTTGTGACTTACTGCCTGGCTCCTGACCCCAACTCTCCCCTGACAGCCCACATCTCCCGTGAACTCTGTTCTCCAGTCTTGACTCTGTTCCGAGTGTCTTCAACCTGCTGCCACCCACAGCACAGCATGATGGACTGACTCGTTCAACAATATTTGCCTTTGGAAACAGCCCACAGGCAAGATAGGCCTGGATTTCAATATCTAAACTGTATTTCTGTGCTTCAAGGATTGAGGAATTATGTTCTCCAGGGTGTTTCCAAACTCAAATTCTGTGTGCTCAGCAGGCTCTGTGGTTTTTCCAGAGACTGTGAATGGCCTTGGTTTTATTCTTTAGCTATTCCCCAGTTGACCTTGGATGGCTGCCCTATGTCCTGGGTGTTCCTCTCCTCTAAATCCAAACATGGAGATCCTGGGGAGACAGAATGCTAAGTAAGCCAAGGCCAGTGGTGGTATTTACTGAGAACAGATGGTGACAGAATCCCAAGCTTTCTCTCCCTGAACATTACTCCTGGGAGAATTTTCTGGGTCTGATACAGCTAAGAAAGGATGAATTCAGACACATTTGCTCTCTGGGCCTGTCTACAAAGAGCGTGTTAAAACTCATTATTCATTTTTAAAAATAGATATCTCTGCAATGAATTTCACTGCTATGTTCATAGTATGTGCAACAGCATCATACTGGAGCGAAACCAGACTAGGTGTCTGGAGAGTTGCATTCAACTTCCAGCTTGGAAAAGTTACTTAATTTCTCTAGTTTCATCTAACTCATGTTTTCAGCTACCTCCAGGTTCTTTATATGACTACATGCCTAATACCATGCTTCACTAAAAATAATACAAACAGCAACAAAAGTTAACATTTTTCCAGGGTTTATGTGTGCCAAATATTCTTGTAAGCATTTTGAGGTCTTACACTATTTTATTGCACAAATAAATAACTGTGAAACAGAAAGGTAAAATAAAGTTTTTTTCAAGAAATGTTATGGATTCTTTTTTCCTACATATTCAAATTTGGTAATCCACTCTGAAGACACATCTCTGATACTGCCCCTGCCACTTAGTCACACAATTATCCACTTGAATTCTGATATCACTACATGGTAGGCTGCATATTCTCATTCCTCTTTGTTTTCCCAGAGCCTGGTATAAATCCTAGCAGATAGAAAGTGTTCAGTAAGTCTAAGGCTAGTGAATGGTCCAGCACCATTAAAACATAAGTTCCACAAGGGCAGTGGAGCAGTGGCTTTGTCTCTTGTATTTTTCTATACTCCCCTGTGCTAAGAATGGCACCGGGTAGAAGTAGATGCTCAAAGGCTACATGAAGGACTGAATTAATATTCAAACAAATTAGTGAACGATAGGAAGCCATTGACAAAGCCACGTTTGCTTTGTTTAGGGATGCAGAACTGCTTGAGGATTTATGGAGCAGCAGCAAGACTTGAGGCAAGGTAGTTGGTGGATTGTAACCACACCTGGCAGCAGCTGGATCAGGCAGGGGGCTCTCGGAATGTGCAAGGCAGCCATTTCTGTTTAGTTGAATGGGTTGTTCATCCTCCTTAAGTACAGCAACAATAAAGGAGAATTGGATCTCAAGCTGTCGCAAGGAATGAAAATTGACATTCCTTTTCCTTGAATAAGCAAGTCTCATTCAAAGCTTTTGACTCTTTTGACTACTAGGAAGTCCATGATCAGTCACATCAGGCAAGGCCCACGTGCGGGTTTGTCTGTTGGGTTTGCAAGGGGATCTGGGAAACACTGCTGCCGCCACACAGATGGTGTCTCTGCCAGCCGCTCTGAATTGTGGCAATTGCTACCACTCCAAGCTCCTCCTGTCCCAGTCTCTTCCTTTTAATCTGCATCCTTTTAGCTTTCTCATTTCACATTTGTTTTCAGCTCTACTTGGTTTTGATGCTAGGCATTGAAAACAAGCCTCCAATCATATTTCAGATTGGCAGAGCCCAGTCTTCTCCACCTGTCATTGATTTTTCCAATAGGATTCCCACTGAGAAAATTCGGGCAATAGGACTCTGGATTCAAACAACTGATGAGACTGAAGTTACCAGGAGTTACTGATTGTAGTCCAGGCTTCTTGAGCCTTTGGTTATGTAACAAGAAAGAAATAACAAAAGCAGAAATCTCTAAAGCTTTGTTGCCTATTTGAAGTCTAGGTTGTTGCACATCAAGCTATTTTATCAACTTTTGAAAATCTGTTTGTGATTGAGATATCACCTTGAAATGAAGAAGGTAACAATACATCTGACATAATAGAGAAAGCCTTGGGTGGGACGCTAGAAACCAGGTTTTGCTCTGAGCTATAACCTTCTTAGTGACCTTGAAAAACTTACCTCACTTTGCTCTTTAAAATAGATGATGACATATCACATTTTATATGTTGAGATTAAGCCATGCATGGCCTGATTAACTACAGCAAGAGAGGCAAAGGGAAATAGATTTGAACCAAGAAATTCCTGACCAAGTTCTCTACCACCTTCAGGTCTCAGGACAAAGGCTTATTTCATAAAAGATGAGAATAATACAAAATGATAACAATTATAGCCATTGCTAACATTTAACAATGTTCTTTGTGCCAGACACTGTGCTTAGTACTTTATAATCACCATATCTTATAATCCTCATAATACCAGCATGGGGCAACAACTTTTTTGTCCTCAAAATACCAATAAAGAGATGTGGCTTAAAAGAAGTCCAAAAACTGACTCCCCAAACTGGGTCAAATTCCTTTGTTATATTCTGTACTTTGCCTTCATATCGATTATCAAAGCTCATACTTAGATATCTGTGTGACTTTATTCAATGCCTGCCTTCCCATCAGATTACAAGTTTCATGAGGGCATGGGCTGTAACTCTTTGCTCACTGATGTTTGCCTAGTATAATGCCTGGCACATAGTTAGGACTCCATTAAAAAAAATCACTGATTTGGCTATATTTACTCAGTGATGTAAAAAACAGCTTGGAAGACAGGTCCATTTGCAGGAGTAGGGGACTCTGAGGTCAGGACACTGATATCAGATCCTAGCCAACACTGCGGGCTTAGTTATGGGGTGAAGGAGTGACAGGAGTAATGAGAGCTCAAGAAACAGATAAGCCTCTGAAGTGTAGACACACATTAACCAAGGGATGACAGGCAAGTGGAGGAATCCCACTTCCATGCTGTAATCTAGAGAATCAAGTTTCAGTTTCTAGAAGGCAGAATGGAACAGCAGGCAAAGCAGGAGCTTTGGAGCCAGACAGGATCTAGAATCGAAACTATAGCTTGGCAACTCAGCTGTATGGTGGCGCGTTTCTCAGTTGGAAGCCTTTTTAAATACTTTAAAATTACCTGAAAGATGAGAATAAATCTTGCTTTGTAAAGCTATTGAAATACTTGATAACTATCACTTATGGACACTTAGCAAAGGCAAAATGTGTGTGTGTGTGTATGTGAGAGAGAGTCAGACAGAGAGAGAGAATACACGCATTACCTCACTTACACTTCACCATTATTCTATGGTACAGGTACTATTAGGTCACAAAATATAAAAAGTCTGATTTCAAATCAACAGTAGTGTAGTTTATTACATCTCAAACAAGAAGCAATGCATGTAATTAATCAAAGTATGCACAAAAACTATCCACACATGTTGGCATCTTAGCGGTAGCCTGTTTATGCCAGCAGTGAAGAAGCTTGGAGAGTGAGTGGCAATGAAATCATGAAAGGCTAGCTGGGCATGGTGGCAAGCATCTATAGTCCCAGCTACTTGGGAGGCTAAGGCAAGAGAATCCCTTAAGCCCAAGAGTTTGAGGTTGCTGTGAGCTGTAATGCCACAGCACTCTAACCAGGATGATATAATGAGACTCTGTCTCAAAAAAAAAAAAAAAAAA
>NW_003852398.1:22847570-22859007 GCF_000181295.1 Otolemur garnettii | reverse complement strand
TGGGAATTGAATATTTTTCTTGTGAGAAATGGTCCACAGCCTGGAGGAAGAGGTAGTCAGTTGACTCAAGGTCTGGTAAAAACAGTGGATGACAGAGAGTTTCCAAGTCCAGCCTCTGTAATCTGTGCATCATTGTCTTACAAGAAAACTGGCCTGTCTCGATTGACCAACCTCAGCTACTTAATGGTAGCAGCCTTATCATTCATCCAGCTGGTTGCAGTAAACATCCACTATAATTGATCAGCCGTGTGTCTTGAAGTTGTAGTGGATGATACCAGCCGCACTGGACCACCAAACAAACACCATTAGCTTTTCCTAGTTAGTATTCAGTTTTGGACTGTTTCCTACAATTGTGTTGAGCACTTGTGATTGTCAAAAAGAATCCACTTTTCATCACACGTACCAATACAGTGTAGAAATGACTCACCTTTATGTTACGACAGCAAATCAAGGCAAGCTTTGAGACGACTTCTTTTCAGACACTCATTTAATTCATGCAGTACCCATCGTTCCAGCTTCTTTACCTTGCTGATTTGTGCCAAATGGTCCATTCTTCTTGGAATACTATCACCAAACCTTGCTTCTAATTCACATGTAGGTTGAGATGGCTTCACTTCCACTATAGCTTTCAGCTCATTATTATCCACCTAGGTCTTAGGTCACCTGCCCAAGTCATTTTCAATATGAAAATCACCAGAATGTTTGATTCAACTGGCACAGAAGCAATTTGTGTAACCAAAACTTCTGTACCCCCATAATATTCCAAAATGAAAGAAATAAATCAATAAATAAATTTTAAACATAAACAAATAAATAAAATCACCAGAACAAAACTTCTCAAACCATAAACTTACTGTGTTTTCCTTAGTGACATCCTTCTCAAACATTTTGTTGATATTTTGATCTGTCTGGGCTGCATTGGTTCCACAACAGAACTCAATATTCAAAAATAACATGTATTTTTTAACGTATCCATGGTTTTAAAAAATATTGCTCTAAAAAGAAAAAACTCAAAGCTAATCACAAGTCAAAATGTGCATTCAAAAGACTAAGGGTGTACCTGCATAATAAAAATAAAACAAGAAGTGTGAGAGTGAAATGTCAGAGATATCATTGTCCCATTTAGAACTTAAGGACATCAGACATTTCACACTTAATATTATCCCCCTTCACAGAGGAGGAACCTGAAAATCACATAGCCCTAGCTGTGGGGAGACACAGGCAAGAGAGGAAGGAACTGGATAGGTGCAGACTATGAAGACCCAGTTTGGGAAAGTGATAGCTTGTACTCCCTGCTTTCACCCCCAAATCTCATCATCATCTGCTCAGTAAGGATAGGGCTTTGCAGACCTCTTCAACCCTGTCCTGCAGGCTGTGAGTACCATCAGGGCAGTTGACATGCAATGTAGTTACCTTCCCAATTCTAGTTGTGCCTTTTCTTCTGATAGTCCAATGTTTGAATACAATTGTTAAATTCAGCTTCTCTATTATGGCTTAAAGAAATTCAAAGATTAGTAGAGAAAAATATAGGCCATTTCTGGGAGCCAGAATCTAACTAAGTCACTTAGAACCTTTGATGAAGTTTGTAACATTTCTATCCTAAGGGATACTTCTTAATTTCTCCCAAGCACACAGGAGTTTCTCTCCTCTTCCATCAAAGCCTGTATTCAGAAACACTTCCAGTCCATTTAGCCACAAGTGACTAAGGAGGATAAAGTGTGACTGTAGGGGATGTTAATTGCCACAGAAGCCAAGGGTTTGGAACAAAAGGAGTAATTGTGAATATTAACTGCAATATTAAGAATACATATTTTTAAGCAGAGGATAAAGGGCATACTGGAACTCTCAAATTTCTCTAAAATTACAGAATTTGGATAATAAACTATTTAACCTACATACAGGGCTGGTCCTGAAGTAACAAATTGATTCTGAGTCCTCCGCATCTTGGTTGCAGTCTTTTAACTTACACAGTTTAAGGGCTGAAGCTGATTTTAAAAATTCTTTCTCAGATTAAAACAACAAATTTTGCTCTATATTTGCTCCAAAGGAGACTTGACTTTGATAACATGTAGTTTAGCACCTGCTCACCATTATTTGAAAAGCCTGCTCTGAGAGACATTATCATTCACTGTAATAATGTTGGGTCTTTCTGTTCCTTTCAGCTAGGCTATTAGTTCCTCTCCATCCTTGGTGGTCTTATAGCATTTTTTAGGTAATATGCAGTTTCAATCTAAAGACTAAACTACCTAGTCCTGTGTGATAGTCAAAATCTCAAATTTAAAAGGAATATATATTCTCATATCCAATTATATCCTTTATAAGTGAAAAGTTGCACAGATCACAGAGGCTTCTTATCTCTTTCCCCACCTTGCACTTCAGCTCTCCCTCCATTTTACTAACAACGATTTTATATTTCTTCAGAATTGCAGGTGGAGTGAAATAGGTAAGTTCTAGCTTGACTGATACTAACGTGTACTGGCATTGTATTCCCCAGACAGCACTCTTTACAAGGGACTTTCTTCTTCGTGGAGGTTTTCAGGAAGTTTTTATTAATGAGCATTTGGCATCTACAGTTCCCTTGAAGAAGGTTAAGTTATCCCTTATGTTGCCTCATTACTTTAAGGTCTTGCTCAATCCTTGGTAACTTAGAGCACACCTCTAGTCTCTATGGGGTGAGACCTTTTGATTTCTTCAGGAGGTCCTTTTTAAAATGCATAAAGTGACCCCATTTCACTGTCATGCATGGCTCACCTCTGATCTGATTGCATAGGGATCCTTTGTGCCAAATACCTCACTTTGGAAACAAGTGACCCCCAACTCCATTACCTTTCCTTTGCTCTGGTCAGCAACATTCTCAGGAATGATAACTAGGCTACTGCAATGTCCACTAACCCTACTCTTCCATCCCCCAGACCCTACAAAAAATATAGAGAAACTTAGTAGAAAGCAACCTCAAAGACCTCTGTGTAGGTGAGGGATTAATTCTTGCCATGCCTCCCCATCATGTCAAGAAGGTGTATGGCCCACTAGCATCTCTCTCCAAAAATCATCTGTCTCTCTGTTCTCCATTGCTCAGACTCTCCAACTGTATAGGCTGAGTTAGTGGGTGACTTGGTGTGGTAAATGATTTGTTTGCCCCCTACTTTTTGCAAATCATGTACAATAATGTTATTTGTAAGTGTAGCATCTGTTTTCTTCATATGTCAACCAAAACTGAGATAGGAAATCTGTATATTCTGTTAAACCTCCCTTTGACCCTTAGAATTATTTTTAATGTTGTTGCTTTATTTACGTTGTCTTCCAAAGATCCATGTAAACTCAGTATTTGTTAAGATGTGCTAATGTCTCAAAGCATTATAATATAAATACTGCTTTTGACCTACCTTCTCACGTGATCTGAAGAATTATTTGATGTGGACCTCTTCATTTGACTAGGACTTGTCTTTAGAGTAAAGTGGGTTCAAGGTTAGAATCCAGGCTTCCTCATCTTCAGTGATCAGCTGGTTTCTACCAATTCTGATAATTAAAAAAACAATAATGAGGCACATTGATTATGTATTTATTGACCTGACAACTTATACATGGATAATGTTATGATGTTCATTTTACAGATGAGGAAATTGCTACACAGAAAGGTTGAGTAACTTATCCAAGGTCACATAAGTGACAGAGTAATTGGGTTCAGACCCTATATCCTTAACCCTTAGAAAAGAGTGTTTTGGAGGAGTGGATCAAGATGGCACACTAGAGACATCTCCTTAGCAGCCATGCTGGCAAGGAGATCCTGACCTTGAGGGACCTACCCAGACTGGTCCTACAAAGTCCTGGAGTTGCAGGTATAAGTCAAAGAACCCTACTGAACACCACCATTTCTCTTGTAATTTTCTTCCTCTCTTTCTGTTATTCTTCTCCCTTCTTATTTGATTATTTCCTTTTACAACCCCTTCTTTTTATTCTTTATTTTTTCCCATCCTCTCTCCCTTCTCATTATTTACCCTTCTCTTCCTTTTGGCCTTGTATCAAAAGGCCACTTCAAAAACTAAGCTCAGAGACAAGGTAATTTAAAGTGAAGGAGCTCATGAGAGGAAAAAGTAGGAGAAGGGGGTAAAGAAGAAGAAAATACGCTTTGAGAACCAACAGAAAAATTCTGGCAACATGAAACACTAGAAAAGAGAAATCCCCTGAAGGCATCAGGAGGTACCTACCACAGATGATTCTACCTATAAATAAATAATGGAAAGGAAAGACAGGGGATTTAAAATATACAGAAAACATCATCCCAAAGCTAAGTAATATACATTCTTCTCATCAGCCCATGGAACATTTTCCAAAATAGATCATATTCTAGGACACAAATCAAATCTCAACAAAATTAAAACAATTGAAATTATACCTTATATCTTCTCAGGCCACAGGGCAATAAAGGCAGAACTCAACTCTGACAAAAATTTTCATTACCACATAAAGGCATGGCAATTAAACAACCTTATGCTGAATAACAACTGGTTCAAGGAAGAATTAAGAAGGAAATTATTAAATTTCTTGAACATAACAACAATGAAGGTACGAGTTATTAAAACCTGTGGGACACTGCAAAAGCAGTCCTAAGAGGGAAATTTATTGCATTAGATGCCTATATCTGAAAAAGAGAAAGAATGCACATCAACAACATTATGACTCATCTTAATGAAATGAAAAAGAAAGAGCAATCAAATCCAAAACCTAGCAAAAGAAAATAAATAACTAAAATTAAATTAGAAGTAAACAAATTTGAAAACAACAGAATCATTCAGAAAATCAATGATACAATACTTTGTCCTTGAAAAAGATAAATAAAATCAATAAACCACTGGCCAGATTAACTAGAAGTAGAAAAGTAAAACCTCTAATAACCTCAATCAGAAACAAAAAAGGGAAAAATCACAACAGATATCACAGAGATATAAGAAATTATCTCTGACTACTATAAGAAACTCCATGACCAGAAATTTGACAATATAGAGGAAATGGACCTATACCTGGAATCACACCATCTCCCTAGATTTAGATTTAATATATCTCTTAAACAGACCAATATCAAGCACTGAGACCGAAAAACAATAAAAAAAAAAAAAACCAACAACAAAAAAAGGCCCTAAACCAGATGGCTTCACACTAGAATTTTTGTTTCATATGTAACCAGAAAAAAACCCTGTATAGCTAAGGCAATTTTTAATAATAAAAACAAATAATAAAAACAAAGCCAAAGGCATCACTCTACCAGACTTTAGGTTATATTACAAGTCCACAGTGATCACAGTGGTATGGGTATAAAAATAGTGACATGGACATAAAAAACTGAATAAAAAAAGAGATGGAAACAGTCTCTTATAGCCATTTGACTTTTGATAAACCAGCCAAAAGCTTATACTGGAGAAAATAATCCCTATTCTGTAAATGGTGCTGGGCAAATTGAATAACCACATGTAAAAGATTGAAACTGGACCTGCGCCTTTCACCACTTACAAAAAAGAACTCAAGATGCATAGAAGATTTAAATCTAAGACATGAAGTGATAAAAGTCCTAGAAGACAGTATGGGGAAAAACTCTTGAGGATGTCAACTTGAGGAAAGATTTTATGACAAAGAGTTCTTTGAATTTCAACAACAACAAAAAAGTACAAATGGGATTTAATTAAACTGAAAAGCTTCTGCACAGCAAAAGACACAACAGTCAAAGCAAATAGACAACCTTCAGAATGGGAAAAGATTTTTGCATTTTCCAAATCTGACAAAGGCTTGATAACTAGGATCTATAGAAAACTCAAATTGAACACCAAAAAAAAGCAAATAATTCCATCTATCATTGGGCAAGAGATATGAACAGAACCTACTCTAAGGAAGACAGAGAAATGGCTAACAAACATATGAAAAATGCTCATCATCCCTAATCATCAAAGAAATGCAAATTAAAACCACCCTGAGATAGTACCTAGCCCCAGTGAGAATGGTTCATATCACAAAGTTCCAAAGTTGCAGATGCTCCTGTGGATATGAAAAGAGGGGAACACTTTTGCACTGTTGGGGGGACTGCAAACTAATACATTCTATGGGAAGAGCTTCGGAGAATTAGAAGCTCTATTAGAAGCTCTAATTAGAAGCTCAAATTAGACCTCCTTTTTCATTCCACAATCTCATTAATAGGCATCTACAAAGAAGAAAAAAACATTTTATCATAAAGACATTTGCATTAGATTTGCTCAGTTTACAATCACCAAGATGTGGAAAGAACCTGCATGCCCATCAACCTGAGAGTGGATCATCAAATTGTGGTATATGTATACCATGGCATACTATTCAGACACAAAAAAGATGGAGAATTTACATCTTTTATATTAACCTGGATAGAGTTGAAACATGTTCTTAGTAAAACATCACAAGAATGGAAAAGCAAATATACAACATATTCAACACTAATATGAAGCTAGCAGATGATTTAATACATGCCCACATAAGACAGAAACTCAATTCAATTCAAGATGGGAGGAAGGAAGAACAAAGGAGGAGAGAAGGATAATGGTGTGCTCCCACTTAATAGATACAATGTGCAGGTATATGGCTCATCTCTTGGGTGTGGGACACAACTACAGGAGGCTCTCTACCTAACAAATGCAAATATTGTAATCTAGTTGTTTGTATGCTCACATTAACCTGAAATTAAAAAAAAAAAAGAAGAAGAAAGAATGTTTTTATCTTCTTTCTATATACTGCATGTTTGGAGCATTTTTTTTTCTTTTCTTTTCTTCTTCTTCTTTTTTTTTTTTTTTTTTTTTTTTTTTTGCAAGTTAGCATCTCCCTCTGTTATCCAGGCTAAAGTGCAGTGGCAAGATCAAAGGTCACTGCAGGCTCCAACTCCTGGGTTCAAGTGACCCTCTTGCCTCAAACCCCTAACTAGCTGGGACTATAGGAGCTCGCCCACACCCAGCTGCTATTTTTGATATTATTATTATTATTGTAGAAATAGGGTCTCATTATATTGCCCATACTGGTCTTAAATTTTGTGGTTCATGTGATTTACCCACCTTGGCCTCTCAAAGTGCTGGGATTACATATAGGAGCCACCCCATAGCACTTTGATATATAATATCTAGTATTTCTATATGATAGAAGGGGACAAATGTTACTTCTGTCTTATAAATGACAAGTGCCTGACGTGCAAGCTGAGCGAGAGACAGCCCAGATATAAACTCAGATGTCTTTAGTCTCTATCCAGTATTCTATATTATAACAGGTGGTGTGATGTGGCGCTCTGTTGTTGGTAATCCTGAAAGGGGAAAAAAGGTACTGAAAGGGAATTTTCCAGTGGCTTAGCTTAGTACTTTTGAAGGTAATTTGTAGAGGGTTGAGAGGTAGAAGATGAACATGGAGAAGAGAGCATTGACTTGAGGGAAGCTCTGCTCTAAACTTAACTAGAGATTCCACTTTGATATTTTATATATCAGTTTGTACATAAGAGTTTGTTTGAATAAAAAGATGTTCTGCCTTTATTTATGTAAACTAACAATACAGTCCAAACTTCAATTTTACATGTAGAGATAATGAAGCCCAGAGAAAAATAACTAAAGTCACATAGTGGATTAATGCAGAGTTAAGTCTAGAAGCCAGTCCATACCCAGTTCTCTGGTCTAGCACTTTGTCCTTTGGGCCCCACTGATCCTCCTGTGTGATCAAGAAAATATAACCCTAGAGTCAGGCTGGGGACTGACATATAAGCTGTGTGGCTTGTACTAATACCCTAGCAGTAAAACAAAATGATTAGGTTTCAATTAATAACATATGCATATGTATGCCAGAAAGAAACACCCTGCCATACATATGCATACATTATTAATTATGCAACATGCTTCCTTACATTTATATTTTCATAGCTTTTTATAGCATTAATTACTTCACTAAATTGAAGAAAAATGTAAGATGGTATAAACAGGCTTCCCGCCAGTAGGTAATCAAGTGCCAAGTGGCATGGGCTGTCTATATGTCAAGGAATACTTCTTTCAACTCTGTGTCCTTGACAGATGACACATCTGTGCTTCTTGATTTCTACCATGATGCCTAAGTCTGACATGGTGCCAGGTGTTCAAAAACACTGAGAAGCTGACTTTCTATCCTGCCATTTGAGTGTGTAAAACTACTGAACTTGAAGTTTGGAGAGCTGAGAGTTGTAACCACACCTTGAACCCAGCTAGCTATGCGAATCTAGGTAATTCCTTCTCTTACTGAATTTGTTTCTTGCCTTGATCATAATGGAGAAACTTTCTTGGCAAAAGAATGAAAGAAGGCAAAGCACTAGTAGAAAGGTAGAATGACGTAGAAGAGGATAATTTCACAGAAGTGCACAGAAAGAAAATCTGAGCCACAGGACCACAGTGACTTGTCACCCTTCATTCCCCTCCCTTATTGCTCCCCCAAGAGGTCTCCAACCACACTGCTCTTCTTTCTGTTCCTTCAATAGGCCAGGCATTCTCCTACCTCTGGATCTTCTTACACTGTTTCCTCTGTCTGAACCCTACATTACTCTTTCACACTTTATTGGCCTCACTCCTATTAGACCTTCTCATAAGTCCCTACATACATTAGGCCCCTCTGGTGTATATCTCCACAGATGATTCCCACCTCAAATCACACGACAGTCATTCTTGTAATTATTTATTCAATATCTTCCTTCCTTGGGAGACTGAACATCCATGATGGTAGGAACCAGTACTGTTTAGTCCTGGGCTGTGTCTTCAGAGCGTAAGTGCACAAATATTTTTTGAAGAACTGGTTTCTAAAAAGAGCACACACTATATGATTTCCTTCATACAAAATTCTGAAAAATTCAAACTAACTATAATGACAGAAAGCAGATCAGTGGTTGCCAGGGAACCTGGAAGGGATAGGGAGTGGGAGAAGAATAGATTTGAAAGGTGCAAAAGGAAACTTTTAGGAGTGATAGATATATTCACTGTTTTGATTGTGGCAATGGTTTCCTGGACATACATGTTCACCAAAACTCATCAAATTGTATATACTTTAAATATGTACAGTTTTTTTGTATATCAAGTACAGATAAACTCAATAAAACTGTAAAAATATTAAAGCATAAAATAAATAATACTGTTATAGGAAAAAACATAGGAATGTTACAGAGAGAGCAAAAAGGTCACCATAAAATATGTCCATTAAATTTGAATGTTTTCAGGTCCTTGGGGACCTTTGCCGAGTCAGTGGACAGAAGCCCACCAGTGGTGAACAGGCTTTCTGATTGGTTATTTTTGTTCCTAATCAGTCTCAAGGGATAGGGCATCTTTCCCCCAGCCCTAGGGGCTCCCTACATCTGTGTATTAATCTAATAAAGATATTTTGCTTGTAAGACATAAAAATCACCCTTTGCTGGCTCAGGAAAAAAAAAGACGTTATTATAAAGATATAGGAGGCTCTGAGAAAGTCTAAGGCCATGAATGTCACTCCAGGCCTCAAGAAAAGCCCAGAATGCTGGCAGGAACCCAGGCAGTGCTCAGTCTCCACTCCTTGCTCTTTTCGGCATCTCTGTTTCATTTCCTCTCCCTGCAAATCAGATATAGAACTCCTCAGAGAGTCATCCCTTGGCTCCCAGGTAGGCAAAGTCCAGCTGCAGCCACCAGCACAGATGACTTGTCAGATGTATATCATTATCCTAGAGCTCCAGAAGACAGAATGTGATTCTTCCAGCTAAGATTTGGGGTCCACTCCTCCCTATTCAATGTTGGCTGGTAAACAGAGTCATTTAGATAATATATGCTGTTAGAGGCTTAATTCCTGACTGGGGGAAAATGGGAGGACATTTCTTAGAGATAAGGAGAGGTAGTGATTTGGACAGTCACTCTGAAGCTCTCTATTAAAGTTTGGTGTTAGGGTTAACTAGATACACAGAGTAGGGATTAGAATTTCCCTATCACAGACAACAAAATTGAGCCTCAAATAATTCATTCATGTCCAAAAACACACAGGGCAAGAAAGAGTACAAAGATCCCCTAGACTTTTGACTCTGAGTCCCATTGCCCTTACTAGAATAGCAGATTGTTTTCTTAAAACAACCTTGCTGTCAAGAAAGAATCTGAATTTCACTGGAACTCGAGTATAAATAAATGCAAATAGCTTGAGGCACAATCCCAGCACTTTTGAGAGGAGAGAGTGGAGGGAAGACAAGATGGATTAATCTTTTAGCAAGAACCAACGGTTTAAGCAGGAGAATAGTGTATTAATGGCAATATTTCAATCATCATTTGGTGCATATGTGTTTTAAAAGGGACATCAGTCCATTCTGAAGGCCATAAACCACATTGCACAGGTGATGACAAATGCAGTCATTTTGAATTAGCTATTTCTTCTCTTTGCCTCTGAGGTCTTAAGGAGGTAAAGGGTGTATTATTGAGTAAAGATTCCTGTGGGAAAGAGTTCTGACTCCAAATACTTCCAGCTTGTTGAAACAGAATGTATCAGATATCCTCCAAAGAAACATATCTTTCTTTTCTTTTCTTTTCTTTTCTTTTCTTTATTCCTTCCTTCCTTCCTTCCTTCCTTCCTTCCTTCCTTCCTTTCTTTCTTTCTTTCTTCCTTTCTTTCTTTCTTCCTCTCTCTCTCTCTCTCTCTTTCCTTCCTTCCTTCCCTCTCTCTCTCTCTCTTTCTTTCTCTCTCTTTCTCCCCCCTCCTCCCCCTTCCCTCTCCCTCCCCCCCTTCTCTTCTCTCATGCCTGTTTGTAGTTGTTCACTACCTGCGGATAAGCTGGCATGAGGTCAGTGTGGAAAGAAAATTCTCACGCTCAGTGATTTGCAGAGCAATAACCAATGAGGCTCAGAGAGGCAAGCACCTTCACATGCTCAGAGAGTGGCAAGAAGTGTTGCCTAGAATGAAAACCTCAGAGGTCTTTTATTGAGCATGAAAAATGTAACACAACATGGACCAAGTTAATTATAAACAGAAAGAAACTCTAACCTCATTACTTAACACAAGGATAAGAGTCACTTTTTACTATGATGGTAAAGAACAAGGAAGTAATAGGAAAAAGTAAACAAGAACATCTTAAGAACAATGTCATATAGTCAGAAGGTCAGAAAGTCACAAAAGAAACAGGTACAATGCTTAGGGAGTTTAACTCTTTCTGTTGTTCCATCCTGTACTTTGACATGCCCAGCAGATCTTAATTTATAATTGCTAAACATTCTGTTCAGACAATAGCAGGGCTGTGTGCAGTGCAGTGGGGAACCCAGAGTCTGGGCTGTTGGTAATGGATTCAGGAATGTTAGCTCTGAGCAGTCTTGTTGCTGAATATTCCAATTAAACCCCCAAGTTGTTTCCACCCCTGCAATGTGTGCACACAGGGGGTCTGAGAAATCTGGACTGTTGTCAGTGGACCCCTGGAATGTCAGCCTAAGCTACT
>NW_003852398.1:22838846-22847518 GCF_000181295.1 Otolemur garnettii | reverse complement strand
CCTCAGATCAGAGCAGCACAAATAGTTCAGATGGCTGAGAAGTAACTTCTCATGTATTCACCTCAGGTAAATAAAATCTGGATATAACTTGCAAACCACAGTGATCTGGGACCAGGAAATGCTCAAAAGGACCTGGAGTGAAGGTAAGGCAAACAGCTTCTTCCCACCTGGGATCAAAGAACCAGGTTTGCCTACTTTGATCATTGGGTGAGCATGTGCCAATGCTTATTCAGTGCAAAGTTCAGCCTGAAGAGCTTGGTGGTGGGGGACTAAATATAAGATGAATCGGTTAGGTACTGTTTCCGGTCTCTGTGCTTTAACAAGCAAGCAGAGGGAATGGATGTGGGTGTAAACACAAATTACAGAGGGCTCTCTCCTAAGAGAGATGGGTGCTTTCTAATATTTTGGATTTTTCATGCCTCAGATTTAATTCTCTCTTCCACAGCCACGTGAAGTGAGCTACTTTTATCAGCTACTACTATTCCTTCAGTTGTTCAGATGATTGGAATCATCCTTGAATCCTTCCTCTGCCTTGCCTCCCACATCAAAGGTAATTGCATGTTCAATTGAATTTTACTTTCAAAACGTACTTTAAGCTGCCCACTTCCATCCAACACCCAAGCAAGCCATCCTTCCCAAGCCACCACCTTCTTTCATTCTACCAACTGCAGAAGTTTCCTCATACTTCTAACTGTATTTAGTTACCCCTTTTTAGTCTGTTCTGAACTGTATTGACAGAGCAATCTTAAAAATTAATATTGAGCATTTTACCCTCTAAGAATAAGAGTTTTAAATTGCTTCCCTTTGTCTTTGGGATTAGGATCTAACCCCCTGGGGCTGGACTGCAAAGTCCTCCATGACTGGTCCACATCCCTCCACCTCACCTCCTGCCACCTACTGCCTACGTCTCTGTCTTCAGCTCTGCAGGTCTTCAGCAGAGCACATTTGAACAAGGTGTATCCACTGGCTGAAATAATTTCCTCCTTCTTCATAGTTCATTTCCTGGGTGAATCCACATGAGATTCCCTTCCATACATTGCTCCTTTATAACACTCATGCCAGGAGTAAATTAATTATATAACATCTTTTTTTCCACCCAACTATCAGTCCCGTGAGGACAGGGATTGTCTGCTTCATTTACTGCCGAATTTTACTTTTGGCACGGTCCCTGACAGCCAATCTATATTTGCTGAATGGAGCCCAGGAAGTAAAATGGAGAGTCAGAAAAGTGAGAATAAAACATAATGGTGAAGGGCTCCACATACCAAGCAAAGGTGAGAAAACCTGAGACCATTGGCCCCATCTCCAAAGCCTTCCTGTGGCCCCCTTTGTAGCTACTTTTTTCATCACTGCTGCTGTGAGACCTCTCCTCTGCCACCTCATCCCTCACTCCTGCCATATTGAGGGAACAGATGGTGCTTATTCACCTTTATATCCCCAAACTGGCATAGAGCCAACTAAAGAGTGCTCCAAATAGGAGCCAGTCTAGGCTAAGTTACGCTGTGCTGAGAAACCACTCCCAAATCTCAACACTGGTTTATTTCTTACTCACTTAAAGTTCACTGCAAGTATAGCCAAGTCTCCAGGACAGCTGGCTAGCATGTCATGGTCAGGTACATGTGACAACTACTTTCATGTTTCCATGCTCAAAATAGAAGAGTAAGCTTGGTAGATCAAACTCGGGCAAATGAATGTTTCCTTCTGGTGACGCTGTCACTCTCACATGTCATTATCCAAAGTAATTCACACAGCCATTCTTGACTCCAAGGACACAAAAATCATATAAAATTCTCCATTTTTCTAGAAATAGAGGGGAAATGGCTATCAGTAAATAGGAGTAATGTCTGCCCCAGTTCTGAATAAATAAACAATTCAATTTTTTCTTTTAAATTTGGGGTGAATAGTCCCAGCTCTGGAGGGCAGACAGAGTGCCTGGTAAAGATTGTCATCCTAGTCCCAGTGCCCCAGGGTTTCCAGTGCTCGGTGGTGCTCTGTTACCCCAGGAAACTGTCATTCGGGCACTCTGTCCCCTCATTCCTCAACCTCTTCTCTTCAAATGGTCTTATCCCTCTTCACATACTCATTCTTATAATCATAACTGAGATTTCATCAGGTCCTATCATTTCAAATTCTCCAAAGTATCAAGTTCAAACCTATCTACCATTTCCTGTGTTTCCAGCTCATTTCCTGGACTCCTTGTCTGGACAATTCATTGATATTATCGCCTTTGTACTGTCCTTAGTTCTTTGTCCTAGGGCCTCACTTGTTTCTTTCTCCAGCTTAAATCATAAGCTTACTCAGTACATACTCATTACCGTTAATTCCCTTCCCTATGTCCTGAATTCCTAAACACATCCTATTCATCTGCCTCAAACTATAATCCTGGATAAATTTATCTCTTTACCATCTCAGGGGTAAAATTTGCACCATAAGAAAAACCAGAAAATAACCCCCAACCAAATTACTGGTTTCTCCTTAAATTTGTGATCAATAAATTCTCAATATTGCCTAACAATCACAATATGTATTTCCCTAGTCCTTTCCCCTCCCCATACTCCCGGATAATTATTTCACACTTTCTCTTCCTCAATCCCCAGCATCACCTTCCCCATCTTCACTCATAGCTTCTTTTCTTGCTTCCTACTCAACGAAAATGAAGTATTCAGAAAAGAACATGGTGGCTCTCTCACCTACATCATGGCTTTATTCCGGCAGTCTTCCTGTTCTCTCCCCCCGGCCGCTTTGGTTCTTTTTCTTCATTGTCGGGCCAGGTTTTTTTTCTCCCCTTTTTCCCTTCCCCCTTTGGCCCCTTTTTTTTTGTTTTTCTTTGGGGCGCCCTTCCTTGAAGGCATGTCTACACTCACTGTCTTTAATTTCCCTCCTATCCTATCTTTGTATCTTCAAACCACTCCAGGAAGGTGTTTTTTCTTTTTTCTTCTCAATCATTTTGCAAAAACTCTTCATATCAAAATTAACAGTGACTTCCACATTGTTGAGTGCATGGTCATCTCTCAATCCTATTCTCACTTTTTTCCTGCCAACAATTTGACACTTTTTTCCTACCAACAATTCTGTTCTTGAAGCACTTTCTTCCCTTGGTTTCTAGGAAGCTTTCTAAGTAAGCTTTACTTACCTGGCTCTCACCTGGGCCTTTTCTCGGCCTCTTTTGCTGGATGATCTGCATCTCCAGGGCTCCATTCCTAAACTGCTTCTCATTCACCTCTATGTTTACTCCTTAGTTGATCTCAACCAGTCTCCTTGCTTTCAGGGTTGCCCATATGCAGCCAGATGCACAGCCCTGGCCTGAATTTTTTTCCTAAACTCTAGATTCACAGAATTAGCTTCCTACTTGACACTTCCACCTGAGTGTTTCATAGGCATTTTAAATTAAATACATGTCTAAAAAGGAGCTGGTAAAATTCTGCCTATCCCCCAAACATGCTTTAGTAATGGAATTCCATCCCTCTAGGGGCCTGGGGCACTCCTTGACTCATCTTCCTCTCATTTCCCACACCCAGCCTCTTCACAAACCATATTTGTTCTACCCCTGAAACATATCCAGAGCTCACCTGCTTACCAACAAAGCTGCTGCTGCTGTGCTAATCAAACCACCATCAGCTTTTGCTTTAATCACTCAGTGGTTTCCTGCCTACTCTCTGTGCTTCTGCTCTTGGCCCTTTAAGCCTCTTTCCCATACACCGGCTGGAGCGATGCTACTCAGGCCCCTCCCACAATGTCGTCTTTTAATGAAAATTGAAATCCAAGTCCTCATTGTAGCTCATAGGGCCATACACGAACTGGTCCTCATTTCCTCTCTGACCTCACATCTTAAACCCTTTGCCTTTCCCCTTCATTCTCTCTGGGTCAGCCACACAAACTTCCCTGCTGCTCACCAACACTCCTGGCATGTCCCCACCTCTGCCTTCCTCCCCCCTCACCATTTTCCTCCTGCCCCAGGCATTCTCCCTGGGTATCTGCCTGGCTAGTTTCCCCACCGCCTTTGGGTTTTGACTCAAAAGACATCTTCACAGTGAGATCTTCTTGGCCACTCTGTCTAAAATTTTACCCTTTCCTTGATAATTTATATTCCCTTTCCTTGTGGTAATTCTGATCCCACAAATGCTTCACTATTTAACATCATCTGGACTAAACCTACTTATCTTTTTGTATTGTCCCTTCTAATAAAAATGAGCTCCATGAAGGCGTGATATTTGTCTTTCTTACTCACTGTTGTTTCCCCAGCTGGTAAAATAGTGCCTGACATAAATTAGATGCTCGATGTGTATTTGGTGCACGAATAAATTCTCTTCAGGAATATCACTGTGGGTGCACCTGCCTGCTAGGCAGACTCTACACTAGAAAGGACAGCCAGGGCTGCCAGAAAGCATGCTGCCTTAGGAGTCTAGGAAACTAAGAATTTCGTCCCTGTTCTCTTATTAACTTACTGTACGTCTTTAGACAAATCACTTGCACTCCGCAGATATCTGTTTCCTTGTCTGTAACATAAGCAAGTTGGATTGGGTAATTTCCTATGTTCTATTCAGCTTAATAGGTAGCAGAATGTGAAAGCTGAAGGAATGGAAGGAATAGGAGGTTCATTTTCTGCATGATTTACATGAGATGATGTGTCCTCTTGGAATTTGCAGTGTTTTCAGGCTGATAGTGGGTACATTAAAGATTCATTGGAATGTTAATCCCTGATTTGTTTTTCAGCAAGCTATATGCAATGATCCACTTGGAAATCCCAGGCCACCTCACAGAAGCCTTAGATTTTGTTCCCTTTGTTATGTAGCTAAATCTTTGTTTTCCCTCCACAACTCGTGCCTTAGCATATAAACCCAGTGAGAAAAGAGTTAGGATTCAAACTAGGATTCTTAAACTCTAACCACATCACCACACCAGGCTGCCTATTCCATGTGAATGGCAGTGGTTGTCTTCAACATGATCCATGATTTGTTTGCTACAGGCTGGCTCAAGAGAAAAACTATTGAGTGCTGTCTATTTACCACAGCATACTGTCATTTGTGAGTCTCGAATTGATCACCTCACAGGAGCTTGGCTGTCGTTATTCCCTTAAAGATATAAGGGCTCAGTGAAAACGCTGTGGAATTCTGTTCTCATAAGCATTCCACAAGTATTCACTGATAGCCAGTAATGCAAACTGCTCAACAGCCAGGGGGTCAGTACTTCCTCTTACAGGCTAGTTACCCCTCTGACCTTCAACATGGGACTTAGCCACTCTGAACCTTCATTTCCTATCCCAGACTTGGGAATCATCCTTGATCTCTCTCCCTCTCCCCACCCCTTTAGTCCCTAAATCTGTCAGTCACCCATCCTGATGGTTTAATTTGCATCATGAATATCTTTAGACTTCATACACTCTGCTCTCTCTCTCCCTGGATTATGTTGCACTATGACTATGATAATGTTTCTTTTTCCTTAGTTTTCTCTTGCCCTGAAACTGAAGTCCCATAACCTAAAGACTGCAAAGGGTGTCTGAGCTACCCTCCTACCCTCACTTGTCTTCAGGCATTTCAAGCCCTCTTGTCTTTCATCTCTCTCTGATTAGCAAATTCTTCCCTCAAACCACTTCCTCTGCTCACTGTGGTTTGGGATTCTGGTCTTTGTTTCAATACTATTTTCTCAGACAAGCTTCTGAGAAAGTTATGTTCTTGTTCTGCACGCTCATAGCCCTTTGTATTTTACTTGTATAATGATTATCACAAATGTAATTAAATACACAGTTTTCTGTAATTAATTTTTTGTCACTCTCCTTATATGGCAAGCTTTATAAAGTCAGGAATTCATGACTGTCTCATTTACCACTGCACACTCAGTGAACTTGATGCCAGGCAAACAATAGGTCTTGAATTTATCCTTGAATAAGTGGAGGATCAAAGGACAGTCATCTCTCATACAGTTGTGAGGATTCAGTGAGTTAATGCCCACAGTGCTCTTAGCACAGTGACTGGCACATAGCAAACACTCAGTGAATTGTGGCTATTTCTTGAAATAATGTAAATTCTGTTGATCAATTATATGGTTCAGTGAAAATACTAGGAACATTGAAGAAATGGGGTTGAGAACACTTCCGGAACTGACTGTAGGGCTTGGTGCTGCCTGGGTCTGTCTGGAATCCCGGCAGCCTCTCCCCAGCAGGTCCCCCAGGGCTGTTTCAGAGTCCTCTTTTCCATCTCTGATTGACTGCCTATTGCTTTCCTGCAGTGGGTCCTCTGAGTCTGCTCTGCTTAAGCACCCAGATAGAAGCACTCCCTGCACTTCAGATGATGACTGTGCTGTCACCCTCTCTGAGCCCATGCAAGACTAAATCCTTCCACTTCTTCTCCCCTGCCTCAGGCTCCAGTGTCCACTCTTCTCTCCTGTCTCTGAAGAGAATGTTTTATTCTTATTCTCTAAAGCAGAAAACAGCTGCACAGCTTCTAATCAGCCTCTCAGTCAAGGAGTCCCTTTTCTCTCTCTCTGTTCTTTGTACTGAGTCTCTCTCTGTCTCTCTCTCTCTCTTTCTTGCCCTTCCTTCCTTAATATTTCTCATTCTTTCTTTTTTTTTCAAATTTCATAATAGAAAATTTTAAATTCTTTTCCTTCTATTTTTCTACTGAGTCTCTTTTTCTCTTTCTCCCTTTTTTT
The DNA here is from genome assembly GCF_000181295.1 of Otolemur garnettii. Classification (NCBI taxonomy): domain Eukaryota; kingdom Metazoa; phylum Chordata; class Mammalia; order Primates; family Galagidae; genus Otolemur; species Otolemur garnettii. The sequence goes on along the minus strand of NW_003852398.1, from coordinate 22,840,870 downwards.
TCTGAATTCCATGATAGACAATTTTAAACTGAAGCAAATATAGGGAGAATAGTTCAATGAATTCCCATGTACCCCCTACCCAATTACAACAGTTGTCAATATATGGCCAATTTTGTTTTATCTATAGCTTTCAGTACATATATCTGTTTGATTATTTTGAGGCAAACCACAGGCATTATCATTTCATCCATATATATTTCAGTGTTTCCATAAAGAGGTTCTTTAAAAACAACCACAATGTCATTATCACACATAAAAAATTATAATAATAGTAGTTTTGTTAATGCTAATGTCAGTGTTGGAATATCCTACATGATTCTAAAATTGTTTTTAATTCTTTATTTAAATCACTATCTAAACAAGGTTCTGCACATTGCATTTGGTGGTTCTGTCTAGTGGATCTTCTATGATCCTGTTCGTATTAGATCAAGATGAAAGGTTCTTGTCCCCATCTTTTTTGTTTTCTTTGAAATTCACTTGTTGAAGAAACTGGTAATTTGTTTGGAAGAGATTTCTATATTCTGGATTTCGTTGATTACATCTCCATGTCTGTTCTCATGGATCTTTCATTTCTCTTCCTCCCTTAGCTATTTTTTTCGGTAGATATATTTGTTCAATATTTTTCCACCCCACCCCCTTCAAAAGCAATGCTAAGTATATTCATGATAAAACATATGAGCTATGATCTCATCCCTATAAATGTAGATATGTGAACGTCTATGTATTTGCAAAGAGAGGCAGAAAAAAATGGTTACAGCAGTGTCGATAGTAGTTGTTTCAGTAGAGAAGGTTTTTAGGTGACTTGAACTTTCTTATTCTTTTATGAGCTAACTTTTGCTATCGTGAGTATGTATTTATATAATCTTAGTATGTGGCTACTTTTTGAAATGGGGGCAATAGACAAAAATCCTAACTATCCTGCTTTCTCTTTGTTCTATATTTCTATTTTGGAAGTTCTCTTTCTGGAATGAATGATGGAGATTCATTCATTTTATATCCTTTCATTAATTCAACAAATATTTTTGAGCATAACTAAATAACAGACATAGTGCTTAAAAGATATGGGCTTACATATGCAACATTATTAAAAACTAAAGATGAATACATTGAGCCAGTTTTTTACTGGCTACTGATCAGTTCCAAGATAAAGTCCAAATGCTGCTACATTGTAACATGTAAGAGCTTCCTGATTTGTCCTGGCACAGTTCCCTAGGACTCATCCTTTGCTGCCCCAACTTTTCTGAACTGTTTGGCTCCTACAAATCTCTCACTCTAAAACTTGACTCACGCTGATCCTTCTTGGAAAATTGTCTCTTTTTTCATCAACCCTCGTCCTCCTTCCAGTCATATGGCTGACTCCTATTCATCCTTTGTCTTTTAGAATTCAGTTTAGATGTCACCTTTTCCAGGAAGCCCTCCCTGATATCATCCCATCGTATCCTGTGCATGCTTTTATCATAGAAACAATGAATTGTCACCTCACCTGCTCTTAATTTGTAGATTTAAGCACTAAACTGTGAGCTCTTATAGGTCAGAGAACCCCATTTAGCTCATTTCCTCAGACCCTCACACTGGACCATCACAAAATATTTATCAACAGACAGATTTGAATGAATGAATGAATGAGGGGTCCCTTACTTAAGTGAAATTGCATTCTTAAAACTCTCTTCTGCACTGTTTATCATCAAATTCAGTGATTCACCACCATAGCCTCAAATACCATTGTCCAGACATTCCTTTACAGAAATCTTCTTTTCTTGGTTTCCATGACAACACATTCTTTTTGTATTCTTCTGGTCTCCGAAACTTCTCAACATCTTCTTCCTTTCTTCCTTCCTATGTAGTTTTCTTCCTTATTCCCTAAAATATTGATAGTTTCCGAGGCTCAGTCTCAAAACTTTGTCCCTCTTCTTCATTTTACATTCTCCTTTGAGACCCTGACCACTCCCACAGCTCCAAGGACTCATTCCTACCCCAAGTAGACCTGGGTTAAGTCTTGACTTTCTTTTTTTTTTTTTTTTTTT
>NW_003852398.1:22823877-22838826 GCF_000181295.1 Otolemur garnettii | reverse complement strand
TGGAGACAGAATCTCACTCTGTCACCTTGGGTAGTGTGCCACGGTGTCATAGCTCACAGCAACCTCAAACTCCTGAGCTCAAGCAATCCTCTTGCCTCAGCCTCCCAAGTAGCTGGGACTACAGATGCCCACCACAATGCTTGGCTACTTTTTCTATTTTTAGTAGAGATAGGGTTTTGCTCTTGTTTAGGCTGGTCTTGAACTCCTGAGCTCAAGGATCCCACCTGCCTCAGCCTCCCAGAGTGGAGCCTAGCCTTGACTTTACATTCTGAATTCCCAAACTAACTTGCTCATAGCCAAATCACCACAAAAATGTACTGCAGGAAACTGAGCTTAGCATATCTAAAGGATTACTCATTTCTCTTGGCAGCCCCTTCCCACAACAGCATGCATACCCGTGCCCACACCCACACACTCACAACCTTTGCTGTTTTCCAAAATTCTAACCTTGGGTATTGTTCCCATATTCCACTGTATCAGGCCCAAAACATTGGCATGGAATTCTGTGCTCTTCTTCTCTAACTCTACACATCCAGTAAATAGAAAATGATTGCCAATTCTACTTGACTCAAGTCTAATCTCCTAACTCCTTTCCTTATATTAAAAAAATAACATGTGCATAATAAAAAAAATTTCAAACACATAACAAAATTCTGGAAACATTATAACAAATATTTCTGCTGCATCAGATTCAGAGATTTTCCTTCCTTTAATAAATAAAATGTTATGATTACTGCTGTAAGAATACTCTGCCATCCCCTTCCTTTCCCCTCTCTAAAATCATCGCCAATCTTAAACTAATTTATATTTTTTGTGTGCAATGCAATTAAATAAATGTAAAAGCAAGAAACTTATCAAGCTTGAAAATAAAAACGTGTACTTAATATGCTACTTGTTTCAGAAATGAATGGTACTAATATGATTATAGTATGAAGATGTACTTGTGGGTATGGAAGGTGATAGAGAAGTTGTATAAACACTAAATTGTTTGACATTTCTCTCTTACTTCCTCTTCTGGTTCCCTAATTCTGGAATTCATCTTCGTTAACTGTAATTGCATTGACTTCCTAACTGGTTCCTGTTCACGTTTCTGGGATTATCTCTCTAAACACAGCACAGACCTCATCACTTCTGCTCAAGAACCTTGGATTTCTTCCTTTAGGTTTGCCCTCTATAATCTGGCCACAGTCTATCCTTTTGGAGTATCTCCCTCTAAAGTGGGGTTCTCAATCTTGGCTCTATGATATTTGGGGCCAGTTAAGTCTTTACTGCGGGTAGCTGTGTGTCGTAGAGTGTAACAGAGCATCCTCCTTGCCCTGCCAGTAGTGAACCTTCTCCACCTCAAGTTGTGATAATCAAGAATGTAGCCAGATGATTCGCCAAATATCCCTAGGAAGCAAAATCACACAAACACAAACACGCACACAGCACTACTCGCAAGCCACCGTTTGAAATCATAACTCTCACGACATTATTAACCACCCCCCCCCACGCACACACAATATCTATCTTAGATTCAGGTTATAAGGAAATGCTTGCTATTCCTTAAATCTCCTCTGTGTGATTAGTATTAGGGCTGAGATTGAATCTCAGAATGCTGGTTTTGCCTTGCATGAAAGTTACATTTGAGTGGAAGCTCGAGTTAAAGTTCAGGAAAATAAAACCATTGACCACAGTGGAAAGAATACACATGCCCACCAGGAGAGAACAGTTTAAATACTTCCTTCCTAGACATTCCCTGGAAGAGGGTGGTGAAACTCAGGGAGAGGCAAGACTAGAGATTGTGAGGCAGAGAGAAAGAAGACTCTCTGAGGGTTCGAGGCATCAATAACAACAGCTAACATTTGCATATTTGCTATGTGCCAGACACTCTGTTACAGTGCTAAATCTCAAGACAAATTTCTAAGGTCTGTAGGATTGCCATTGCCCTTTAACAGGCAAAAAAAAACTATAGTACTAAGAAATTAAATAATTTTTCCAAAGGTCCCATAGTTTGCTCAGGAGCAGAGCTGGGATTCAAACACAAGGACTTTATCTCTGCAGTCTGAGATCTTATCCTTTACCTCAAACTCTTCTGTTATGAAGACGTGTGTTCCGGAAACCCAGTTTCTAAGCCTACGGTAAAAGAGGTCTTAGCCTAGATGGACATTTCTGCTACCGGTTACAGGGCATTCAGGACCAGTTCTTTCCCCTGTTCACAAGCTTGCATGGGTTAAGCAAGACACAAATACATTTAGATGCTAAGCTGTGGAAGGTTTTGGTGCTCTGTTAAGAATGTCCTTAGGTAACCTTGAATGTCCAGTCCCCCCTCTGCTCACAGGCCCTGGATGAAAAGCTTCTGTAAGGCTCCAAATGTTCCCCCTTTAAATCTTTACAATGTTTTCCTAGCCTGGCCTAGGATCTTCCCATCCCCTCACTGGAGCATTGAGGCTATACTCAGATGTGTCCACATCCTCCCTAAATTTCTTCTTATATATTTCTCAGTAGTAAAAACAAGATAGAAACTGTCTTTTTTGTCTTAAATGTCCAGATTAGTGCTGGCCCAAATAAGAAACTAATAAATCATGGCTAACTGTAAATGGGTATTGAAGGTCAACTGTTTACAGCTCTATATAAGCAGCTTTTTATTTAATGCTCACAATAGCCCCCGAGGTATTATTATCCCCATTTTATGGGATGGGAAAAGGAGGCTCAGGAGCTAAAGTACCTTGTTCAAGGTCACATGGTAAATAAGTCTTGAAGCTAGTCTGCAAATGCAAGCAGTCTGACTCCAGAGACCACACGAAATTAGTTGGGTAAAAGGTTAATAATCTGGAGGGTTGCCTTTTAGCAAGCTTGGATTTGTCACTAGGCTAATATCAGGGCTGTCTCTATAGTGGACAAGAAATCCTTGTGAAATAATGCCCTACTCCAGACGTCCCAGCAGAAGTCACAAGACTCTTCCCCATTCTTTCCTCCAGTTTCTCTCCATTTCTTATTTCGAAGTTCTGGTTCCCAATGAACCCACTTCTTCCAGTTGTTCCAGCTTCATTTCCAGGGCTTGCCTCTCATTGTCTGCACTAGAACATGTGGCTGGCAGGTCCTGCTGACAGTAAAATCTTTTGCTCAGTTCTCAGCTCTACCCCACTCCCAGGTTCTCTGTCTTTCCCTGGAATGGTCACCTGAGGGTTCCTCCAGGACCCCAGCATTTCAGTTTTCCATGCCGGACAGATTTTGTACCTAACAAAAGCAGGCGCTCATTGTGTAGGGTGGTTCTCATAAAGAGAAGAGTCTAGAAACACATGGGAAAGTGGCCAGTTTAAAGAGGGCATGCAAAAGCTGGACCTGCAGCAAAGGGACCAGCAAATGCTAGCACTGCACCCATCCGAGGCTGGGAATCCTGTGAGTCAGTCACCCGCCCCACCCTACTCTGTAGTGCCCACTATCCTGCAGGTCAGGAGTGCGGGAGGAGAGGAGCTGCCGTCCTGGACTCCTCACACTGGGCAGATGTTCTGCGCCCAAGCTGCAGCTTTGGACTCTGTGGGCTGCTTCCACCTCTGCCACCCGTTGTTAGTGGACATCCAGGTGGGATACGTGGAAACTGCAGCAGGAGTGGCTGCTGCCACAACTGCGTTCTTCTAGTGGTTTTTTTTTTTTTTTTTTTTGAGACAGAGTCTCACTATGTCACCCTCAGTAGACTGCTATGGCATCGCAGCTCATAGCAACCTCAAATGCTTGGGCTTAAGCAATTCTCTTGCCTCAGCCTCCCAAGTAGCTGGGACTACAGATTGCCAGCTCCAGTGTATGTGGCTGTTGCCCTAGCTGCTAAAATACACGTGAGGAGCCTCTAGTGGCATTTTGAAGAGTAAATAGATCAGGCCTCTGATGCCCCTTTGAGACAGGTGTGGAGATGCCCCCCGATCAACCTGCTTGTCTTAGTCTTCCTGTTACTCTTGTCTGGGACATCAGAATGGAAAAAGTCCTTCTTTCTTGCTCCGGTCAGTGCAGACGATCTTATAGCAGGGGTGACTGCACTTCCCCAGTCAGTTTCTTGAGGCTCTCATTTTCCAGAACACTCCTCCTGGACCAAGTTGTGCTGCTTCCTCTGTGAAGTCAGAGCCTCTAGAGATGAGCCATCTGCCACTGGGTTCCTCTTGGGAGAGGAAGCTTCCACACTTTGAGAAGCCAAAGTTGAGTCAGACAGGAAGCCCCCTGGGATGGCAGAGTGGGAGTGGCTGCTCAGCAGTAGAAGGGGAAAGGAAGCTGTTTCTACTGGAGGTCGGGAGCTAGAACCCACAGACAGAGGGTGTACTCCTTGGCAGAGGGTCGCCTGACACTGCAGAGTGAAAGCATCTCCAGGTATGCTATGTCCCTCCCCAAGCCTACCTTTCCACGAAAGCTTTCCAACCAAATTGTGGTGAAGGTACAGAGCTCCCTGAGCTCCATTTTAGATGTTGTCATGGCAATGGCCTGGGTGTCTGCCATCCAGGAGGAGGTAGATGCCCTTGCCTCTCAAGATGTGTGTCCTGACAAAAAACTGTTGCAGGTGGCTGGTGCGTATCTATGTCAGAAGGAGTATAGAAATCTCTAGGGCTGCCCTTCAGACTCTGCCTCTCAAGTCGGTTTCTGTTTTGATTTCTCACTTCTGCCCTTGGTTAGGGCATCCTGATACCCGAGGAGTAGTCCTATTTCAGGGTTTCCATATGGTGGTGATAGGCAGTAGGACTCACTCATTCTGGGGAGCCCCTCTGGCCCTGGGGACTTATGCTAACAGAGCAGCCTGACTGCGACTGCTGGCCAGGGGTGAAGACTGTCAATGTCATCTTGCTCTGGCTCCAGAGTTGATGCTGGAAAAGTACATTCTCACATGGACCTTCCACGGCAGGTCTGGGCATGTGTGCTTTGCACTGACGGAAGACAGCCATTGCTGGGTGTTCCAGATGCCTTCCGCCCTGGTGAAACACTTCTGTGCCTATTCCGTCCCCCCAGAGTCACAGGCCAGGTTATATTGCTCTTACTAGCTGTTGTACCTTCTAGTGACCCCTCCTTCCCCATCCAAAGAAGTCTTATACTTTAAATAATCTGCCAGTGATTTGAAGTCTCACTGTTTGAATTCAGGGAGCATATTTTCTTACATTCAGGTAAACAATGCTATAAACAAATAATGGGTTAGTTTTGCAGGATCAAATTTCATAAATGAGTAGTGGTTAGCTTTCCAGGTGAGTCCACCACAGCCAGGTTGATGTTATTATAATCAAAATGCTATACTTTTGCTATAAAAAATGACAAAGACAGTATTGTAGGATTAGGGGTTTAAAACAATATTTACAAAATGATATACAGTTCATGAAATTCTTGACATTATTGGCCCTGCCTGAAAGCCTTGTCTCAAGGGTCAGAAGGAGGAAGCAGTGCCTCCCATCTGATGGCAAGGGCGGGGGAAAGGTGGTGAGGAGAGACTGCAGACCCTCCCAAGAGCACGGACCACCATGGGAAGCAGAAACTGGCAGGGTTAAGTAATGGAAATGATCTCCCTGAAGACCAGTTTGACTACTTATTACTTGTGTAACTTTGGGTAGTGTTTTATCTTCCTTAGTCTCATCATTTGCTAAATAAAGGAGAGTTGATAAGACAGTTTCTATGGGGTTTGCTAGGTACGTAACACATAATGCTTCTAGCTGAGTTCCCTTGTACATGGAGTCAAGTGGTGAATGGCTTCAAAGGCTAAAAGACCAAAGTATGCCTCACCTGCAAAAAGGGAGTTGCCAAATGTGTATAAAGTATTTAGCATGTGATGGCCAGCAGTAGCTGCCATTAATAATATTATTATGCTACCTTCTGGATTTCCCTAAGGAGACTGATTCCCTTCTGCCATGCCTACATTCTGTTCTACCCACCAGACAGCCAAGATGCTATTGCTACTTGACTTATGGAATAGTGGGGCAGGGTGGCAAGGTCAAGGCAGGCAGGTATTGCATCAGATCTCTAAGGATATGAGTCTGCCACAGAAGTAATTGGGATGGAAGGAGGATGGGAGTGGTGAATGGGGAATTCGGGGAGTGCTTTAGCCAACGGATAACAAGAAGGAATAAACAGAGACGGGAAGAGAAGAATTCAAGGTGGAGTGAAGAAGAGGGGAGGTAAGCCTCATTTAGAAATCTGTATGAAGCATATTCTCACTCTTATGTGGGAGCTTTATAAAAGGGTGGCTCTCACAGACATAGAGAATAGAACGAGAGATACCAGAGACTTGAAAGGGAGATAATTATGGGTTCAAGCAGTCAGGTAGAACAAATAAATTCTAGTGTTTGACAGCAGACTGTTTGACAGGTGACTATTCTTAGCAATAACATTCTGTATATTTCAAAGTAACTAGAAGAGAGGACTTGAAATGATACCCACACATACAAATTATGAAGACTCAAGGTGATGGATTAACCAGTTTTAATTTAAATTAACTCCAAATAGCCTGGCCCGATCGTGGCACAGTCTATGCATGTAATAAATACTCATATGTACACCATAAATATGTAAAATACTATATATATATCAATAAAAGAGAAAAAAATTAAAATCTGTGTTAAGGACATCGGGGAAATTCACACAAACTCTTGCCTCTATTCTCACCTAAGATTTTTCTCCACCAGTCAAACTATCAGGTAATATATATCCTAACCATTTGGCCTTCCCTGTCTGTTACACTGAAATATTATCTCAGAAATCTTCAGTGGAAAACTTACTGCGTGAGCTATGGAACGGTGGGCAGATTCCACTCTTGGGGGACTCTATACGCCTCTTCTAAAAGGTCTGCCTCACTCAGACCTCTTCTCCTGTGTTTCTGTATGAGCTGTAGTTTTTGTAGTAGTACTTTAACCGCTGCATGTGAGCTTTGTGTCAGGTCTCACTGTGACAGGACACAAACAAGGCCACTCTCATGCCGTCAAGCTCTAGCTCAGGTTTCAAGTCTGCGATCTGCAGAGATCTCACTGTGTGACCCAGGGCAAATGAATTAACCTTTCTGAGGTCCTGTTCCATGTACCAACTGGAGGTGTTGGACTCTGTGATCTCAAAATCTCTTACCAACTTCGACATCCAACCTGCTTCTCTTCCACATAAGAAATGTTCTGCCCCTAGCTTTTTGTTTTGTCTTCCGTGTGATTTTTTTCTCCCTTAGAATAATAAAAGAGAGGCCAGAGGTTAGGTAAGCATCAAAATTTCATACTAAGAGTATGGCAGTCTATTAGAAACATTGATGGTTTGAATATCCTGAGAACTGATTAAATCTTCCTTTGGTCATGAGGGTGAGTGGAGACCACAGTAAGAGCTCTCATTGTTGTTCTGCCTGTGTCACAGAAGGCTGCCAGATGAGGGGAGAGAAACACTGGTTGGTCCTCTCTTTCTGAAGTGCAGTGAAGACAAGTGCATTCTTTGAAGCAAACCCCAGTCTTGTGTGTGCTTTCTAAATGGTTTCTCCGAGTCCCTTCCTGAAAATAGTATGACTGAGCCACCATAGAGTGGGGTTTCAGTATGAGGACTCTGGCTAGGTCATGTGTCCTGAGATAAGGGGCCATATATTTCTCAAAGTATCAAGGGCCTGCCCAATGCAAATCAGCCAAATCAATGAGTATGTCCCTTGAAACAATACAGGATAGTAATCAGAAGAATCAGCCTTGGAAACCAAGCAGATCTAAGTTGAAATCCCAGCCCTGTCTCTAAAAAGCTGTATAAGCTTAAGCAAGTAACATAACCTCCCCAACACTTGCTTTCCCTCTTGCAAATGGAGTAGTAAGTGTTTGTACTTCATAAGGTTGCTGTGAATATCACATGAAATGAGGCAGCTAGGTAGCCTGGCACTGTGCCTGGCCCATGTAAGTGCTGAGAAAAATTAGCTCTCCGATATTATAGGCATTATTTCTGCTGCTATGGGGCTGAAAATCATGGGGAAAGGACCACACTAAAAGCCAATTAAAATCAGTGAGTGAAAAGTAACACAGATGCTTAGAGAGGTCAAAATAAGGCAAAATGGGAATTGAATTGTGTCTTAAACAACTAGAATGTGGCAAAGAATAGTAAAGGTAATTCCAGGAAAGATAAGGATAATTATTCTTCCTTTAAGTGAGTATTTAGTGAGAATTTACTATGTGTTAGGTGCTGTTCTAGGTACTGGAAAGAACAAGATACATTCTAGGAATAGGTCAAATGATAACTAAATAGATAATATTATTAGGTAGTGTCAAATGCTGCAAAAAAAATAATAAAGCATAAAGTAAGAGAAACAAAAAATATGGCAAGAGGTGGGGTGCTTTTTTCCGACACAGTAAGAGACTTCTGAGCAGAGCCTGAGTGAGAGAAGCAACAGGGTGGATCCTGTAGGCTGAGCTCTCTTGGCAGAAAACGAGCAAGTGCAAAGGTCTTAGATGAGATGGTATTTACCAGAGAACAGCAAGCAGGCCCAGGTGACTTGGAATGATGCTCAGGGGAGAGAGGGCATAGGAACTGGGTTGAAGAGGCAGCCAGATGCCAGGTTTCAGATTTTATGCTAAGTAGGATATGAAGCTCTGGGATATTCTAGAGCTGGGGATTGACAACATCTGACTTCTGTTTTTAAAAATTTCATTCTGGTTGGTAAAGAGAACAAATTATGTTGTGGCAGTGAAAGGGAGGATGACAGAGGAGTAGGAAAAAGGACTTGATAACAATCGTCATGTGTCAGAAGAGAGATGAGAGTAGAATGAATGACCTGGAGAGGAAGGGGCGTGGAAAGTGGTTGGAGTCTATCTTTTTAAAGTGCATCCCATGGAATTTTATCATGGGTTGGATATGGGGTCTTAGCTTGACAACTGCGGCAATGAAGGTGCCATGTGGGGAGATGGTGGAAGTGAAAGAGGAGAGGCTAGAGGCAATAGAATCAAAAGTTTGTATATTCCTGATGGGCAGATGTTTTCAGGGTAGAGATCGTGACCTCCGCTTAACGGAAGACTGGCAAACCGACCTAAGGGAGAAGCTTTCAGAAGTGGATTGGAACCACATGGAAGACCTCCAAGGCCAGGACCACTCTAGAATCCAACCGCTAGGCATTCATGGGCTCCCCTGGGCCTCCACTCATAGCATATTGCTAACGCTCCTTCCAGCCCTGGGAGGTGCAGCCTTTCGTTACATTACTACTGCTTCCTGGACAAAGACACCAAGACAAAGGGGTTAAAGGCTTATGTAAACCCCTGGTGAGACTGCAATGATGGTTGAGCTCTCTTGTTTCTTAGACTGGGGCCTGTGTGTTGGGCTGCAGGGCCCTTCTGCAGAGCTGCTGGAAGCACTGTATCATGCACACCTTTCCTTGCAAGCATTGCCCAGGTGGCCTTTTTGAAGGCATCACCGGCTTAGAGAAACAGTCAGTGCCTCTGATTCCTCCCAGTAATGATGGTGCTTTGTGGGAGCATCCCCCTGGAATAGACTTTTTTTTTTTTTCAGGCATTGATCCTGCCCTGGGGTGTTTTCCAGAACTTGCACTACTCCCTAATTACCCAGTAATGCTGAGGGCTTATGAAAATGCTGTCATTTGTGTGAGAGGGGGAGGGAAGACTGAAGGAAGAAGAAAAAAAAAAAGGATAGAAAATGCTGTTAAGCTTGGCAGAACTCCAGGGTTGGGTAATTACATTCTTTGGGGTGTATTCTCGCCATACACACTGTCTGTGGAGTATTTTAGGAGCTTTCTGTATGAATTGTGCTAGAAAACATGAGAAGTATTATCATTATTATTTTTTAAACATCTTTAAAAATGGGGCCTTTCAAAAGCCACAGAGGCACCCTCTCTCTGATTGCATTTTCACCAATTTGTTAGCTGTCAGCGATCTGTTCTCAGATCATAAATTTGATGGTTTTTTCCCCCTTGAATTGCTTTGCACTAGAAGCCTAAAATGTTCAAGCCAAAGAAACCTTGGTATGACACCCACATTTTGCAGATGGAGACATGAGCCCAGACCAGGGAGGGAAGAGACCTACCAAGGCCGCTGCCTCAGGTAGTTGGAGGTGCAGGAGAGCAGCCCCCAGACCCGATCCCTGTCCTTTTTTTCCCTCTGCTGTCAGTTGGAGTCACAAAGCTCCAGAGCCAGGATGGTCTGCAACCATTACCTCACCTAATCTTGTCATTCTACAGATGAGCAAACAGGCTCAGAGAGGTAATGGGATTGACCCGCACATTCATTCTAAATGGGTGTTTGGCCTTGTCCCCTAATTTCTGCCAGCATTCTGTGGCCTGTGGGCCAGATCAAGCCCAGAGACAAGCACTATTCTTACCCTCTTTCTCAATTTTCTTGACTCGGCAACGACGGTACACCAAATTAAAAAAAAATCATACGTCTGCTTTTTCTTGAAAAAAAGATCTGAGAATCTGGTCATGGTGGGCTTACCTTTCCTGATGGCAACAGTCTGTCACCACACACAGGAGTGCCTGTACCCCTTTGAAAGGAGACAGACTTTCTCGTTTTCTGTGTCCTCACTGCTCTTTCCCCAGATCAGCTCACTTCATTCATTCCCCTGCTTGGCTCAAGGAAGCATTTGGAGTTGAAATCCCTGCTTAACACCGTTCTCCTTGATTTGCAGTGTGAAACCAAAGCCAAAATGAGTAAATCTTAGATAATTTTGGCTACAGGGTAATAGGACTGAAAGTGTGCCAAAGATATGCGCTGGGATAGGTCATAATTAATCTGAGGAGTAGGTGCCATATGGTCTCTGAAGTACAATTTAAACATTTGGAACCTCCCCCCCAGCCCCCAGACACCCCCAATCCCATTGACTGCCTTTACTAGACGCTCATCCTTCTGGACCCTAGGGAGCACCTATCTTATACTATCACACTTTAAATGTTAAAGGTATTGAAAGAAGAGAAATCTAATCTTTCTCCAATGTAATATACTGTAAGGGATGATGGGACAGGTGCTGAGCTCCTGGTGGGCCAGTTGCTATGTCCCCTTAAGGAAGGATGTCTGGCCTCTGTGCTACTTGCATTTTGAACCAGATAATTCTTTGTCGTGGGGTAGTTGTCCTGTGCATTGCATCACATTTGGCAGCACCCCTAGCTTCTATTCATGAGATTCCAGTATCTCTTCCCCAGTTAGGAAAACCAAAAAATCCCTCTGGAGGTTGCCAAATACCTGCAGGGAGAGAAAACAGCTGCTCATTGAGAATGATTGTCCTAAGCTAACCATCTAGCCACTCTGAGCCTCACTTAACCTGTATAATAAACTCTAATTTCTGTCCTTCCGAAGTGGTAGGGGGCACAAGATGAGATGAGGCCTGTACGATATGGTGAAACTACAGCGTGTCACATATCAAGCAACAGACCTATAGAGAGTCGTGTCTTCCAAGCCAGATTTGGGCACAGCAAATAGGACTGGGGACTCGAAGGAGAGACAACGTGGTGCACCAGGATAGGTGATGCAGGGACACAAAGCTGTTTGGTAAGTCCTTCTAAGCTTTGAGGGTGAGGAAATGAGGAAACCACCTTCCACCAGCTGTCAAGTTTTTTTCTTATGCACATACCTGCTATGGTAATTGTCACACAAAAATATCTCATGGTTTGCGATTGTCTGCCAGGAATTCTGTGGGTTCCAAATCCTGACCCTGACTTCCTCCAGGTTCCATGCCCACCCCACCCCCCAGCCTCTCACCCCCACCAATTGCACACACAGGTTCCGGGCTCCCCGGGCCCACACGTCCTCTCCTGTCTCTGGCCCTTGCTGGTGCTCTTTCTTTGGTTCTGCCTGCAATCTCTTCCTTCACAGCCCAGCTCTTTCGAAGCCTCGCTGGATCCCACAGACAGACACACTGGCTGCTTCCCCCACGGTTGTGTTTATGTCTCCCCTAGTGCACTTGTCATAGCCTGCTTGGAGTGACAACAGTCTGGGTTCATCAGTCTTCCATTTCTGCCATATTCACCTGCCTTGAGGTGGAGACTGTGTCTGATTCTTTTCCAGAACCCAGCACCTGGCACCCTGCTGGATACAGAATAGGTCCCCCACAAACAGTTGAAGAGAATTTTGAAAGAAATGGAATAAACAGTTGAATCTAGGTAGTTTGACCTAGATGCCTAAGCTTGAAATATAGAAGTTTTATATTTATTGTATCAGTAAAGAACTATGTATTCAATAGGCCAAGTGACATTGAAGAACTATGTATTTAATAGGCCAAGGGACACTGTTGACCGTACTTGAGCAGTGCAGCAGCATAGAGCTGTTTTAGGAAGATCTGTTTGACTATATGATTTATAATTATCATAACATATGCATTTCTTCGACTCCTTTAAAAGTCCCCTCTCCCCAAAGTATGCAAAAGAATTCTTACTATCACAGGTGGGCATTGAGGTTTTGCTAATTAATCCTTACCCCGGTCTTTGAAATCTTTCTCTGAAAGCTGACGGAGAAGTATGAAGCCTTTAGTGACAGCCTAATTATTATTATTACCGGGCACAAAGCTCAGAGAATTTAAAAGATCCCCAGGTACCATTCAAAATAGTAAGAGAAAAAAATGCAAATGGAAGTATTATATGCTAGAATTATTAAAGCACAAACTCTTAATGTTGCAGAAACCTTAGGAGTGATCTTTTCTGATTCTGTTCACCCATCTTTTTAAGTTGATATGTACACTACCTCCAGCACATCTCTGCCCACTTGTTACTGCTGTGGGAGCTTGAGGGTGAAGAGCCTGGGCCTTGTGGTAGACTTTTCTGTGTTTCAATCCCAATCTCTTCCTTGTTAGCAGTGCAAACACAGGTACATTTTTAGTTCTCATTTTCTTTATCTATAAAATGGATATGAGGTTACCTACTATAGGGGTTACTGGACAAATAAATGGCACATGTGCTTAGCAGGGTACCTGGCCCATGAAAAATGGTGAATAAACATTAGTTTTAAAAATTACTTGAGCAAATTAATTTATGTGGAAGTACTTAGGGAATCACAAAGCATAAGGCATCTGACTTCCAAGTTGTTTCTAGTTTAGGGGCTGGTTCCCTTGAACATGATCAGACTTTTTTTTGCAAATTCTAGCCCTTGCAACTGCTGTACAAATGTGTGTGTGTGTGTGATACGCAGTTCTGGTGAGGGAAATGAAGAGGTTCTGCATAAAACGGCCTGTTCAAGTGGCAAAGGAAACTCAGGTTCAAAGTGTATTCTTTTCTCTTTCCAAGATAGACTTGACTTTTCCTGGATTATTCTTTGGTAGGTAGGAGTTTCGGCCAGGGCAGTAGTCAACTGGTAAAGGTCAGGGCACTCAAGTTTGTGGGTTAGACTATACATCTCAGCAGGTCTGCTCTTTATGATTTAATCCCAGGCGCCTTGACTGATTTCCACCTTACAGGGTTGGGGTGAGGACAGACACAGATAACACTGTAAAGTTGCCTTATAGAGTAAAGGGCTCCGGGGCTGTGAGAGAGTGCTGCTTTGTAACCCACACCGTTTCCCTGAACACAGTTGTTCTCGCTACAGGTTATTTCAGCAGAAGCCCAGATTCAGGAGAGCCTGTGGAGCTCCAGCTTACGCTGGACATGACCAGCATCCAGAGATAACTGAAAGAAGCCTGAATCCTCTCACTAGAAACCCTGCAAAATGACTCATGTAATTGCTCTGTGTAAGGATCCTTAGTCTTTATTGTACACCCACAGGATTTCTGATGCTATAGACTCCTGTGGAATGCAGGGAATGGGCAGGGCATTTTAAATGCCCAGGATGTAAATGGGACCACCAATTCCACTTGTAAAGATGGACAGGGACTGCCAAATACCAGGTGGTCAGGACACCTGCCAATCATCCCAGATCCTCCATTGTCTGTCTTTATCTATTGTTCCTTCCGTTCGGAGGGAGGAAGCTTTTTTCCTTTAAATTTCCTAGGAGGGATTTCTAGGGTCTTCCCCTCAGGAATTAGTTGTAAGAATAATTGGGCCAGTGAAGTGCAGGAAATATATCCAGCGCAGCCCCGTGCGCTCCTAGAAAAAGTGACCTAGATCAAGCATCTAGCTGATGGATTGAGGACTATCCTGGGGACCCCCTGCCACCTACTGACTTCCAGCTGATCCCACATTCCCAGCTGCTTCTTAGGCCAGGGTGGGGGAGGGGGCAGGGAGAGCTCGGGCAGGCGGGGGAGGCGGCGGGGGCTGCCGGGTGGCCCCTTTTGAGACCCCAGCGTGTCTTCCCCCACCCACTCACACCCCTCCGCACCCTCAGAAAGGAGGCTAAGGTGAGGACGGGAGGCGGGCGGGGTAGGTAGGGGAGGCCGGCGGTGGAACTCCGAGCCGCTCCGTGGGTATTAGCAGAGCTCGCTGCCTGTGTGAGCGTGAGGGGGAGAGCGAGAGTGCAAGGGAGGGAGCGAGAGGCAGGCTGCGCGAGGAGGAGAGGAGAGGGGGAGCCAGCGCTCCAGCTCGCATGAGGACGGGCTTCTCTTCCCGTGCTCAGTTAATCTGGCTGTCAGTTGGTGTTAACGCTGCAGTTTAAGTGCTCGGATTCCAAGGGAAACAGACAAACCTCACAGAGGGAAGGAAGGAAGCAAGCGAGGAAGGAAGGAACGGCAGGAGGAAAAGAACAGGCAGAGCAGCGAGAGGAATAAAGGGAAGGGGGGGAAACACCAAATCTATGATTGGACCTGGGCTTCTTTTTCGCCAATGCAAAAAGGAATATGCAGCACATTTTTGCCTTCTTCTGCACCGGTTTCCTAGGCGCGGTAGTAGGGGCCAATTTCCCCAACAACATCCAGATCGGTGAGTGAGGGGGCCACCTGGGGAGGGACTTTCTGGGTCTGGCCAGGATTTTTGTTGGGGGAGGAAGTGGGCTTGTGTCCCCACTCCCCGGTACTGACTGTTCTGCTTGGTTGTCTAAAGCTATGCTGCCGAGCTGGGGGGAAGTCTTGGGCTGTATCCAGGGGAGGGGGCTGCTCCCGATCTGATGAGGGGTAGAGGGGAAGTGCTCTCTCTCTCTCTCTCTC
>NW_003852398.1:22764230-22823797 GCF_000181295.1 Otolemur garnettii | reverse complement strand
AAAAAAAAAAATCAGGCTGTAGCGTGGAAAACGGTGGTGGGTTAAACATCACCCACCAGGAGTTAACTCTTTTCCTTAGTGGATGACTCTTGGTTTCATTTATTTATATAAGTATGTATGGTGTGTATGTTTATGTGTGTGACTATATATTAAATATGCACATATATGTTTAATTGAGGGAGGTAGTGCTTTTATAGCTGGGGGAGGGGGAAGAGACCCTCTAAATGAAGGAGTGGAGGGTGCTGGGGGCATCGCAGCCCCTGAAATAGTGCCAGAAGGGCCCCCACTCCGGGATGGGCGGGCGGGCTCTCTCCTGCTCTGGACTCTCCCGGCTGCCTGCTTTTTGCTGTCTGCCATGCTGGGCTGGTGGTCCTCACTGCCCCTGTCCTGGAACTTCCTGGCTGCCTTTTCTCTGTTCCTTCTATTGCCCACTCCTCTTGGATTCCCCATCCACAGAGGTTGTCCCCCATAGACACACAAACACACATGCTGCTTTCTCCTGTTGGCTGCCGCTGTCCTCCTCCCTGGGCTCCATCCTCCCAACTTGGAGCAGGTTTCAACATGCTGCCTGCCTTGTTGCTCCCCGTCTCCCGGTCCTGGTTGCTATGTCTCTAAAGGCCCCCACCCTGGCTGTATGTCTGTACGTACGGGGAGCCGACAGATAATGCTGCTCCTAATAATAACGGGGGAGAGCGGAACAAACAGGAGCAAAAACACCAATAACAAAACGTGCCCACGAGGCTTCAGTGTAACCAGCGTTTCAAAGCTGTTCGTGTCCCAGAATCGAGTGAGCTGCTTTGCTGGGAGGCATCTTGGTTAGTTTGCTTTCTGATTTCTCCCCCTCCCCACCCCGGTAGGGAGATAACTCCACTGGGGAAAGTTCCCATTGAGGGGAGTTTGTGTTCTTTGTGTGTGTTTGTGGGGGGATGTGCTGGAGTTGGTATTCAGTGGGAAACACATGTGCTGCAGAACCCATCTCTTTCCGCCTCTCTCGCTGGCTGGCTGCAAGGGTGGTTGAAACGGTCTTGGAGTAACTTGCTTTGTTTCCTGACACCTGTTAATCGACATTCTGAATTGTGTATACGTGTGCTGCTGCCTCACAAGCAAAACTTCTGTCTTCAGGGGAGACGCTTCCCTGGCAGCCCAGTCTGGAGCCTTCTACCTCCCCACCTCCCACCTCTTCTCTTTCATTCATTGCAGAGGGGGAGGAAGGAGGCAGACGAGCATTTGGGGTGTGGTCATCTGGGGGGGGGGTGTCACATCAGAATCAAGAAAGATTTTGTTGCTTTTGCTCCTTAAGATGGGGGCACTGTACATGTGGAAGCCACTCACTTCTGCGTGTAGCTTTGTTTATGTTTGTTCTTATACATTGCCTCTCTGTGCTGGTTGGAAATGCCTGCCTGGTGTATTTACATTTACTCTCATTGGGGTAAATGCATGAAAATGTTTTGTTGTGTATGTGGTATGTTTGCTTGTGTGTCTCCTCAGATTTTTATCGCATTTAGCCCTAACTTGTTTGTTCAACTGATAAAACCATGGCCACTGTTTTCAAATAAGAGATTAAAACATTCTATTGTGGAACAAATGCTGAAAATATCATTGCTATCAGGTAGTACTTGATTCCACTTGTATGATCTCTAACAAAAGCCTTGCAATCCCTTTATTAGTTCTTAGAAACAAACACATACCCACCCTATAAAAGTACATTATATTGGGACTGTAATCCCTGTTGAATCTGAGATAAACTTCTGTGTAAACATTCATTATAGTTCAGTCTCTAGAAACAGCTGATTTTAATTCACAGAAATGTACTTTAACACATTTACATGTCCACAGTAAATACAAAGGTAAGCCATGTACTCTCGGTTCTTGGAACAGGAGCTCCGACAGGCACCTTTACTGTGCTTTTTACTAGAATAGAATGTTTGTATTCTCTTGACATTTTTAAGATCCCACATCTTTGAAGCACAAGGTTCAACCCTGCAAACACACAATGGTAATCCCTTATGTAACAAGTCATTCCTAGGTAGCTAGGATCATGTGTGGTGAAAGAAGCAGCAAAATATTGTTTGCTGGAAATCAGGAGTTTTCAGAATAAATGAACAAGAAACCTTAGAGATAATAAAATAGTTAAATTGCATGCAGGTCTTGCCAGGCCAAAGACCAAAAGTGTCCCAGTAAACGGTTATAGTGCCAGAGAAGCCCCCAGGGTATGGGAGCTGTATTTCAGTCACTCTGTGACCCTGATTAGCACCTCCTTCCTATAAGGCTCTACGTTGAGAATGGGACTGAGACAAGACGAATTAGATACAAGGTTGGGGGGGAGGTTATGTATGTGCAAGAGAAAAGCCCTCCTGGATGATCTGCATGAGAATGGGAAGAAGTGAAATATCACAATTCTCCAGTTTTCTCTGACCTTAGCTGAGTTGAGGGGCACACAAGGGAGTGAGCAGTGTGATAGGTTAGTTAGAGGACCTTGTCACATAGACGCTCAGCTGCAGAAGTTTAAGCCTCAGCGTCTAGTTGGGTCTATTTGAACTCTCATTGGCACTATTAAAGGTGGCAACTAGTGAGTTTAGGGGGAGAAAAAGGACACATGTGGGGCGGGCTGTTGAAGAACTCAAGGCTGTTCCCATCCCAGATACCATGTTGCCCTCTCTTTCCTCACAGGGGGATTATTTCCAAACCAGCAGTCACAGGAACATGCCGCTTTTAGATTTGCTTTGTCGCAACTCACAGAGCCCCCAAAGCTGCTCCCCCAGATTGATATTGTGAACATCAGCGACAGCTTTGAGATGACCTATAGATGTAAGTAATTGCTTCTATTTCTGAGATTTCTTTCTGTGCTAGGCCAATGAAAGGAGGACCTGTGGGTAGGTGGTGGTGTTGCAAAAATGACTTTAGTTGTCATTTGTCTTCACAAGAGAAAACCCTCCAAGAAAAATGTTGAGAGTCTTCTGAGTGAGTCCAGCAGTTGGCATTTTAGCCCTTGCAGTGTTTCATGGACTAGGTTTGCTTTTTCACTGTCAGCTAACTTGAAATGCCAGCAGATGGGTACTTGGGGTGACTGCATCTCCCCTACCTCACAGAGGTTTTCTGGTTCAGCTGAGAGAGTTTCACACATAGGAAACTTCTGAGAGACATAGAATTAAAGGTTCTGACATTACGAGAATGTGGCTTAAAATGCTGAAGTTATTTCTTGTCCATAAGTTAAAAAAAGGAAATGTCTTTGTAGCATGAATTAAAAAAAAAAAAAGACAGTTGAGCAGTTGTATACTTCTGGTTTCTCATTTTTTTTAAGTGACTGATAATTATTAAAACTTGATGCCTTGATTATTTTTAAAATGGCTAGAAGTGATTGACTGCTGAAGACATAGTTTGCAGGATGGCCTTTGAGCAGAAAGCAGAACAAAGGTGGCTTCAAGAAAAAGAGAGGCGAGATAAATCTATGGGATGTGGACTGTATTATAAAATGTGGTCAAGAAGCACCATTCTGAGTTTTTCTGGCCACAAGGACTGAAAAGGAAGCCTGTATGGTTGTATGATTGTCATTTTATGACAGATGAAAGAATAAAAATTAATCAGTAGAGACATTTTCCCCTCAGGGATGATACTCAAGTAAAAAATTATGGCATGGAAGTGTGAGCTGAACGTGGAAGAACAATTAGAGACCAAAAACTGAATTAAATTGGCACCATAGGCTTGCATGTATCTATGGACGTGGCGACTTCTATTGAGCTATGGATGTTTGAAGGCATGGACCCTATTTCCTTCTTCCCTTCCCCGAATTCCCACATGGTGGGCGCTCCATGATTTGAACTGAGCATGCTTTGAAGTCTTAAAATGATAAATCAGAATTCTTCCTATCCCTAAGACCACTCCTAATGTTGATATGAATTTCAAGAATTATAATTATAACAGATTTTATTTATTGAGAATGTACTATGCATCAAGAATTATGATAAGTACTTTGTGGATAATTTTAGTAATGTTCACTGCCATTCATTGAAGATTGACTATGGATCCTGTAATATACTAATTGCTTTAGTGTTAGTTCATTTACTTTTCATAGGAGCCTTGGGGAGTGGTGTATGTTATCTTCCTTTTAGAGATGGGGAAATTGAGACTGTGGTAGGCTGTGTGACTTGCTCAAGGTTACACAGGAAAGGAAATGGTGGCCTTGTGACCCTGTGGTTCATGTTGCTGGACATTTTGTTGGATATGCTGATAACCTGGTCAAATATAGTGACTTGGTCAACTCTAGTGAGATATTCCAAGATCTGAAAAGGAAAGTTTAGGGTCTTATAAGGAAGTGACCTGATAAAGCACCTAAGAGGAAAAACTTAAGAGTGTTTCAAACTGCACAGGAGTTACCAGTTGGATAAATAAAATAGCAATTCTGCATTCTGGTAATGCTGAGGTTGAAGATCTTGTTCTCTGTGTTACCTAACTACCCTTGAAAAAGAGATGAAGTTTAATTGTTGAATTGTAGTTCTATGAAACCAGCTCCTTGGGAAGCTAGAATAATATTGAGTAGATATTTAGCTATTGGATAGCCTTCAACATCTCTCGATATGGCTTAGAGTAGGGTCTTTGCAGGGGGATTTGGGTGTGGGCATTAGTGCATCTGTAGACCAACGGAGATTATGCATAATATATTGCCTGCATGTGCAATTATTTAGCATGTTCTAAATTATTTCCTGGGGAGAGCCTGCACAGGTTTTCTCATACCCCATAGTTTTTGTCATACTCCCGAATGGGTGCATTATTTAATAAGGATTACTTGGTTTAGTGAATCAAGAAGAATAAATGGCTGGTATGTGTGTTCATTCCACTCCTATTGCTGAGAACCGCCTGCAACAGAATTTGGTGGAAAGAGACGTTAACTGCTCTGTTAGTGTCAAGATGTTGATTAGCAGGGCAAGGTCATAAAAGATGAAAATAGGAGGAAATGTTCTAGAGCAAAAGGTGGTGCTTCTGTATTTTTTATCTCAACAACCTAAGACTTGATCTCTAATGGAATTGTTAGCTATTTATTAGGGAAGGAGAAATATGCAATGTTGTCCATTTTGGTCAATGAATCTACAGTAGACGGATCTGGGTTCTTGAATTTGGTGCTTGCCATATACTAGTGAACAAGTTTCCATTAATTCCTGTTGTGTTCATTTCGTTAGTCTTTAAATGTTTCTTCCTAACCTATAAGTTGAAATGGATGTTGGAAATGCTGAGATGATAAGACAGTGTCCCCCACTGGAGGGTACAGTCCAGTTGAGGGACACTGTTTGGGGGATTGTCTAAGAAGCAGTACATTTACTTTCATTTATTTGCTTAAATCTTTCATTTCTCCTCTTTGGTTCCAAGTTCAGAGTGGGTACTAGGCAACTTGGGTGAGAATGATGGCATTATAATTCCTGGCCTACCTCAAACAGACTCTGCTAACTTTCATGTGAGGCTATGGAAAGCTTTAGAGCTATGTTCACTGTAGTCCCTCAGTCTGGGAAAACTTTACATCTGTCCTGGTTTGAATTGAATAAAAAATGTCAAAGAGAGCAGAGTAATTTGGTACAGAATGGGTTAATTAATCATACATGAAAAACCAAGAAAAACATTTTTCTTAGGTTTAATTTCATATGCCTTTTTGAAGTCTGGACTCATAGTTACCTTAAATTAACTGCCCCAGTCAGTCATATCTCCAGCAAAAGAACATAATTTGTGCTGTCCTTTGATGTTTTTCCTGCGCATCTTGCTATTCATTATCCCTCCACCAGAGGGTGGAGAAGGGAAGAGAGAGGAAGTTTAACAGCCACAGATCCTGCTAGACATTTTTGCAACAGGGTATTAAAAAGAGAGAGTAGTGGTTCTAGGGCAGGGAGGCAGGGGAGAGAGAAGAGGAGCATTACTAATATCACTGGTCAAGGTGAGTTTGGTGTCTTTGCTTTCAATCTTTCCTGCTTTTTTTCTCTGCCATCATTAATGGGTAAATTCATTGAATCAGCAACCCAAATGCCTTGGGATTTCCTCTAAACCCTCTTCCAAGCCTGCAGGGATATTGGCTGGGGCGGCTGTCCATAGAGAAGGTATTCACTGACCTGCTATCCAGCTTATCTTGATGCCGTTATGGTAAGTGTAAATAAAGGAATGAATGAAATGCAGAGCAGGGCTCCTATTAGAGGTCTGAGTAGTGAGTAGCACTGTTGCAATTTAATTCTTACCTTTTCATTCATTCATTCATTCAGCAAATACATTCTGAATGCCTGCTTCATGCCAAGCATTGTGCCAGATGCTAGTTATATAAGGGACAATAAAAAAGACACAGTCTCTTTCCTTGTGGAGCTTACAGTTCAGCACAGAGTTCCTCAAATTTCAGTGCACATAAAATTCACCCAAGGAGTCTGTTTAAAGCAAGACTCAGGGCAAACTCTCCAGTTCCTGAATCAGAATATTTAAGAGCAGGCCCTGGGGAGATTCTATAGTAGTTAATATGGGGGTCACACTTTGAGAAACTCTGTAATCTAAAAAGTCGTTCATGCCTTTAGTAAGCATTTTTAAGCCCTTAACCAAACCCAGGCATGATGTTAAATACTAGAAATGCAGACAAAAGTACGATGCATTTCCTGCCCTGAAGTACTTTATCTCTAGCGAGGCAAGACTGTCCTATAAAGAGAAAATTAAAATGTAACGTTGTAAGTGCTACAGCAGCAATTTGTATGGAGTATTACAGATGCCTTGAGGAGTGGGGTTGGCTTCTCAGAGGATGTTGGTGAACTGAGTCTTAAAAATATGTGTAAATACGAGCAGTCCCTGAGTTGCAAACATCAATCCAGCTGACGTACAACTCACAATTACAAAGGGGGGGGGTGATTGCAGGTAATAGGTAAATGTGTCTGTTCCAACTTACATACAAATTAAACTTAAGAACAAATCTACAAAACCCAGGGACTACCTATTGAGATTTTCCAAGGGGACAGGTGAGTGGGTAGGAAAAGGGAAGAGGCAGCCACTTTCTGGGCAGAGGGAGTGGCATATGCCAAGGCAAAGAGGATGTTTACCTTGTTCCCCACCTCCAGTGGCACTGTCTTCTTGCTTGGTGCTTATCAAGTGCTACAGAAAGGATCACCAAATAACCATCCAGAGGCTGGTTCCAGGGCCACATACTGTTCAATAATCACGAGATTTTGCATCAAAACTTGTATACCTTGTTTCTCTTAAAATTTTAAAACATCTGGCAACACTGGGCCCCCAGGTCTGTAAGGTCTTACACTTAAGTTCACAAACTATTTCTACAAAGACTGCTTCATACCTCATGGCTGAGTAGCACTATGGTGACCTTTGAAGTAGTCCTCTTGGGAAGCTATGTACCAGTGCCAGTGCCTAGTCCACCCTTCAAAGCAATTCTGGAATTCTCTTTCTGGAATGCTCATCTGAGCTATCATTGTACAAGGTCTGATAATTACGTTTGCAAACTTGCCACCATGTGCTTGTGTTGGCAGCACTGTACAAACACCTCGGGAAGGTTTCATAGCCTTGGTACATCAGTGTCTCAAAGCTGTGTTCTTGTTGATGTGTGGCAGCATCTTGCTGAATAGTGTTTATTGTTTATTATTATTACATGTTTTTGTATGTTATGCTATGACAGCACTGATGGTTATTCCAAAATGAGACTTCCAAAATTGCTCTGAAGAGTGGACTAGGTACTGGCACCTGTGTGTAGCTTCCCAAGGGGACTACTTCAAAGGTGACCATAGTGATTTTCAGCAAGGATATGTGGTACTTTTTCCTAGAATGAATTCATGAACTTAGTTGTCACACCTCAGATGCAGCTTGAATACCTGAGATGAAACAGGGAGTATCCCATACAGACAGCCTCTTTCCCAACCAGCCCCCTTCTCTTGTTTTCCCTACCTGTTGGCTCTTGCAAGCATCGAATTTGCAACCTCTGGTAGACTAATCCTGCGATGTTAGCTCTACCACCAGAATATTAACTGCTATTCAGCAAGATCCCATAGATCTATAGTTTGGTGTTGTTGAGGATACATGGTAATATCTCTGACACCAATAAACGAGTGTCTCTGGGAGTTAGGAAATCACAGAACATAAAGATACCGAGAGCTTCAGTAATAATCTGGTGGAGAGTAGCACCCCTAATTACAGTGGACTCCTTCTGTTGAGGTCTGACTTGGGAGGCCTAGATAGTCTAGCAAGATTTTAGGCTCTGGTAATAGACGAAAATACCTTTTAGCTCTAGCCTGATGGGCATGGCTCATCATTTTCAGAGCTACAAACTAAAACAGACTTATTTTGCTTAGCCTCTGCAATGCTTTTTAAAAGGTGGCATACAAATTCAAATTTCTGGCTTTTTTGGAGAAACTTAGGGAATTGAGCAATGTTGGACCCACATTCCCGCTCTATGTTATTGTCTAGAGCCGAGAAGTGGTGCCCTCATTAAGTCTAAGCATGAATTCTCAAGTTAACAAAGTTCTCACAACTTTCTGATGTATGTGTGGCCAGTAGAACCAAATTATGTCACTTGGTCAGTCCTGTTGGCCTCTCTGCTCACCCCTGATTTGTATCCTTCAGCATCCATCATTTTATTAATTTGTTCCAATTCTATCTATTATTTACCCTGTAACAAAAATAATAAAGGACTCAAAAGTTGTGTAACTCCTGCAGTCAAAAAATTTGTAAACAGTAATGAAAAGAATGGTGGCTGGTGGTGAACTAAAGATTATTTTGAAGACCTACTCTGTGCCAGATACTTCACAGATCTTGTCTTATTTAAGCTTTATAGTAATTGTGAAAGATTATTGTCCTCATTTTATAGATGATAACTATGGAGGCGGAGAAAGCTATTGTGTCTTCTTTATATTATACAACAACTAAAAAAGCCTAAACTAGTATATGAAGCCAATTTGGGAGGGCATCAAATATTCAGGGAGCTTTCTCTCTTTAAATACTTATGATTATTTAGATATAACAAAGTGAACAGCAGTGAAAGAGCTCAATAGGAGGAGTACCACAGTGATTCAAGATTAAGAGTCAAGACTTCTGAGGCAGAGGCTATGGCTGTGGATAACAAATACTTCGGCAGGGATGGAAGTTTAGCAGGCATTACAGTGTGGAACAGAACTTAATGGTGGGGTGAGAGGAGGGTATTGAAATGGGCGAAGTCACAATATTCCTCCTCCCTTCCCCCAACCGCTTACTTGCACATAGTGACGAGTTCAGATTTGCCTCCTGCACCCACACTGTGCTCTAGGTTCAATGACAGATGTCTACTATTTTCTGGTTAGTGTTACAGTCTCATCTGATTTTCGCTCCCCCATCTCCACCTGTGCCTTCTCTTTAACACGTACAGGTATCAGTGGTTGGTTTGTATTATAAATGTAATCTAATATTGATAATATCAGCTTCTCTGTAGTATCAGTTCTCTAGAGTATCAATATTTGTAAATATTTCTTCCTCTGACTAGTTAGAAAATATCAGCTGGGATGAGTGAGATTACTACTCTCCTGTAAAATGCTCAGGATAAAGAAATCATAGACACTGGAAAAACTGATAACATTCGTTTATTTGTTTATTCATTTAAAACACTTTTATTATTGCTTTCTGAGGGGGCATATGTACGATCACTGCCCCCTTCCTTACCCTTGCAGACATCACTCGCTGATCATGGAATTCATTCCTACTGAATCCACACATGGTCTCAAATTCCTTCTCACCATAGCATTCTAAGCAGCTACCACAAATTGGTCAGAGTGGATGCAAGAGATGAAATCTATTTTCCATTACAAGGCCTTGCACTAGAAATTGAGGAAAATAAAATGCATTAGGCATTGATTCTCCCCTTAAGGGGCTTAGGTTCTTGTAGAGAAAATAGGCATGAGCAAAAACGCTGTGATGTGAATCTCTCTCTCTCTCTGTCTCTTTCTCTTTCACACACACAAACGTGCTCTGAGAAGGGAAAGAAAACTACTAGTTGGAGCAATCTTGGTTTCATAAAACAAGGACATTTGAGTTGAATTTGTAAAGCTAGATAGAACATAGATGGGAAGATAATATACTATTATATTTGTATACACACATGCACCATTTTTGATGTAGTAAAAAGTATACTAAATTGGGATTTAAAGATGTAAATTTAAATGTTCGACTGTCTTCTTGAAACGTTCAACTGTGACTATGGAGCTCATGGTTTCTGAGAGGCCTTCCGGGGCTTTATTTCTATGCTCAGAGCACATAGAACACTCTATGAATAGACAGTAAAGTAGCTCTCTAG
Source organism: Otolemur garnettii (assembly GCF_000181295.1). Lineage (NCBI taxonomy): Eukaryota > Metazoa > Chordata > Mammalia > Primates > Galagidae > Otolemur > Otolemur garnettii. The sequence continues at coordinate 22,813,521 of NW_003852398.1, read as the reverse complement.
TCTTTGGATAGGGAGAGGGTCCCTAAACCAACTGAGAATCTAAAGAAAACTCTAGACTTCCTGCCCACCATGTTGTGTATGCAAATATTGGAACATTATGTCTATCGTGGGCCTCAGGTACACTCATTCAATAGTCAACAAATATTTATGAAGTGTTTACGCTTGTGAACAACACGGAAAACAGCCTCTTGTGCTCATGTTGCTTACCAGCTAGGAAGGGACGCAGCTATTATTCAAACAATCTCACAGATGAGCATATCATTATAAGCTGCGATAAGTGATCTATAAGAAAGGGCCCTGATTTCTCTGAAAGCACATTACAAAGGAACCAGTTCTAGGCAGGGAGATGAACAGGTATTTGAATTGAGAACCAAAGGCTTTGGTGATGTGATGTTAGGCATAAGAGGAGTATTTAGGGAACTTCCTGGCAAGAGTCCTGGCCAGGCCTTGTAGGTCCTGTCATGGATTTTGATCTTTAGCCCAAGAGCGGTGGGAAATCCACTGAAGGCTTTCAAGCAGAGAAGTGCCAGGTTTAGATTTCTGTTTTCTCACTTGGAATCAGATGCTCGAGAGTACTTTGCCAAATTCATACTCCCCGGAGACTTTTGGCTTGTATAGCAACGGCCTTTGTTCCTTTCCTTCCATCACCAATTTGGGATGGAGTCTGGCAGCTGGGCAGAGGAAGGGGACAGGTGCAGGGGGTGTAGGGGACGCTCTGTGTGTGCCTGTGGGTGGTCATAGAGATTGTAGGCTGATTCAGCACAGGGCCTCGAGACCTGGTGGGCCTGTGTGGAGGCAAAGAATCAGTCAGAGTCCCTAATGATTTCATCAACAGGGAAGCTACCTGTGACCCTGAACCACAGTCTGTCTCTGGTCAAGTCAGACAACTTGGTGGTCCTCAAAGCCACACTGCCATTTCCTCCATTTGTACTTCCAAACTGCTCCTCCCATACTGTCTTGTTGAAATTCAGCCCTTCTGCTCAGTCTTAGCTCTTACTGCATCCTCTGCTTTGAGCCCTCCTTGCTTTCTCACATTCACACTCTGCTCTTGCCCTGGGCCCGTTACACCTTCTTCATGATAACTGTCACACTTAGCCCTAGTCCTTAGTCCCCTGAACCCTTATCTGCCCAACTGGACTAAATGATGTAAAGTCAGTGCCTTATTTTCTTTAGCTTCTGGACACAGTCTTCACAACAGGCTAGTTTTCAGTAGTGCTAGATGAATGAATGAATGGTGTATGCCATATAACAGCTGCAGCAGTGATGAAAATGAGCCTGAATCATTGCTGTTTCCAATAATACGTTGATATTAACAGTTTTTGAGAGTTCCAGCCAGCTGCACTATAAATTTCTATGGATGGTTTTTAGCTAGTAATTTATAGGGGTGAAAAGCAGGTGTAAGTCAGATTGAAAGCTCATTCCAGCTCCTGCTGGACTGTTTCCATGCAAGGTCCTAAATAAGGTCTATGTTTCCATTTAATTAATTTATTTATTTTTTGAGACAGAGCCTCAAGCTGTCCCCCTGGGTAGAGTGCTATGGCATCACAGCTCACAGCAACCTCCAACTCCTGGTCTCAAGCGAGTCTCCTGCCTCCACCTCCCAAGTAGCTGGGACCACAGGTGCCTGCCACAACGCCTGGCTATTTTTTTTTTGGTTGCAGCCATCTTTGTTGTTTGGTGGGCCCGGGCTGGATTTGAATCCGCCACCTTAGGTGTATGTGGCTGTCACCTTAGCCACTTGAGCCACAGGCACCGAGCCTGTTTCCATTTTCTAAATGAAAGATTTCTGGGTCAAGGTCTAACTTTGCCATGGCTGATGCAGGTCAACTCTTTTTTGAGACTCAGTTTCTTTCAACAGGTGGTGGTAAAAATGTCAACCATATGTGGTTATGATGGGCAGGACCAAATAATAGTAAGTTTCTAATCAATTTTCCACTCAATAAAATGCCATGACATATGCACTTTTATTGCCCCCTTTTCACAGATGAGGAAACAGCTTTCAGAAGGAACCAGAGGCAGTAGAGTTTAATCCCTAGGTGTGTGGACTGGGAGGGCTTTCCTTCTTCCACTGGCTGTCCGTTTGCTGTCCCTTTGGGTCCTGGGCTCCCCCTGCTACAGCAGCCCTCCTCCCCTTGCATTGGCACCTGCCACTTTCCTCATGCTGCTGTCTGCATTTTCACAAAGCCTGTAGTGCCATGTGCCAGCTTTGACTGGGGAGTGCTGAGGTCACTGGAAATCTTTCTTCACTCCTGACTGCTCTTGTGACTTGGTGTGTCCCAGCTTGCTAGCCAGAGATTACAGGGAAGCCCACAGGAGGCACAGGAGGAGTCTCAAAGAATGTAGGCAAAATTACGTACAATGAGGCACTTGGAGGATGATGAAATTAACACCCAATGGTTAGGCCAGTTTCAGTGTATTCACTGTGTAGACCCTTGACTATGGAAGTGCACTTTTGGAGAATACCTTTTATTTTGTCTACAAAAGTAACATGTACATTATAGAAAGCCATGGGAACACAGACAGCAAACACAAAAACCAAAATTTTTGTAACTATAGTACTAAGAATATACTTTCCACTTTTTGCTGAACTTAGCAATTTAAAAATTAATAGATTTATATTGCCATCTTATAACATGATTGATTTATTTAGTACTTCTACTATTACATGTTCATTTTTAATGGCTTCCTAAAAGTCCATTGCACATATATACCCCAATTTATTTAAACCATCACCTTTTATTGAATATCTTATTTATTTCTAATGTTTTTCTTGAAAACAATGCTGTGATGATTATCTCAATAAAATGTTAATCATCTGTATATTTTTTTTCTGATTTTAAGAACATTACAGATCAGTATAACACTTCCAAATGATATTTTATAGAATGATTAATATATACAAGATTTGAAATAACTTGTTCAATGCCAATTCTGACATTGCCATGCTGTATGACCTTGAGAAGATCTTTGTATCCAGTTTAGTTTCCAAAGTATAATATGGGTTGGAAATCCCAGATTTTCAGGGTTATTAGCACAGGCAAACGCCAATACTTATATGAAAGAGCTTTGAAATATCAGAAGTGCTAGGCAAATGCAGGGTAGTGTAATTAACCAAGCTTCTTATCTATTAACATAAATGCACATAGGACAATATGGCTAATTAATCTTCAGTGTTTTCCTATGAAGGTGACTGTTATCTATGATTTAATCTATTTTGTGGATAGGGAAATTTGATATCTTAAAGCTCAGTTAATCCTAGCTTCAAATACTCATACGTAGCAACACTAAGTCTGGAAGCTTTTCTTTTCACTTAGGATTCGGTCTGCAAGGATGGACTAAAGATGTGGATCATAGAGTTCCTCTGGATTAACAAACCATTGTTTATAGAAACAAGAATGAAACCACATTTAAGTAATAAGCAGTCTAGACTTTTTGATGGCACATGATAAAAACCCAACTAAGTGGACAGTTTTGGCTTCAGGTATGGCTGAATCCTAGAACTCGAATGATGTCATCAGGACTGAGATACACTCTCCAGAGTGTTAGGCTTTGCTTTTGTTTAAATTGGCTTTACTCTCAGGCATATGTGTACCACATACCAGATTCTAACACTGCCGGCCTTCATCTGCCTGAAGTCATTGAATGAATCCTGGGACACATACTCATCTCTGAATGCAACACAGTAGCCAGGATATTGTAGTCTTTTGGCTGCCTGGACCTCATAAAATGATCATTCTTGGAACTTGGGATGGTGAGAAGGACTAAAATGATCATTGCTTTAAATTAGCCTACCCAAACTATACAGACATGGAGAAGGAGTAATTCCCCCAAAGGAAATCAGGATGTATTACGAAAAGAAGGCAGATTGGATTCTCAGTAGGTTAAAACAAAACAAAACAAAAACAAATAAAAAACTCATAGATTACCTCCCATTGCACATCTCTTCAAAAGAGAAAAGTCAGACAGGCTGGAGCTGGACCAACGTAGACCAATGATCAACAAAGGCAGAAGATCCATCAACAAGCAAAGAACATAAAAGGGATTCTGGCAGGTGAAGACAAGATCAGAGGTCAGGGCAGCAACTGGTTTGAAATTCAAGCTTATGAGTTAGTCAAAGCTGTGAAGAGTCTTTGATAATCTTTGCCCAGCCAGGAGCAAACCTGTATTCATGGAACATTTTTAGGAAGTGCTGTCCACCCCCATAAGGGGGTGACAAGGGGTCTTCCCTTGAACCTGCTCTGATAATATGTTGGGGCTGTCAGCCCTAAGGTGATCTTGAGGCACCTATACTCGTGCTGAGTGACCACGACATTTCCTGCTCTACTAAAACACTTGAGCTATTGCGCACAAACTCTTTAACAGTCCCAGTTGGAAACTTGGCTGCAAATTTGATGAGCCCACACCACCAGATGGTAGATTCTTCTAATTGGTTCCATCCCCTCTAGTTTTTGGCAGGAATGAAACATTCCCTATGCCTGAAAAGGGGAGATAGCGAGAGCCAGGATCAAATGAAGGAGGATTTAACCTCCGTTAAACAGGCAGAGAACTTAAGTTGGCTCCCCTTGAAGGAGAACAGGGTGGTATGGTTCTTTTATATTAGGTCATGAATTTACATGACTGAAATTCTAAAACTGACACTGATGAGACACAGGTCCATAATGAATGAGAAGCTGTGTACCTGAAAAGGTCAACTGATACATAAGGAGACATTCATTTATTCAATAATTGGTATTTGTGGAGCATCATGGTAGACCAGATTATTATTTGCCAATTATTCGTATCTCTCCCAAACTCCTCAAGAAGAGTATACCTCCCTGCCCCATTAATGTTACATTGGATCTTGTGACTTGCTTTGGAAAATTAGATATTAATAGACATGTTTTAAGCAGAGGCCATGAGAAGAACATGCCCTAGAGCAGTGGTTCTCAGCCTGTAGGTTGCAACCCACAGGAACTGTATTAAAGGGTTGCAGCATTAGAAAGGTTGAGAACTGCTGCCCTAGAGAACCTGCCAGTTCATAAGAAAGAGAAATACAATAAGCAGAGATGCCCCAGCCAACGCACAACTCACAGACTAAAGACTGAAGTATAGCTGTCCCAGCCTTCTGCAGACCTTTGAAACCCATAGTAAACGCTCATTGTTATATACCACTGAAAATTGGGGGTGCTTTATTTTACAGCAATAGCTAGCCAATAGAAACAACCACTTCTGCATTCCACACTTTGCTGGGCACTGAGGGCACACCATGGAGTGATAGATGTGATCCTGGTCTCCATGAAGCATGTATTCTAGTTAGGAAGATAGGCAATATATATACTTACTAAAAAAAAAGAGAGCGATCATTACTAAAGTCATAAAGAAAATAGGATGTGGTGACGCAGTCACTGTGGTAAAGAAGAACACCTGGATTAGGTATTCAAGACACTTTAAGTGTTCAAAGAAGGCCTCTCTATGGAGGCAACTTGTGAACTCAGACATCAGAAAAAAGAACCCAATGGGAGTATGATCCCCTGTGGAATGCAAAAAACTAGCACCAAGAACAAATTGGATTGAGAATCTTAGTCTAGGCAGAGAAGAATGAGGTGCCCTGGAAAAATTTCCTGCAAACTAGGTCACTCACCTGTCTTGGGGGCAGAAGCTAACTTATCTCCACAACATCATATGTGCAAGTCAAGGGCTGGCAAAGATGTACTTACAGGCAAGGCTCAAAGGTGAACGTCATTGAAAGCCTCTAAGCATAGCAAGGCAGAGAGGATGAGGTATGCTAGGGAACTCCTAACAGAGAGGTGATGGAATTGGCTATACTTCTTGTCTTGGCTCCAAAATAGTCCAAAATAGTTAAGAGTCGTTGCTTATTAGGATGGCAGGAAGAGAGAGAGAGAGTGTGTGTGTGTGTGTGTGTGTTTCATACATATATTCATTCTTTCACGGAGGAGGAAAATGAACTAGATGGCTTCTAGATCCCCTTCCAAGTGTGTGATTATAAAAAGGATTCTGAGATTTAAATTATGTGTGAAGGAAATGTTAAATCGAATAACTTCATCTTAGCTCTGTGCCAAACTCTATTTGTTAATTGAGGTGGTTAATTAGAAAAGAGTCCCTCTTGGGCAAGCGAGATAAGCTCCGGCATCATTTACCTACCTGGCAAAGGCTATGGAGGCAGCCCAGCTGTAAGGGAGGGCATAGAACATTTAAGGCAAGCCCTCCATGATACTGAAATGCAGGAATGTGGGGGCGTGGGAAGTCCATAAGGGTTTATATGAAATCTAGAATCATGGTAGTATATTAGCTTTGGGAAAACAACTTGTGCTGTATTTACCAATTCGTATTTCTTACTCCATGCTCACTCTGAGTACTTTAAAATGTAGTTTCTACTCTGATGTAATGAACCAGTTCACTAGGGCTAGGGGTGGATTTCTCATTAGCAGATGTAGCTGTATTCTCGCTTTGTTTCTTATAGCCTAATGCCTATGAGGGTCTTTACATCCCTCCCTAAAGACCCTGAGCTTTGTGGGGCTATGTTCTCCTCAACCTCTACCTTTGGGGTCCACTGTGGCTCCTACTCTTTTTCTTTCCCCAATGTCTACCCTTTCCCCAAGAGTCGTGCCTATCCACTCTGAGCTTAACATATCAAAAACTGAACTGGACATTTTTCTTGCCAAATTCATTGCTCTTCCTTAACTTTATTTTTGTTGAATCATTTAGGCTCAAAATATGAGTGTCTTGTTCGACTCCTCAGATTCTGTTAACGTCTCCATATAACAAATGCGATATGGAGGATTTCACAACCACTATGATTCTTGACTCTATCACCATTTTTTTCTTTTTTCACTGGATTATGGGCTTTCTGACTAGTCTCCATGATGTAATCCACTTGTCTTCCTGTTGGAAGTGGACAATCAACTTATTGAAGACTATTTCTAGTCATGAAACTATCCCTTGTCAAAAAGAAAAAAATCATCAGTGGTGATGATGATCTTGCTCATCTTGTTTTAAGTTTGAAATCGTCCCAGGATATGAGTCTCTTAAACATATGGTCTCAGTTGGCCACCTTTTTAGACTCATCTTACACCACACACTCTATGTTCTAGCCAAACTAGACTACCTGTTGCTACCACAAACACACCTCTCACTTTCCTACTGCTTTGTTCCAGCTTACAGCATCCACCTAGAATAGTCCCCACCAGCAACTGCTATTACCTCTTTCATTCATTCACTATTTGTTCAATCCCCCTAGTATTTACTGAGCTCACACACTCGTCTAAACCCTGCAGATACAAGAGATACAAGAGAAAACAAAACCAACAAGATTCATTCTTACTTAGGGTCTACATTCTGGGGAACAAAAACATATAATGAGTTCAAAGACTTGATACATAATACAAACATAGCCAAATGGAGTTAAAGGGCAAAAAATAAGCTGGAGAGATTCTTTGAAAGGGTAGTCAGGGTCAGCTTCTCTAAAGAGGTGATATTTTAACTGAGCCTTGTTATAATTCATAGAGTGTTTTGCAATGATGAGAGCCATTCTATACCTGGTAAGCACTAACCCAGATGCTTATTACACATTCACAGTGTGAGTAGCATGACTGAGGAACTAAATCGTTAATGTTATTTAATTTCTTTAATTTTAATGTAAATATGTTGCTAGTGAATACCATATTAGACAGTAGAGATCTAGACTCTAGAATTTTCCAGGTAAAAGTGATAATAAGTATAAAGGCTTCAAGATAAGAATGAGCTTGAGTATTCAAAGAACAGAAAGAAGGGCAGAGGAGCTAACGCCTGCTGAGCAAAGTGTTAGGCAGGGTGTTTTGTCAGCCAGGAAAAGGAATTGAGACTTTAAATACAATAAAATTCCTAACAGGTTTTAAGCTTGACAGTGTGATGATCTGATTTAACTTTTAAAAAATTGCTATGGCTCCTCTGTGGAGAAGGGGGAAGTGATAAATGGACGTGAAAACAGTATGCCTTGGTCAGTTTTTGCTGCATAACAAATAGAGGCCGCCTCAGGGTTACAAATGAGATAGATTCAGTAGGTTTGTTCTTGAGTTGAGCTTGTATTCAAATAGAAGAGTTACGTTCACCTATTGTCTGCAGTAGCCTCCATTCACAAGTTAGAGTTGTGCATCGGTTGGACCTTTATGACTTGGGGACTTACTATAATAGTTTGTAAGTGTGAGTTGTATGTAAGTCAAATGTTTATAACTCAAGGACTACCTGTAACATCCAAATATCAGTGGCTTATAACAAAAACATTAAAAAAAACTGTAATAATCATAGCCTGCAGGTTTCAGCCTGCAAAGCGCAGATTGGCTCTGGTTCTGCCTAGGTTCTAGGCTAGATCGGGCTGAACTAGAGGGTTTGGGTCTGCCCTATGAATCTTTCCTTAGAGATTGAGAGTCAGGGGACAGCAGCCACAAAAAGACCTGTTTCTCTCATGGAGGGGCTAAGCTGCGTCATGCAAGTGTATTTAAAGGCTCAGCTTGTTCAAATCTATTAAAAGTAGAGTATAAATGTCTTAGCACAATAATTAAGTGAGGTGGAAGGCTATGTTAACAAGTTTGATGTAAACATTCCAAATTGTATATGAAACCAGCACATTGTACCCCATAAATGCATTAATGCACATAGTTATGATTTAATTAAAAAAATTAAGAGGTGAAAAAAATGCTCAGCTTGTGTCACGTCTACTAAGTCCTTTAATATTCCACTGGCTCCAGAAAGATGTGTGCCTCCACCTAGTACTCATGGGGCAGAAAAACTCACTCTGCCTTCTAAGGGAATTACCAAGTCCCATGGCAAAGGGCATGGATGTGTAATTCCATAAAAAAAAAGAAAAATCCAATGTACCAGAAGGGACTCAGGGAGATTAGGTCAGAGGTTCCTGCAAAAGTCTAGATGACTGATGAGGGTGGCTTGGACAAGGTGGTGGCAAAGGAGAGATAGAAGGGGTAAGATTTATAAAGTATTTTGAAAATGGTGCTACCAGGATTTAGTGATGAAATGAAGGTGTGAGATAAAGAAACCAGACTACTTTCTGAGGTGCATCTCAGATACTAACACAGTCCTGTGAAGCCATTTCTCAGCCCTTTCGTTATAGCCGATTTCCTTTTCCTTTCTTTTACCAGCTCCCTTTGTTGTACATTTATTGGCCTTTTGACTTTCTGTCTTCTGCCACCTTGAGAAAAGGTCGTGTTTACTGTTTACTGTCAAGACTTTGAGATCTTTGGGTGGGAGCAACAGATTTTATTTGCAACTCAATTATCTTGGGTAGATTCTCTAAGTATTTTCTGGGTAATACAATGGTTAAGAACAAGGACTTTGGAGATAATTTTCTAATTTTGGATCCTGTGTGATCTTTATAATTGACTTAACCTCTCAAAGTCTTGGTTTCTTTATAAACCAAGAGTAGTAATACATTTCTTTTAGAGTTATGCTGATTGAAAGAGAGAAACTTGGAAACTGCTTAGCATAAGGCATGGTGTGGAGTAAAGTGGCCCAATAAATGGAAGCTATTATTGTTTGTTCAGCGTAATTGTTTGTGATGACGAGCTTCTTTGGAAATGCCCTCCAGAGCCTTCATCAGAAAATCTAACATTCTCGTTGAAATGAGGGGCATAGAGAATAAAAATGCTCTGGATGGGATTTTGTAATTTAGTGAGGTGATCTCTAGATCTAAAGCCTCTTTGATCTGAAAATGACAGCAACAACAAAACCCCGAGATACAGCCACTCTGCTACTTGTTTCCTTTTACCGTCTGCCAAGATGGTTCTTTTTCCTTCTTTGGGTCTTGCTTGCAGTCAGCTGCCTTACACTAATAAAATAAAGTAAAATTTAAATCTGGCCTTGCACTTATTTGGGAGCAAGAAGGCAAAATGCTTTAACTAAATATATAGCTCATTGCTGCTGGAGTGAAATATAGGGCAATGTTCACGAAAGTGTTTGAGGATTGAACTGCTCTGGGAAAGTGAATTTTAGGATAAAACTGTGGATTAATCAGGACTTGACTCTTTTTTAAAAAACATTTGTAATTGAGACCATTTCGGAAATGTATTTTTCAGCTTTCTTGACTTAGTGAGATGACGGTACTGATCTCAGTTTAATGTTCCTTTGACGCAGTATCCTACAGGTCTAGAGGGCATTGGGAAAAAGGATTGTCTAGGATCATAGGTGGGAATTGGAAGGTTAAGGTGAAATGACCAAAAAAGAGGTCATGAAAGAGGGGGCAAGTTATCATGGTGAGTTTGGAGATTTGTGTGAGGGTTTCTGGGGAGCCCTGGAAACTACATTTGGAGAAGTAGGCTGGTATCAGACTAGAGAAGGTTTTGAAGGCCAGGAAAGTGTATTTCAGAGACAGAATAATATATTAAGAAGTTTTAGCCAATATTCCAAAGACTCTCTTTTTATGTAAATAAGGATGGTGTTATTAGCAATTGCTAATTATGTAAACAGGGATAATGTTATTTAGCAATTTCTAATAATCCTCGGCGAAGAATGAAGTCACCTGATGTCAAATGATGCAGAATATCTACATTTCTACCTACAGACACTCAAGGGTTCATTTTTAGAGGTCATTAGGAACTCATCAAGTTCATGCTTCTTATTAGAATTCTGATGTTTGGGGTGGGGAAATTGGGGGTGATGAGAGAAGGTTGCATGGTCATAAATTTAGTCATCTGGAGAGCACAAAGCAGGAGGGGTTCTGTGCTTTAGGGTTCTGAGGATCCCTTAACTAGCCTGTTTTGTTAATTTCTGAAAAGAGGGTAGAGGATGCACCTTCCAAACGTATGGTTCTTCTTTTTCCTGAATTGGTTGTGAATATCTTATGAGATTCAAGGTTTAATTTAATCCTCTCTTGAAACTAAGGCCCAGAGAGCAGAAAGGGGCTTGTCTGCAGTCAGTTGGTGGCTCGTCATGATTCTAATCCAGGACTTCTGACCAAGTGAGGCCTCTTTCTGCTCTTCCAGGCTGCCTATCAATTTTTGGAGCCAGTCCTGCAAACAGTTTTTACCCAAAATAAGGAACTGCTGGTTATCTCAGAAACAACTGGCGGACTCAGGGAAAGCATTTGCCAAATTGGCGTGGACCAGCCTCACTGCCCTGCTTCCTTTCCTTGTCCCTGCAAAGCCAGTTGTCGGTAGCCCACCTTCAGCTGTCCAGCCAGGAAATAACACCAGCCTCCGCACTGCTGTCAAAACAAAAATAAAAACAAATCTGTTTCAAAAATAGGCAGATTGAAATGATATTTTTTCATGCAACATATAACATTAATATCAAAAATAAAAGGCAGATTGCACAGAGAGGCTGAGGGAGATATGATGAGATTGGCACGGAGAATGATGAGATTGGAGTGGGAGCAGTTTGCTGTGACCCTGAGGCAGCCAAATTTATCCTGCCCCAGCCCTTTAGATGGTGGGGAGGGGGGAATATAATAAGGAAATCCAGTGACTGGCCCCACTTTACCTTGGGTGCTTGGCCTTCACATAGAGTTTGTAAGAATAATTGTGCCAGACTTATAAAGCATTTCCAGTGAGGAATGGTCACAGGCTCTGAGAAGGAAAAACTAAGTATAGGTCAGGTTTTATCCCCAGATATCTAAGCAATCATCTTTGGAAAACGATCATTTATTTTCTGTGGCTCCAGGAGCCAAAACAAAAACCAGTAAACACATGGTTTGGCTTGGCATAGTGACTCAACCTGGCAGAGCCCATCCTGAGAGTGTGGACTGGCTAGCAGTGGTGAGGGTTTGCTATTTCTGTTTCTGGAAGTCTTTCAATCAGGAAGGCTATTAGATACCTGGCTCTTTTGCAGAATTGCCTCACCATGTCCACCTCCATGGCCCAGTGACTATAGCACTATTGGTAAAAAGTCATTAGTTTGAGACCAACCTGAGCTGGAGCGAGACCCCAGTCTCTAAAAATAGCTAGCATTGTGGTGGGCACCTGTGGTCCCAGTTACTCAGGAGGCTGAGGCAAGAGGATAGCTTGAGCCCAAGAGTTTGAGATTGCCATGAGCTATGATGCCATAGCACTCTACCAAGGGCAACAAAATGAGACTGTGTCTCCAAAAAAAAAAAAAAAAAGTCTTCCATTGGCTTCAAACTTGCTCTCTCTAGCATCCCTCAACCAATAAAGATAAATCTTTCTGAGTACTGTATCTATGGTTTTCTAAATTGCATTATTCCCCCCCAATCAAATTCATATGTTAAAGCCCTACTAGTCAATGTGATGGTATTTGGAGATGGGGCCTTTGGGAGGTAATTAGGTTTAGATGAGGTCATAAGGGTGGGATCCTCATGAGAAAATTAATGCTCTTGTAAGAAACACCAGAGAGCTTGCAGTCTCTCATTCTCTGTATACATGCACCAAGGAAAGGCCATGTGCACATATAGTGAGATTGCAGCCCCTTGCAAGACAGAAGGAGAACCCTCATCAGAACCCAGCCAAGCTGGCACTTCCAGCCTCAGAACTGTGAAAAAATAAAGTTTCGTTATTTAAGCTACTCAGGCTATAGTATTTCTTACGGCCTGAATTCACTTACATACCTGGTAATTGAAGTGTTTCCTCTGTGATAAGTGAGACTACAGAGATGTACATAGGATCCGAAAGGAAGCTTAAATAAAAGGGTGGAGGAGGGTGGGAGTAGAGGGAGTCCTACAGACTAGACCTGGGATTTTGACAGTGCCGCTGAGGGCTGGCCCTATGCCCAGCCTCCTCCCACTTCTCTTCATCTCACTAGACCAAGAAAATATGCACATCTGTTATCCACAAATACTCTGAATTCCCCCGCCAACGCAGATCCCCGGGAAAACCTAACACAAGCAGAACAGTGGAAGAGATGCACAGGGTATGTGGTATTTCTCAGGAGAAGGGCTGATTTTTTTGACACTTTCTATCTTGGCCGCTTAATTTGTCCTGAGTCAGTGAGCCACACTGTGGTCCAGAGGAAAGATGGAAATAGGACAGCTGGGCTTAACCCTCAGTTCTGTCACGGATTTGCCTGTGATCTTGGGCAGCTCACTGATGCTCTCTTTGTTTCAGTTCCCCTATGTGACCCTGGCTGCTTTCCTCCATCCCCCATGTATCTCTGTTGAACAGAGATCAAAAGAGTAGTGATTATGAACCCACTCTCTGGTGTCAAATATCACATGATTCTATATCTGCCCATTCACACCCGTGAAAACTTGGGGAAAATTATGTAATATCTCCAATTATTTCCATTGGGGTTCATAGCAGTCCCTATCACAAATGGTCTTTATGTGCATGGAATGAAAAATTGCTTGTGAATGCTGAGCGTAGGACCTGTTATGCCCAGTAAATATTAAGTCTGTTTTGTCTCAACATAGTTTTGTGGTCTCCCCAAAACACCCTGCTGTAACATATGCCCACACTTTGGTTATGCTGGGGTAAGAAACTTCTAGTCACCATTTATGACCCAAATGAAAATTTACTGAACTCAGGGGAGGCTCTCCTGGCTGTGTAGGTGGTGAGTATCACACACTCAAGGGAGCAACACTATGCCTCTCCACAATGTTATTGCTATAACCCATCATGTTTTGATGAGTTTTTTACAAGACTGTCTTTGGTGGCCTGTGTGTTTGGGGTCATATGTGAGACATCCTTGCCCACACCAATGTGATATAGCTTTACCCCTATGTATTTCTAGTAGCTTTACAGTTTTGGTCTTAAATTTAAGCCTTTAATTTATTTTGAGTCAATTCTTGCATAAGGGTGAAAAAAAGTCCAGTTTCATTCTTCTGAATGTAGATAGCCAGTTTCCCCAGCATCATTTATTGAAGAGACTATCCTTTCTCCATTTTATGTTTTTGGCACCTTTATTGAAAATCAATTCACTTGTGGACACATGGGATTATTTCTGAGTGCTCTATTTTTTTCCCATTGGTCTCTGTGTCTGTTTTTATGCCAGTACCATGGTGTTTTGATTACTATAGCTCTGTAATACACATATTTGAAATCAGATAGTGGGATACCTCCAGTTATATTTTTGCTCAAAATTATTTCAGCTATTCAGGGTTTTTGTGGTTTTATTACAAATTTTAGGAACTTTTTTTTCTATTTCAGGGAAGAATTACATTGGAATTTTGATAGAGATTGCATTTAGGAAGGAAAGAAATAACCCTATTTACAACTGGGCAAAGGGCCTGAATAGACATTTCTCTGAAGAAGGGATACAGATGGTCAACAGATATAGGAAAAATTGTTCCATGTCATTAATCATCAGGGAAATGTAAATTAAAGCCACAATGAGATACTACCTCTCATCTGTTAGAATAGTTATTATCAAAAAGATGAGAGATAACAAGTACTGACAAAGATGTGAAGAAAAAGGAACATTTGTACACTGTTGGAAGGAGTGTAAATTACTGCAGCTATTTTGAAAAATAGCATGAAGGTTCCTCAAAAGACTAAATAGAATTATCATGATCCAGCAACCCCATCTCTGGCCATATGTCTAAAGGAATTGAAATATGTATGTCCAGGAGATCTGCACGCCCATGTTCATCGCAATATTCACAATAGGTAAGGCAAGGAAGTGTCCACCAAGATGAATGGATTAAAAAAAAGATGTGATAGGATACACAAAAGAATACTAGGAAAAAAGTATCTTTTACCTTAGGAAAAAAATCTTGTCATTTGTGATAACATGGAGAAATCTAGAGGACATTATGCTAAGTCAAATAAAGCAGGCAATGAAAGAGAAAAGTGGCACGGTCATACACATATGTGGAATCTCAGACAGGCAAAGTCACAGAAGGAGAGAGTAGAGTAGTCACTGCCAGAGGCTGGGGTTGTTGGCCAAAGGGTACAAAGTTTCAGTTAGACAGGAGTAAGTTCTGGTGATCTGTTGCATAAGATGACTATAGTTAATAGTACTATATAATGCCTTTGAAAATTGCTTAGAGTATATTTTAAGTGTTCTACCATAAAGGAATAAATGATACATAATAAATATGTGAGGTGCTGAATATGTTAATTTGCCTGACTTGCTCATTCCACAAAGTATACATGTATTGAAACGTCACATAGTACCTTATATACAATTATTATTTGCCAATGAAAAACAAACTTTAAAAAAGAGGCTCTCTTCCTTGTGGGATCCCACATTTCTCCAGGGCTGGGTAGATGGCATTTTTAACCAGGTTGTAACCAGATTGGCCTGGCCTTTCCATAGGCGTTCAGGATTTGAAGAGTGGCCCATGAATGGAGGAGCAGATAAAGGACTGAATAGATGAATAGAAATTCACCACATCCACTTCTGAAGCATGAATATGGTAACCATTTCCTTTAATTTTACATCAGTTGAATAACTATTTATGATCATCTATCTGTTAGACCCATGCTTGGAGTCTTGAGCTTAAAAGAAACGTTCACCATTCACTCTGTGTGCCAGTCACATCCATCGTACTTGATTCTCACAGCACGGCTTGGAGGAAAGGAGCAGCTCCCAATCTGATTTTGCCAGTGGGTGAAGGCCCAGAAAAGTCCAAGATGATGCTAAGAGGTCACGCAGCATTCCAACAGCATAAAAAGACCTGGTGTTAAGCCCTCTGTACACTGCTGACTTGCCATGTGACCTTGACTCAGACACTTCCTCCTCTGGGGTATGGACGAATGTCCGAGGTCACTTTAACCTCTGGACCCTTGAGCTAGAGAGCCCACCAACCAAGAAAACAGCAAGGCCACTGCTTCCCAGATTTCCCTCCACAAGGGAGAAGTGTGTCTGCTCCTTGAACATATCAAAGCACTTGGGCAGCAAGGGGGGCATATCATAGTGAGTTGATGCATCTTCCTGAACCAGTGCTCCAGCATTCCCATGCCAACTGAGGGACAGGAAAGGAAGAAAATGGAAAAACAAATATCAAACACAAAAACTGAGCTGGATCGAAGGCTGAAGAAAAATATTCTAGTGGTGACAACATTCATGACCATTATTATGGAGAAAAAATAATTAAGTTCGGCTTGGCCTTAATGGCTAGATTTTAGGATTAGTGATAAATGAAGAGAGATTAGGTATGAGAGAGACACAGGGGTGGGAGGGAAGCAGGCTCTGGGATCGCATTCCCTTATTTGTAATATCCATCAAAGAATACATTGTCCTCAGCACCCCAGGAACCACACAGGCGGGGAAGATACCCTCTGCTTTTCTGATGGTCCTGCTGTTCCCACCAGCTCCAGGACGCCCAAACCAGCAAGACAACATTGTCTCTCTGTTAATGTTCAGCTGAATTGGTTTCCGTTTCCTGCCAGCACCCCAGGTCCCCAGAGTGCTGCATGGCTTTATTTTTTTATGCACTCCCCGCTGACTGGCTGACTGGTGTGGTGGCTCTGTTGAAGTCTGCCCCCGCCCCCGCCCCCACTAGGGCCTGCTTCCCTCCGTTCTGTGGGGAACAGGACATCTAAGCTTCTGGAATACTAAACATCAGTGCTGGGCAGCAGAGCTTTGGAAATCAGGGCATGGACCCTCAAAGAGCCTTGGAAAGTCCCATGGGCCCTAAGAAAGGGACGGATTAAATTAGGTAAGGCAAACAGAAAGGAGATGTGAGCAGATGGGAAGCTAAGTAGCTGTGGCAGCTCCTTATAAAGAGATCACAGCTGGAGATGTGTTCACTAAGCGCACAGAATAGTCCTCTGTTTCTTTCTCTTGAACTCCCACATCTAGTTCATCAGCAAGTCTGTCAATGCTAGCTACAAGATATATTTTGAATCTAAACATGTTTTTAACCTCCATTGCAATCTCATATTCTACACCACCATCATCCCTTTCCCACATCACTACATTAACCCCCTTTCTTATTATCTTGCCTATTTCCTGATCATGCTCCTCCCAGAGAGTAATGTGACTTGTTAAATGTATTGAGCTGATTGTGTCATTCCTCTGCTTAAATATAGACCCCCTAGCTTGGGTCTACATGGCCACCATAAACCTGTTCCTCCCCATCCTCAACTCTGCCCCCTTCTCAAGGAACGAATGCCAGGCTTGTAGGCCTTCTTTCAGTTCCTTAACCAGGCCAAGCTCCTTTCTGCCTCAGGGCCTTTGCATAGCCGTCTGGAATGTACTCAGATCTCTCCATGGTTGGCTCTATCTCATTAGTTAAGTCTCAGAGAGACCTTCACAGAAGTAAATCCCTGTTTGCCCTCTATTCCAACACTTTTCATTTCTTTCAAAGAATTTTTCATAATTAGCAACGATTTTGCTCTTTCATTTGTTGTATTATCGAATAACTCTTTCTCTCACTTAACATAAGCTCCACAAGACTAGAGTCTATTGCTTCTTGTTCCTTGTATTCCTTGTGTCTAGGCTGGGCTGGCCCAGGGTAAGTGCTCAGTAATCCATACTCTGTAAAAGAATTTAAAGAGGTTTATTCTGAGACAAATTTGAGAAGCATGACCCAGAGACACATCCAAGAAGTCTTGAGCAAGTGGATTCACTGTGGTTGGGTTATACTTTGCCTTTTACATTTCAGGGAGAAAGGAATTATAGGTAAGTCATAGATCAATATGTGGAAGGCGTACGTGGGTTTGGAGCCCAAATGTGGGACATCTCAAAGTGTCTGCCCGTAGGTTGTTGGGTTTAAAGATTCTTTGGCTGACAATTGGTTGAAAAGAGTTAGGCTTTGTCTAATAGACCAGAAGTCAGCTGAAAAGCAATGTTTGAGTTAAGGTAAGTGTCTATTAATCAGAGACAAACTACTGGGCATATGCCCAAACTAAGTGGTTTGTTATGTGAATTCAGGACCTGTAGGTATGTTATGTCTGCATAGCCTTAGGCCTGTTAATGAAGGCAGTGGGATATGATGGGCATGTCTGATCTCCTTTCTCCCAACTACAAACTCAGTTTTAGGAGATCCTCCTGGCCAAGAAGTGGGTCCAGTTAATCAGCTGCTGGGTGGGGAGAGGGCTTAAGATTTTATTTTAGTTCACAATTGGATAAATAAATAACAAAGTGAATAAATGAATTTCTACAGTTAGTGAGTTCTTTCTTTATGCCTGGCATTGAGCACACACCTAGAATGAAGAAATGAAGAAGGCAGGGCTGCTACCCTGAAGCTGCTCCCAGTCTAATAAGGGAGACTGAGATGCCAGTAGTTTCCAGATAGAAAGTATAATAATACGTATATGCATAGTGCTAATAGCAGCTAACCTTGATCACTCATTATGTGCTCAGCACCATACAAATATTAGGCATGTATTCTTTTCATATAATTGTTACATCTCTCTGAGTTACTATTATCTCACTTAAACTACAGAACAAGCCATTTGTCCGCTATGGAAATGAAGACACAGAAAGGGTCAAGTAAGTGGGTCACAGGGTCAGCTGGCTAAGATTTCAACCCAGGCATCCTAAGTCTATGTCAGAGCCTGTGCTCTAAAGCACTAGGCCAGTGATTCTATAGGTGTGATCCTCCTGGACCAGTCGTGTCAGCATCACCTGGAAACTTGCTAGAAATGCTCACTGAGGCCCCACCCACCCCAGACATCCTGAATCAGAAACTTTGAGGCTAGGGTTCAACACTCTGTTTTAATAAGACCTCCAGATAACTGTGATGATGATTCAAAGCTTGAAAACCAGTAGCTGTTGAATGTCTTAATTTTGTAGAATAATGAATTAGAGGAGAGTCTACAGTTTTCCTATAACTCAAATCTCAGCTCCAACTCTGAGTCCGATTTCTCTCAGATCCAGAGTTGAAGAAGCCACCCTTGATCTGTATTCAGCCTATTACCCTGCCTGACCCTGCCCTCAGGGCCTGTAGCATATACAACACCATCCGGATGTACAGTCCCTATGAAGATAGTTGATCGGGGGGGGGGGGATGAAGTCTGGGTCCCCATCAACCTCCAGAAACGTACTCCCTTGGGAAAGGGACGCGAGCCCTAGACAAAGAAAGTTGCTTTTTCCCAAATGGAATTAGTTAGTTGTGTAGTAATACTTCACATCAGATCCTATTGCCATGGGCTAAAAGTATTTATATAATGATAATAATTAGTAAAAATAATGCTGCCATAAATTTTGATCACACTTTTGACATTTTCAGGGCATTTTCATGTCTTCATAATCTATTTTCTCTCTAATATTATCTTATTTCTTAATAACCCCTCCAGTTATGCAAAATAGGGTAGAAGTAAAATATTATTTACTGGCCAGGGAACAGGGAGAGTGAAGAGATGTGTCTGAGGTCTTAGGACCTCTTGGGTTCATCATAATAGTAGCTAATGCATGGTGGGGGGCTTAAGTGGACCAGGCCCTATGCAGGCTGTATCAGTGTTGATTAATTTAATAAAACCTCTAGATCCTGGACTGCCAGCTGGTCTGCTTTAACAAGCAAGGTTGCTGTTCTTTCATCTCACTCTAAATTTCTTCAAACTCTCCAGTCATGCCTTTATTTCATTCACTCAACTATTATTTAGCTTTTACATCCTGCAGAGAAGGTGAAGGTCAGAGAGGTGAATGTGCTGGCCCACAAGTTGCTAGCTTTCTCAGGGGAGGCCTGAGCAATGCAGTTACACCCACAGAGGGGCCTCGCAGGACAAAGGCAAATGATGTATCAATTCAAAAGTTTCCAGATTTGAGATTCTCTGCAATCCTCTGAGGTTTGAGCTTGGCGCATAAGAAGAAAGGGTGATTTATTTCCAATCGAAAACAGGAGACGTGAGGACAGATACAAAAGTTGCTGGGACAAATGAAGACGGCATTACAGGTGTAGCTGTGGGGGGCTCATGGATATGGAGAAACGGTAGGGAAGGAGGATACAGATAAAGGAAGGAAGGATAGATGGAGGACTCTTAGAGGCTGTGTTTCACATGAGCTCTCAGCCTGCTCAAACCTCTGTTTCCTCTTCCAGGAAATAAGAACCTGGATTCCTGTCTTGCCTGCTTCACGGGGAGATCTTTGAAAATCATATGTAAGAATTAGTGATAGTAATACTGACACTATTAATAGCTAACATATATTGAGCAATTATATGTCTTACTTTCCCTGGCTTATTTCATTTAATTCTCAAAGCATTCTTCTGAGGCAGGTAGTGTTTTAGACCTCATTTTATAGAAGATAAAAGCAGAGGTTTAGAAACTTAATAAGGTCGTCCACCCCTCAAGAAGTGGTAGGGCAGGGATTTGAATTCCAGTCTATGTGATCCAAGAATCTATTACTGTTATGTCGCTGTACAAGAATTCAGAATCAGAATCAACTGGGAACTCTGCAAGTCATGCTGATGTCATAGGTGGAATTCAAAGAAGGGACCAAAGTGAGGGCCTGGATCAGAAGCTGCCAGCTTGGACTCTACGATGGAGAGTGTCTCTGGAGACCATCTACTTAGGGACCACAGTGCTGGGACTAAGCGCGGACCCTGGATGGTGGGTCAAACTCTAAGAGTCGGAGCCAACCTGCAGGAGGAAGGGTTTATGCAAACTGGCTTAATACGTGCCACAGACTGAAGACAGCAGCAGGAACCAGAGAAACAGACTAGGAGGCAGAGGTGGCATCAGGCAGCTGCAGATTCCCAAGGCTCTGACTTTCAGCTGTAGATTCAAAGGAGCATGTTGTTTAATTCCACGTCCAGCCACGTGGCAGTGTGGGGGTTCTTTAGCAGAGCTACAGCCTCCACCTGTGGCTCAGGTGGGCAGGGAAACTAGATATTCCTGGGCATAGAGAAGTAGCTCAGTGTCCTTGCTCTCTCCTGAGTCTGGACAGGACCACCAGCTGTCACTTCACTGAAGAATTTTGAATAGTTTGAGATGTGGCCGTGGTGGTCAAAGCTAAGAGTAGGAACAATAATGAAAATAACACGAGAACTAACATTTACTGAACTCTATTCAGGGTATCACTTTAAGGCATATTTTAGGCTCTAGGCACTTTTATAAGTTCTCTCTCTCCTATTACACGGAAGATATTACAGCACACCCACATCTCACATTGATCTAATTTATGTGTGAGTTGAGTGGTATTGCTGTGGACTGGTTGGCATAATGGCATGTTTCATAGACACTTAAATGTTTATTAATTTGATTTTACAGTTTGCTTTTAATATTTCAGAGCCAATGTATTTCTTTTTTTGGTCCCAAGTACTTTTTAGGCCTACCTTCAAAAGATTACAGGACTGAGGTACTGTGGTTTTCATGCCTGATGGAGTAAATGATCCTGCAATTACTGTGTGCTGGGGGTTGAGTGCCCCCATGCATTGTCAGTGGATAAGTGCAAGGACTTTGGTTGACATCCCACTACTTAACTAGTTGTGCGATCTTCGGCAAGTGCCGTAAGCCTATTTGTGCCTCAGTTTCCTCATTTTCTCATCTCCAAATGGTTATTGTGGAGACAAAATCAGGTAACACATACCCAAAGTACAGAATCCTGCCTGTAACAGGACCCATCAAGCTTTGTTACTGTTATTAACAGTTACAATGTCCCTGTGATGTAGCCACTGTGGTTAATCCCACTTTGAAGATGAAACATACAAGTTTTAGAGAGGCTATGGTTCACCAAATTTGGTGATTGTTGGAGTGGGGGGACTCAGGTAGTCTAACTACACATCTCATATTCTTCATTAATACGTGTTTTTGTCAGTGAGGATAGACCAAGTTATACTACATTAATAAATGAGCCCCAAACTGTAGCAGGCTAATATAACCTGAATTTATTTCTTGCTTATGCTTCAAGGCCAGCCCAGAATGGCAGGGGCAGCATTCCTCCCCATGCTCACTCAGCAATCCAGGCTGAAATTGGTTTCTTTGTAACAAATGTTCCCCTGGGTACTACAGCAGAGAGACACATGTGACAAACCACACCCTGACTCTAAAACTTCATCCCCAAGGGGACAGATGTCACTTGTACTCACAGTTGATGGGACCAAGCAAGTTGAATGGCCAGGCCAAACTTTAAGTAAAGTGAGAAAGTACAGTCACACCATGTGACCAGGAAATTGTGGACAGTCCTAAAATTAATTAACCTAAAATATTAAGAAGTATAACCTAGCATATAATATAATCTTCTTTAATATGAGGTATTAATTCTGATTAATTAATGAATTGCCTCTTGGGTAGCTTGCCCATATACTTATTTCCCATCTGATTCCCTGTTCTTGTTCTCTTTCTTCCAATGGTCCACCTTGTAGACCACTACCTCTTCCATTTTGTTCCCCAAGTCTCTCTCCCATCATGTCTCTTTGTGAATCCCCATTGTCTGATTGGGTGAAGTTCAGACTCCCAAGAGGGACCTCCAAAATTCAGTTCCAACCTACTTTGGAGCTTTTTCTCCCACTCCTAACTCCTTGCCTCTGCTCTAGCTGGGAAGACCTACCCACCATTCCCAACACTAGACTCAGTAGACTGATACTTTCCTCCCTCAGGCTTTGATGTACATCAGTCTTATGTGATCTCTCGCCCTCAGACCCTCTTCTCTTTCTCAATTTTAGGATCCTTCACAACACAGTTTACCACTTTCTCTAAGAAAGTTTCTCCCCAACCACGCCCAAAATGATTCCATTCAGAGATAAACTCCTTGGCATTCAAGAATTCTACTGTCCTGGGCATTTGGCCTTGAACCCAGACTGCTCTGAACATTTTTTCCCTTTAAGTTTTTGTGTTTATCTTGTTACTCTTATGAAAAGAGCATACAGTGTACCATCAGACAGATATTGCTCTAAATTTCATGTCTGTCATCAACAGCTCTTGGGACCCCGTGCAGGTCAACCTACCTCCTTGAGCTTCTTGCTGCTTCCCTGAGATCTGAAAGCAATTACCCCTACCCCATAAGGATGTTATGAGGAGAGAAGTGAAAACGAGGTGAAGTGAGCAGGTTATAGTAATGACTATCCTCATGGCTGCCTTCCTCATCCCTCGAACACTACCTACAAGTCAATAGCAGTTAACAGCTATTCATTGAGCAAATGAATTATTAATAACCACCAGCAACCATCATAGCATGCTTATTTTCTCTAAAAACTGTAAGCTCTTTGAAGACAGCCTCAAAAAAATAGCTGCTTTTTGGAGTCTCAGGCAGTGGTTCTCAAGCTTACTTATCTAAAAGAAGCAAAAGAGCTTATGAAAATGCTAATTGCTGGAATCAGAATTCCTGGCATAGGGTCTAAAAATGTTCATTATAACAATCTTCCTAAATGATAATGATGCTAGGGTGTGCAGATTATGCACGGAGAAACCTTGTCCCCCAAGAGCCCCTCTTGACTAGACACAAATCCTTCCAGGTAGGTCTGTGCAAGTCAATCCATCTGTAAGGAGGAATAAACTTTCTATCCTTCTGGATCAGCTCCCCGGCATAGCTAATTCACTTAATTTTAAACTAGAGCACTTCTAAAAAATCAATTCATTAGAATTAGATTAGTCTGTGTCCGCTTAATTGGTATAATGTGTGCTTTTCTAAATAGGAGTAGGGTTGAAACTGAAGCTGGTGACAGTTCTTTAGTGTAGACTTTTTTGTGTCCGCTGCCTTCTGTTTAGCACTAGCTGAGGAATTTCTACACTGTGGGCCAACAACCTTTGTTGATGTTTTGAAAAATACAATTTCCTAAGTGCAGCTGTGGTGGCCCTGCGATAGGGTAAGATCCTAAAAATCTCTGGAGGGAAATCCTGCCCTGAAAGTCAAAGGTCACCCATTAAGTCCACCTGATAGTTGATAGAAGTCCAAGGGAAATATTTGCTATATTTGGCAGAGCTGTCCTTGGATAAATAGTCATCAGACACGTTCCATCTCAGCAATGTCAGCTTTGGATCTCTGAAGGATTCAACTATTTGCTTAACTGAGGTACAACCCATGGGACGTGCATCACCTATTGAATTCCAGGGCTTAGCAGCTTATTAGCAGTGCGCACAATACTTCCACACAAAAGAGCCAACTTACCCAATGCGAAAACGACTTACCTTTGTCTTCCTTCTTTACAGTCTAGCACAGTGGTTCTCAACCAGGGGTGATTTTGCACATTTTCCTTCCCAGAGGACATACAGCAATGTCTGGAGACAACTTTGATTGTCACAACTCAGAGTCAGGGAGGCACTGCTGGCATCTGAGTAGAAGCAGTGTATGCTGTTAAACATCTTAGAATGCAGAGGACAAACCCCTAAATTGTTCTAAATGGTCAACAATATTAAGGTTAAGAAACTCCAATCTATTTTTCTTCTTGGGGGCAAGAGCTGGGCACTAGTCGCTCTGATATTTTGCTGTGTGGAACCGGGGTGAGCTGTATAAAGTGTTCCTCGTTCAGATCAACTCCAGCTGGCTTACCCTCACAGGGAGTCAAAGCGTAGAGTTCGCCTTCCCTCAAGCCTGGAGCAGGTTTTACATGGCAGAGTGAACAGTGAAGATGTGGGAAGGCACCAGTGATGTTTTCTAAATCCAGCATTAGTAGTTAGCCCTATAGCTGGAATCTCCTGGCTCAGTGGAGGGGCTAGACACGGACTTCTCCAGATTCTCCCCTATTCTTCTTGGCTTGGATAGAAAACACCCAGTTCAGTCAAATTGAAAGGTTTCATTAGGCATCAGCTGGCGCTTTGATTGATGAAACATGATTAGCTGTGATTGTGGTGTGGGACGATCAGGATGAAAATCAACTTCTGTGACTTAGCAATGGTCACTCAACATTACAAAACAAAGCTAGTCCTGTGGAAATGAAAGACGGTCATTCTCATGTGGTGAAAAGTCACTGGGTTTGACTCAATAGGCCAAACCTATTGAGTTTGAGCCTTGGCTACTAACCTTGCTAGTGGACCTTTGTTTTTCAATCCATGTAATAGGGATACTAATTCCTTCCCAGAGCACCACCAAGGGCTGCTAAGTTGTGTAAAATGTACTGCATTTGCTCCCCAAGAGTGAAATTTGGAATTGGTCAAACTTCAACACAGCCCCAATCTGTGGACCCAAGTTTAGGAAACACTGCATTATTAGTTGAAGAAATATTTTTATGACTGCAGCAAATCAGAAAAATGAAGCCATTATAGTAAAGCAAAATGTACATTTTGTGTTTGAAGCGTATGTTCTTTTTCTTTTCTGTTCAAGTGCCTTTTCTGCTATAAAATATAGTCGTGCTAGATTGCAGAATGTTTTGTTTTAAAACACCTTACATGGAAATATCAAACATTAACATTCTATATCAGTCCCAGAATGTCTTTAAATATTTTTCTGGCCTTTGAAACCCAAAGCAAAGGGAACTCAGCAAAGTGACTTCCGAAGGAATGTTCTAATGATGGATGGCACGTTGTGCATAACTTTGTGCGTGTAACCTGCTTGTGTTCGACATGTTAAAAGTACGTCTCACGTGCATGCTTTATGAATTTGTGTGTACATGTCTGCAGGAAGCAGATCTGATTTCCCTGGGATCACACTGAAGCACAAAGAGGTGCCTTTGGACTCATAGTGCTGACGTCCCCTCTGGGCTCAGTCCCTTCTTAACGTCATGACTCCA
This sequence comes from Otolemur garnettii, assembly GCF_000181295.1. Classification (NCBI taxonomy): domain Eukaryota; kingdom Metazoa; phylum Chordata; class Mammalia; order Primates; family Galagidae; genus Otolemur; species Otolemur garnettii. The sequence continues at coordinate 22,788,092 of NW_003852398.1, read as the reverse complement.
CAGCTAAATCTTAAGCCTCAGTTTCCTCATCTGCAGAAAAGGAAAATATTAAAGACTATCCCACAGGGTTGTTGTAGTAATTCAGTGAACTGATATAGAGGAGGGGCTAGATAGAGGGCTTGGCACTTGGTGGCTGTTCAGGATTGTTCAATTCTTTTAAGTCATTGTCTATTCCTTCCGGTGTGGAGATGATGAATCTGTGACATGGAGGCTCTTCTGAGTGTAAATCATTGCCATGTTCCTTCTCAGTGCTGATCATAATCCCTAATGACCCAATCCCAAATGCCATGATCTTGGTTATCAAAATCTCTAAAGTCTAAAAACCTGAATGCTGAAATCCTACAAACCAAAGGGAATTCTAGGGAAGGGATTAACGCGTTTTCTGTTGTGGGCATGATAGGGGCATCACATTCATTATGCAGAACTATTACTTTGTTGTCTTCCTCTGGAAATTGTGGTTTAAGGAGGTACATATGAGTGCCGAATGATGTGGGCTGGATTTGTGGACTTGTTAGGTATTGGCCTGATTGGATGAGGATACATATAAATCCGGTAAATCATTATTCTGGGTGTGTCTGTGAAGGTGTGTCCAGAGGAGATGAGCGTGTGGGTCCAAGCCGGTGATGGGGGGGAAGATCTGTTGGAGGCCCCAGCCAAAGACAACGAATACAGAAGGCAAACTGGCCTCTCTCTGAGAGCAGGGACAGACTTTTCTTCTGTAGCCATCAATGTCAGAAATTTGACTCCACAAAAGTGAATTATCACAATGTGGACTTTGTGTACGTACCCGAGCATTGTGTGTTTGCCTGAAAACATTGAAACTTCCTCAAGAAATGAAGAGATGTTCTTTTTGTCTATCTGCATTTGTGATTAGATCTCAGCTCTGTGAACAACTTTGTATTTGGTGGTGACCCACTTGGTTTTGACTGATTTTTGTCAAAAGACGTAGGCTATCTGTCATGGTATTTCAGATGGCTGCTGTTGCGCAGTTATAAACCACACAATTACCAAGCAAATGATATATGTTTATATGTTTCACCTTTGACCTACTTCTGGATGAATACAGTTCGTCTGCTCACAACTGTTTTCCCCACGTGGCTGCGGTCAATACACACGAGTGTTTATGCTTGCAAAAATGTATATGCTCTTATTGCCTATTTTATTGTATAAAGTGGACTATAAGTTCTCTTGTGTTTTTGTATGTTTCTCAAATAATCCTCTTTTGAAAACATAAATAAATGTCTTTTCAAGAGTAGTCTTTATTATTATTTTCAGAATTCTATGTAGGGAATTTTGATTTTGGGGAGATTTCACCATTCAGGATTGCGTCTTTCAGGATATGGCCAAACCCATTCCTTCTGTGCCTCTGAACATCTGAAACTCCTAATGCGCACGTTGGAGGGGAGAGGCACCGAGGACTAAACTGAGGTCGTCAAACTTTTTCCTGTGCATCAGACTGACCTAGAGGGCTTGGTAACATAGCTCGCTGTACCCAACTCCAGGATTTCTGATTTGGTAGGGCTGGTGTGAGGACAAGTCTTCACACTGTTACCAGGTTCCACGGGATGCTGATGGTGCTGATCCAGGGACACCTTTTGAGAACCACTGGGCATATGTTTCCTTCTCTTTTCAGCAACAGTTCACTTCTGCAGCTCCTGCCTGTCTGAGGCAGTTTTTCTGCAATTTTCTAAACCTGTTCTTTATCCAATGTCTCCCACAATAGTACAGATACCACATCTATCCAGAAAATAAGGCATCCCCTATATCCCTCCCATCTCACGTCTCTAGGTCTTGTCTCCCTTGTCCTGGCCCCATCTCACTGTCAGCTGACAGCTCCCCCACTGCACAATTCCTTTTTTTTTTCTTTTTGAGACCAAGTCTCACTATGTCGCCCTCAGTAGAGTGCTATAGCATCACAGCTCACAACAACCTTAAACTCTTGGGCTATAGTGATTCTCTTGCGTCAGCCTCCCCAGTAGCTGGGACTACAGGCACCTGACAGTGCTTGGGTAATTTTTTTCTATCTTTCATAGAGGTGGGGGTTCACTCTGGTCTTGAACTCCTGAACTCAAGCAACCCCCACACCTTGCCCTCCCGAGTGCTAGGCGCATAGGTGTGAGCTACCACGCCCGGCCTGCCCCAGTTGCTTCGAATCATACCTCCTCCCTCCATCTATGTGAGCTTGTGTAGGTTGGCTCCAGAGCAGATGCGCGAAGAAGGAATGAGTCTCCTTCACCTCACAAGCTTGATTAGCAGTGTCTTGACTAGAACGATGGACTCTGTTCTATTGTCTCCAAACAGGAACAGTTACAGCAGATTTCCTCACTGGGGTCAGGAGTGCCTAGTCTGTGTTAAGAGAACTGTTGTTCGTTTTGACAGAGTCGCCCTTATTCTAGTCTTTTCTGCTTCACAGTAAGGGGCACCTGTGCTCACAGTCCAGCGAATAAATTGCTGTCTTGTGTTATGTGACAGGACTGTCCCTTGGGAAACATCTTTCTAGAACACCAGTTCTCACAGAAGTGCCAGGAAGGCAGGACTTACACTGACAAATGATTATTTTTCACAGCAGAGCTACTAGAGAACCTTAATCTCTTGGGTTCCTCCCTAAGGGACTCATGTTCAGATCTTGGGCCCAGAATTCACTATAACCTAGAACCTTCAGGCTCTAGGAAGGCAAACCAGTCAACCCCTAGCTGTTCAGTCCATCTCAAATACTTTCTCAAAAGGAAGGTTGAAACTTAAATCAGTGCCGTCCATCGGAGAGTGTGCATTGTCCGTGTCACATGGATAAGCATGACAAGCAGCAGAAACTCCTCTGAGAACAGACAGGGAAGAACACACAAGAGTACCAAGACCCTAGAACTTGGGGCAACACAGTCTAACTGAGAAGATGTGGAGGGTGGCAGATCTGGAATCCCAAAGAGTCACTTACAAACTCTGAGAGTAATGGTCACAAACTCTGGGGCATCATTTATAACCTGAGCCTGGCCTGGGGATACGTGGACATCCCCAGTCTTTACCCAGAGCAGTTTCAAATGCCCCAACCTTCTGCTTTGCTATATTTATGTGAAAAGCAGCTGTCTGGAATCTATGCAGTGGAACGAGTGTTCTCATTTTTAGGCCCTCTGCTGGGTAACCTTGGACAATGTGATTCCCCTCTCTGAGCCTTGCTACCCTCTTCCCTTATTTTCAATACAGGATCATAATCTCTGATCTGCCTGACTCACAGGGTTATTATGGAATCCAAATGCTGCCGCTGCTAATAATAATAATAATACCATTTATTACAGCAATAGCAGCAACCCTTCCCATGAGCACCTGCGGTGGGCTCAGCTCTGTGGATTGTTTTATGTATTGCATCACCCCATCCTTACAGCAGCTCTGAGAGGCAGCTACTGTCACTATACCCGTCTTACAGGTGAAGAAACTAAGCCACGGAGAGTTTATGTAGCTTGTCTAAGGTCACACAGTAGAGTCAGAATTGTTACACAAGCCAGGCCTGTCTGACTCATCTGCATTTAACCACAATGGAAGACTGTTCTGTGAAGGTGCAAAAAAGTCTTTCTGATGAACTTTAAATATAAATGAATGGAAGATGATTTCTCTGCCATGTCTCAGCTTTCTCTCCAGCCTTTAAGCAGATCACAACAGGGCCTAACTCTTCACGGCCTCAGCTCTCTCCATCCTGGTTTCTTGTTTCTTTTCTTTGTTTCTCCTCACTGGCATTATGAAAATGAGAATCAGCTGCGAGCGCTGCAGATTGCAAATGGGATTGTGAGTGTTGTTCCCTCTCTAGCAACTAATACATTGCCAGGTGGTGGACAGTTTCCACTGTGCTGTTACAATCTATTTGGCTTCCAGGTGCCACGTGGAATCAAAACCAATTTGTTCAGCGGTCTGGCCTGAGTGTTTGCATTCACACGGGGATATTCTGCCTCCCTGCACCCCTGAGGGCTGCACTCTCTGATGAGGAACCATCTTTTGAGCAGGAAAGGCTCTGTGCACAGTTGATAGAGACCAGAGGATGTGCCTGCACTTGGAAGGAACTCACTTATACCTTTTGGGAAATAGTCCACAAATATTTATTGAGCACCCACAGCGTGCCAGGTACTGTACATGGAGCTGAGGATACAATGAGAGTAAGGTAGACCGGATCCCTGTACTTCGCTGGGGTTGGGGATAGATGCACAACAGGCAATCTACAGACAAATGATGGAGAGCACTTCCAGTGATAATAAAGGGCAAGAAGAGATGAGGCTGGTGGAGTGATGGAGAGGTGCCGGCCTGCGCAGAAACGGGGAGGGACTGTAGCCCAGGGAGGGACTGGTGGAGGAGAGATAGTTGAGCTAAGATGGAAATGTCACCAAGAGTGGGTCTTGGGATAATATTGGGGAAAAATGTTCCAGGCAGAGGGAACTTAAAGTGCAAAACTTTTGGGGTAGTCCAAGTTGAGATGGTTCAAAAATAGAAAGGAGGCCCACATTTTGGAGGTGGTGAACCCCCGACTCAGGTAGAGAAGTCGGGGAGATGGTTGGAGGGTCAGCAAGGGACAAATCAATCACATAGGCCTGATGGACCACGGGCCCTGTGAGTGTTTTCGCCTTGAGGAGTCCTGTGGAGGACCAGCCAAGGCAGGGACGGCAGGCACTCTGTGCTTTCACCATATTTCTAAAGTCCCAGTCTAAACCTCTCCAAAGCTAAGACCATGTCTTTTTCATTCTGTCTCTCCCCATCTCCAAACCTTACAGCGTTCTGGGAACAGACCAGATTCTTCAGACAGCCTAATGACTTAAAAGTGTAGCTAAAGGAAAATGTTTCAGACCACAAAGACATATTTCACTTGTAGCCAAGGAAGAACTTATAGTCAACAAAGGGACAGACTGCTTCAGTAGGTATTAAGCTCCCTGTTATTAGAGGTACGTGGAAAAGACGAAGACGGAAGATCAGGTCCGTTGGCAGGAATGTACTGGATAGATGCAGTGGTCACGGTTTCCTACAACAGACATAGTACTAGCAGTGGTTGCAACTGGAATAATAGTAATATTGTCAGATATTGAACAGTCAGTGTATGCCAGATACATGTAGTCTGTTATCTCGCTTAATATTCTTAGCAATCCTAAAAGGAAGAACCATTTTTCCCCACTTCTAGGCATGGAGACTGACACTCTGGTATTTTAAGGACTGCATCCTTGTTATCAGGTAGTGTGAAAGTGACAAGGTCCAGATTAGAAGTCCATACTTGGAAACCTTTTTTAGAGAAACTGAATGATTAGAACCCATATTTTGACATGCTACATCTTGGCTTTTTATTTCCGTTACGAGCTTTATTATGCACTGTTGGGGGGGGGCAGCCATTCTATTGTAGACTTTGCAGCCCTCTCACATGTAATAGGTAAGAATATAGAATTGACTTTAATAGATTATGGTGGGGAAAATCACTGAAAGTATGCTTTTCCTCCAGCAAAATTATTCCCCAAAGATCTCGTTGTGGTTCCCCACCCCACCCCCTTCTCTGCACTTTATTTGAGCAATATGTTAGCTGCCACAAGCAAAGGTTAAACTATGTTGATAGAGAAATAAAAATAAAAATTCACCAGCCTTGGAACCTGATGCTTCCATCACCTTCTTTCACAACATTTTAAATGAGGCCATGGCTCTCTGGAAGCTGAGATGCAAGTTTCTTGAGAAGAGGTGAAGAGATTTAAAGAGCAGAAAATGAACTTCTGGCATGAAGATGAATGTTTCCAGACTTCAGTTCATTCAGTGCCTCCCAGCTTTCCTGGGCCTTGCCCAAATCCCATCTCTTCCTTGTAACTGTCTTTCTAAGACACCCCCCCCACACACACACTCTATTCCCTCTGAAGTGAAGCCTCCTCCATTTGGGTTCAAATGGCCAGCCCAAGAGCTGAGGCTGGCCTACAAGGATGTTTATTTGGGGGAAGTAAATGCTTTAATAAGAGTAATTTGAAACATCTTTAGAAGGATGCATGGGTGCCCTGGCCAGCTCGTTTCACCGGCTCATGATACTTACCCAATCCCTCTATACAACTACCTTGAGACACCTGGTGCAGGGCATAGAACTTTGTAGCTGCAAGGAATTTATAAGATCAGACAGCATTCCTTTGCAATTTTTCAAAGAGTAATGCTAAGTCTGAGGGCTTGGGTCACTGGACACAAATTGGAGTTAACAAGCCTAGATTCATAAAAAGTCAGCAGCATCATATTTTAAAATTTCTATGACATTACCAAAAACCTTGGTTAACATTTACTAGGCCCTTTCAGGCCCTAGACTAAGTGTTCTTTCTGATTCAGTCCTTCCTATACATCTGTGCAGTGGTGACTGTTTTTCCTCATTAGCTAAATGAGGTTAAGGAGCTTACTCAAGGTCATATCGTCAGGATGTAGAGTTGATGTCTGACTCCAAGCATTGACTCTATAGCCCACTTCCAGAACAAGAAGCACCAGGAGGCTTTACCAAGATCCTCAGGTCAAGGGTCCCAAATACAAATGGCCACAGTGGTGGGTTGGTCATGTGAAATGGTAAACCTGGAGGGTGGCAAAGAAACAACAATGACAACTGGCACACATTCACGACATCCTCAACGTTGGGGAGACCGAGAATTTGCCATCAAGATTGTTGTAACCGAAGAGTGTGTCCAACTAAATGGCAGCGGCCATCGTGCCAAGACATGGGCAGAACCTTTCATTCAACCAATGTCCATTGGATGCCTGCCTTATGCTAGATGCTGGGGACATGTCCAGATTCTTGTTGGGAAGACAGGTATGAAATCACAGTAAGGTGTAACCAGTGTGACTGTCAGAGACGTTCAGAGGTCTGTGGGAATGGAGGAATAATATAAGGCAGTGGCTACTACCCTCAAGTGCCTCGAGGAACTGCAGACCATAACTGTAAAGATGATTAAAAAACAAGGTACTACATGATATGAAAAGAGCAGTGCCAGTAATACTCAAAGGAACAAGATGCCTATCAGTTTGGGGGACGGGTACCATGGAAGATGGTGTGGGAGAAGGAACATTGGCAGTGCCCCTTGAAGGGTGGTTAAATTTCTACTCTCATCAACAAGAAAGGCTGTTCTAGGAAAAACTACACATGCAAAAGCAAAGAAGCAGGAAGACGAAAGATATTTGGCTAGAAGGTTACGACAATCACAAAGCCTTCATAGGAGTGCTCTGCTTAGCACATCTTCATACACAATCTCATTTAATGCTCAAAAAAGTCCTCTGAGGTCTATGCCAAGCATCCTCAAACTACAGTCTGTGGGCCACATGCAGCCCACGTAAGAGATTTATCTGACCCACCAGGTGTTTTTGCTGCCATTGCCTGTCCTGCTTAGCAGCCGACTCGTCCTGGGGCCCATAGTCTGGCCCTCCAATGGTCTGAGGGACAGTGAACTGGCCCTCTGTTTAAGAAGTTTGAGGACCCCTGGCTATGTTATTTGAATGCTCATTCAGAAATGGGGAGCACATCTGAGGCTTTGCATAGATCAACTCACTCAAGGTCACGCATGTGAAAAAATGCAGAGATAGGAATGGAATCGAGGTCTATCAAACTCTAGAGTGTGGGGACTGACCAAGGAGGCCCTCCACTGCCAGGCCAAAGTGTTTCTATGCTTACTTTGTGACAAGGACTCCTCTGAAGGTTTGGGGACCATGCTGATGCTTGCTTATGCTCTCTTAGAAAGGTGACTTCCACAGAAATATCGTTTATTCTGTTCCAAAGCAAGTTGAGAAAAGAGATCACTGCTTTTCTCTCTATATATACGTCCATCTCTTACTTTACTCTGAAGCTTAAGTTCCAAGTGTGTAATTAGCAGGCCAGGCTGTCTTAGTGACTAGTCAGGTTACTTTTCTTCAGTTCTGATGCCAAGTGAAGGTTTAGTTGAAAGGTTTGCTGATACGTACCCCTCAGGGGAGAAGGAGCTATGAAATGGCCCAGATATATTGGCAGATACTTAGGCATAAAGTCCTTAGAAATTCAAGCTAAAAAATAATCTCCAGAGAAAGCGAAATGGCCAACTAAGGTAGTAAATGCTTCAGTAAACCTTAATAATAGCAATTTGAAAAGCCTCACATGTTCAGTTTCATAAACCCCTTCAGTAAGAGGATGAATAAAAATTTATCACCTGGAAATGTAACTGGTAAATATACAGATGGTAATGTATTGCCAGTTGTTCATGGAAAGACAGTGTCAAGTTGTGGACTATGCACTTGACTGAGCCCAAAAGGCCTTGGTGGGAGCCTCGAGATCCTCACTGCCAGCTGTGTGACTCTGGGCAAGTCATGCGTTTTCTTGGCCATCTCTGAAACAGGATTGTAACTCCCCAGCCCTAATGTGTGGGGTCAGATAAATGTCTAATCTCTATGGGATTCTTTTCAATGTCTCCAGAGGAAGGAGAAAAACTTTGTTCAACATTGTAACGTTCTCTAAAGCCATAGGCCATTTTAAATGGGTTTTTAGGATAAAGTGAGTAGATGCAAATGTGTCCTGTAATTTACAATGTTGAACACCTATGCAGAGTGATGCTACTGACCCACCATCTACCACCATTGTTCATCCTGTTAGTCTGGGGGGAGAGGATCTGAGGTGGTTACATGGCCCGTGTGCATCACAGAGAGCAAGCTGGCTGGCACGTATAGTGGATTGCTCCCTCACTGTGGATTTGGGAATGTCATTCTCTAGCAAACTGAACAAATAGGAAGTAGAGAAGAATATGAATGATTCAACTCGTTTCAGAACGTGTTTAGAAGGTGAGCAGTGTGAGTAACTGAGCAGTTTTTATTTCTTAATCTCTAATCAGCCCTAGTATCAGGCATCCATTCCTTGGAAACCCTACTTATCAAGGATCCATAAAGTAAGTGTCCGTCAGGCCCAACTGGTCATTAGATGTTTGTGTCCAAATCCAGAGTCAATATAATTTTCATCTCCACTTGCATTTCCTATCTCACCATCCGTACCACAGTCCACCTAGTCACCCAGAAAGAAACCCAGGGACTTTTGACTCTTCACCCTTACACAGGTCTCTGATCTGCCACCAGGTTCTGAAACTTTTACCTCCACTGTTTTCCTTCTAATCTGTCCCCCTTTCCAGGCCAGCAGGCACTAGTTGCAGCTCTCCACTGGCCTCTAGGTTGTCCCACCACCAAACCCATCACCATTCCTGCTGTCAGAATCATCCTCCCAGAACAAATCTTCTACTATGGTAGTCCTTGTTAAACACGGTGAAGTTCAGCTTCTGTAGTATGACATTCAAGGCTCAGCAGACTCTGACCTTGTCCATCTCACTTATCCTCCCACATCCCTGAACCCTGCCACAAATTCATATCTGTGTGCAGAACAGCCTGCCAGTTCTCCTTGGTTTTCTCTCCTGCTTCTGCCCTCCGACTACTTGTTTGCCAGCAATGCCTCTGTGTTCCTTTCTTCTTTACCTTTCCCTCTCTCCACTCAAGACTTTTACCCATCCCACAGAACCGAATTTAGATCTAATTCTCACCAATGAGCTTTACTGAATTTCCCATCGATACCCTGGCAAGAATTAGCCTCCCTCCCTGATATCACCTGTCACTCTGCCCTACGTTAGCAAGATTTGTACACATGATTGTCTCCCTGGTTACACGACAGCTCCCTGGGGGAAAGGGTCTTGTGCTCATCTGCCTATCTTCCCCCTCTGGCCTCCTCTCTTTGCACCCCCTCCCCCAGCCCTGTCATCTAAGTGCAGTGCATTACCCCTAATAGACACTCTAGCAAAGTTTGTTGACTAGAATCCATTAATTTGCACCACATTTCTTTGGAAATAGCTGTAAGAATCCTCTGGGCTGAGAGTGAACATTTCAACTAACATGATACTGAAGAAAAACCTTAAATTTTGCGCACATATTCATTTTAGAAACTTTTTGCTTCATTCCATCATCTCTACTAAATGAACTTGACATTGCAGAGAAAGGCAGCAGGCTTATTTTTCTATCTAATATTTCCAGTCGATGCTTTCTTCTCTGTGAGTGTTGTCAGTGCCTTCACTGAGACGCATCACCTTTGTAGTTAAAATTCCCTTTACTCTTCCCTCTGTAGGACCCAGGGTCCGAGATCAGACTGTTGGGGTTTTAAAGCTCATTATGCTAACAGACCATGGGTGCGTTAGTTATTATTTCTGGGCCTCCGTTTCCTTAACTATAAAATGAAAATATTAATGCTACCCATTTTGGACAGAGGCCTAACTGGTAGACAGGAAACCCTGGGGTAATAAAAGCTACGGAACATCTTGAGACCTAGGTAATCTCCAAGCATTCCAAAGATACCTCCCATCCCCTTTCAACTCCATACAGTGTGTATCAGCAGATTGTATACTGCATGAGGAAAAATACGGTGTTTTTCCCCCTCCACACTTCTGGCCTCTGACTTACTATGTATAAAGTGTTATAAACAAGCTTTGCAAAGCAAACCCCAGCTCAGGAATCTGCAGCAGCCTGAGACCAGGCCCCACACATCAAGGAAGGCCCTGTGGAAGACTAATGATTTCTCTCCTGCAGATCTGCCTAGACAATGGCCCTGAGGATCCTGGGGCGAGACCATTCTCCACGTGCCCCGTGCCCCACGTGCTCCCTTGCCCTTCCCCACCTCACAGCCTCCCAGTCAAACTATTGTGTGTCTCCTGCTCTCCGTGCCTCCAGGCCTGGGTCCCTCTCTGTGCTGCTGCAGAGGCATTGTCTGTGATATCTTCAGTGTGAAAGGTGATTCACAGAAATAAATTGCATTGTGTTTTAGGGCCCTGGCAGCCTACCTTTATAATCATGTTTGTAAGGGACTTCATAATAGCTCGAGGGCCTCAGTGTCAGAACCAGGGACTCCAGTGGCTTCAAGATAGATAAATGCTGCAGTCAAATGCACATTTAGCCAGTAGAGTCACAAGCTAGATTTGAGGATGGAGGTGCTGGTGCTGTGAGCCAACCATGCTCCCCGCCTTTTTATCTGCGGGTTGGTAGAAATCAATCAAAGGGTGAGAGGTGGCTTTTAAAAAATTTGTTTGCTTTTAATAACCACTGGAAAACTAAGGCTTGTTTAACCTAGCCTCAGCCAACAGCCTGCGCGCTTACCAGCCCTGCAATTAGATGAAAGGGAAAGTTCAAAGTGTTGCTGGGGAAGTGGGAGGCATAAAGGAGAGGCAGGGGAGGGAGGAAGAGCTGGGCCTGATCTGGGAGGCTCGAGCATTGATCTGTTTGAATCATCACCCAATGTGATGGTGGAGGACCAGGATCACGGGTGTAAGCATGAAACTGATGACACAGACGCAACAATAGTGGGGTGAATATTGATAGGGAAGAAGGGAGGAGGCAAACTGGTTCTCCTTGAAGATTCAACAGTGATGGTGAGGAGAGGGAATTGTGCTTCCTAACCACATTTCCTTAAGTTACCCCATTCCCGTGACATTTTAAAACATAGTTTTATTGTGATAGAATGTACATAGAGTTTATAGTCTATATGCCATAATATATTGTAAAGTGCCATGTTGTTAAGACTATGAGAAGGAGATTTAAAGGAAACAACATGAAACAAAAGCCACAAGATGAGTAGAGAAGTTGTCAAAGGGAGGGTTTTCTAATGTGTCTGCTTCCCCAGCAACTGAGACTTCTGCCCCATCCACCCTCTGCCTCTGCCCAAGTCCCAGGCCGGAAGTTGCCTGTGGGTTTACCCCAGGATGTCAGAAGGTGGCTGTTGGTCAGCTCACAGAACACAGCCAGATGCTGGAACCCTCAGGGGGGTATTCTGAAATCCAGGAGAGCTATGATTGGCCCCACCTGCACTTTCACAGGTTGACTCTCCCCACATAGCCACCCACCCACCCACCCTTTTTGTGTGACACTTGTATTAGCGTACCGTGTCCCTATTTCTCCCGCAAATTAGGCCTTCACCAATTGATTTAGGGGCCATGTTTGGTTTCCCTCAGTGATCAGGAGCCCTATCCTCCAGGCACTTGCGTATGAAAGCACTGCAATCTCCCTCCCTAGCATTTGTCCTCGTTCTCCTGGGTTGTTTATGATCATGATCCTCTCTAAGCCTAAGGTCTGACTTACCCACAACCTGTCCTACAGTATCTTAACCCTACCCTATGTAATAACAATGATACATTTCTTCACGAAACCTACTCCTGGTTCTCTTATGAAATTATCGTCTGTCACATGTCTTCCTTGGAGTGAGACTGCCTGGATTTGTATAGACTTCCCTTCATGGCAGGGTGCTGTGGCTCACACCTGTAACCCAGCACTTTGGAGACCCAGGCAAAAGGATTACTTGAGGGTACAAGTTTGAAATAAGGCTGGGCAACATAGCAGGACCCTGTCTCTATGAAAAAAAAAATTAAAAGTGAAAATACTTCCCTGGGCCTGGAGAGTTAGTTAGTTACCCTCTCATGAGGTTTAATTATATCACTGTTTCCCAAACGGAACCCTTCTCCTGTCTCCATGTGTTTATCATATGTGTGCATTTGCTTACTTTTTTCTTTAAATAAAATTACATTTCAATTAAATAAGTTGATTTAAAAAGGAAGCATACTAACTATTGAAAATTGAAAAAAACAACATCACTTACTATTAATAGATAGGAACTCTGAAACTGTAACAAAACAATGTCATTATATTCTAGCCATATACCATTGCCTGCCTACAAAGGGTTCTGGGCCCGCTTCTTGCTCTCTTTTTGTTTAAAATAGAAAGGAAATGGTGAATTATGGAGATGAATAATTTCTGAAGAAGCCTTCAAGATGGCACAAAACTGAAATTTTCTTTTTTTACTTAATAACAGGAATAAAAGGAAATTGAAAATGGATGTACCTTCCCATTGTGACTCTATTCTTTAATGCCTTTTTAACTTTGGGAAATTCCACTCACCACACCTGGATTCTAGTCCTTATTGTGTAATTTAATTGCTATATACCTATTTCACCTACCTGAACCCCAATTTGTACATCTGTAAAATGAAGTTGATCAGTTGAAGTACAGAACTGCCTGAAACGCAAGTTTCTCAAATGTTATTGATGGACCAGCTACTCCTGAATTATCTGGGTAGGTGTAGTTGTCCACAAATGTTGATTTCCAGGCTCTACCCCAGATATTCTGAGCAAGAATTTATGAGAATTCCCCCTCTTATTATCACCCATCCTGTTAACAATAGGGTATACAGGAGCTTCAGACAATGACCTTAAAGTCTGAATAGCAAACTGAAGAGTGGAACTGAACTGTGACTAGGAGCCCAGAGGTCTGGGTTCCAGCCCCAACTCACAGTGTAAGGTTGGGCTCAGCTGACCTGTCCACGTCCCCCATGTGAACAGTGAAGGGGTCAGACTGGGCAGGCTCCAAATTCCTTCCAACTCCACAAACATGATATTGGGTTGCTTTGTTCAAAGTTTGCTCTGAAAATCTGTGTTGAACCCAGATGCTTGGTGAGGTTGAAGGTAGAGAGGGCCAAGGGATAGCTGTGGCCTGTGGGGTGCATTTTCCCCCGTGGAAAGCCAGCCAGTGCACCCAGAGATGAGGCAGCTCATCCTGCCTCTACCTACCTTCCCTTCACAGCGTACGTCCTCCTGCAGGGCCAGCCCACAGGCAAGCCTCTACAGAAAGGCTTTGGGAGACCTTTTGCAAAGATCGATGAGGCCCTTAGAGAGAAGAGTTCTGTAAACCCCAGGTGGGCAGAAAGGAGACTGTGGCCGAATCCATCTGATTTGGATTAACTCTTCACAGCGTATGATGCCTTGGAGAGTGATCTGAGTCTGGCCACACTCATCTTTCTAAAGCTGTTCTTCCCCTGATGAAACACATATGTCCATTGTCTAGAGCAGTGATTGTCAACCGGTGTGCCATGAAAATTTGTAAAGATTATTAATTAAGCTATGTCCAAAGGAAGTTCAAAGCACATTAAATATATTCTTTCTTTGACTCCTTCTTTGTTTTTTGATCAACCTAATTTAAGTGTGCCCCAGAAGTTTAACTGTAGGTTCAAGTGTGCCATGAGATACAGAAGGTGGAAAAACACTGATCTAGAGACTAAAACCCAAACATCTCAACCTGACCTTCATGGACCCCCAGGCACTCCTATCTTGTCTGCCAAGTCTCCCATGATTGACCAATTTGTTCATTGATCAGCTGAGTGATTAGTTCATTCCTCCATTATTTTTGAGATGCCTACTCAAAGACAGGCTCTGGGTTAGTTAGTGAGAATACAGTTGTAGCCAAGATAAAAAAGGCCTGTGTTTTCATGAAATGGAAGGGGAACACAATAAACAAGTAAACAAATAAAGAGGACAGACAGGGATGAGGGACAGTGCCTTGGAGGAAAAGACTGAGCTGAGGCGATAAAGACCAGCGGAGGGGTCCAAAATGAGCACTATGAGAGTTGAAGGAGGAAAAAGGCAGTCTTGGGAGATTGGGGGAAATTTCCAGGCAGACTAAAAGCCCAGGTAAGGCTTTGAGGCAGCAAAGGAATTGAGAAGCTTGAGGAATAGAAGAGAAGTTGGTGGAGCTGGATTTAGGTAAGAGAAGTGGAAGGGAAATGAAAGGATGTGAGAGAGGCAGGCAGTCCCCAAAACCTGCGGGCCCTGCGAGGTCACGAGTCCCATGCCCAGGCCCTCCCCTCTAGCCTACCTAGAATGCATTCTTTCTTGAGCTTACCTCCTGCCTCTCTGCTTCCCCACAACCTTGAATTTGTGTGTCTTAATCCTTTGGCCTGGCATGGTTTTTAGCCTTCACAGCAGCATAAGGAAACCCTGCCTCCATTCTCTCATGTTCAGCTCAGACACTACGTTTATGCCTCCTCCACAGAGCTTGTCCTGAACACCATGCGTACACTGAGCAGAGAGAGATTTTCCTTCCTCTGACCAAGTCTTGTAAAGGACCCTCATTTTTAGCCTCATTTTAGAGATTAAGAAACCACTGTTAAATTACTTAGACTACAGCACAAAGCTACACAATCCAGGTGTCATCTCTAACGTCCCTCAGGATTCCTCGCATGCCATCTTGCTCAACACTAGTGCTGATCTCTCTAAGTGTCTGTATCCTCTGTTATCCCTTAGTCCTCTTTTAAGAGCAAGAAATTGTTATCAAATTATTGGGCAGGTACCTAGAGGATGTCCATTCATCCTGCAACTTGAACTTCAGGCACACCTTGACCCCTGACACTGACTTCAGTCCAGCCATCTCTGTCCTTCCTGCTGGTAAGTCTTAGACCTGAACCCATTCTACCTAGGGTTCTGTTGAAGTGTCTAATCCAAAGTCCTTGATGTTCAGGAAGTGGCTCTAGTCAAACCATCTGGAAGAGCATCCAAAGACAAACTCGTTATCTCTAGTACCAAGAGGTGGAATCTCTAAAAGTCAGTATGTCGTGCTTCCCTACATTCTCCGCTTCATATACATCTGAGAGCCATCCAAGTACTCTCTTTTTTTGTACTTCATGGAATGGCTGTGGAATCAGCATGGATCATAATTCTTCCTTCCTTATGAAGGAATTACATAAGAGCAGGAGTAGTCACGCTGTGGTCATGGACTTACTTCAGATGTATAATAAATGGCATCTCATGGAAATGGCTTGACAGCACTTGGCAAAGCATTCTTTATTCATGACAGGGTGAAATCACTACTTTGCCAAAAGTAGCATCCTTATGATCAACTAATCTACGTTCAGATTGAGAGTTTACAGTGGATGGCAGGGGAGTGAAGTAGCAGTCATGGAATCCAGTTTTTGCATGAAGCATTGGCTAACTCCATTTTCTTTTTCTTTCTTTCTTTCTTTCTTTCTTTCTTTCTTTCTTTCTTTCTTTTCTTTTTTTTTTTTAGAGACAGAGTCTCACTTTATCACCCTCGGTAGAGTGCCACAGCTCACAGCAACCTCCAACCTCCAGCTCTTTTGCCTGGCATAGTTCTCTTGATTCTCTTGCCTCAATCTCCCGAGTAGCCGGGACTACAGGCACCCGCCACAACACCCAGCTATTTTTTTGTTGCAGTTTGGCTGGGGCCAGGTTTGAACCCTCCACCCTCGGTATATGGGGCTGGTGCTCTATTCACTGAGCCACAGGCACTGCCTGCTAACTCCATTTTCTAACTTCTGCCTCACAATGCCTCCTCCAAGAAACCTTCCTTCCCCAACTCTCCTCCCCTAGTCTGATTAAGTAGCCCTCATATGTCCTTCCATGACCCCTTTGTGTTCTCTTCAGTTATCACACTATATCATAATAGTTATGTAAATACCTCCCTCTCTCACTACATTGTCTGAGTACAGTACAGTGATTAGGATCAAGGATGTTATAATCTAGGAGTTGCAACCATAGTTCACCTGTCATCTAGTTATATGAGGAGTTTGCTTCTCATAGGGTCATTATAAGGATTAAGGTACATAAAGCAGTTAGCATACAGTGTGGCTTCTAACCAATACATCTTTTTATGCCTTTTATTTGTGTCTTTATTCTATAGCTACAGTGCCTAGCACACATTGGTAGTGGTGATTGTGTCAGTGAAAATGTAATGGTGGTGGTGTTGCTATGATAACAGTGGTGGTGATATGATGGTGGCAGTGGTGATGTGGAGGTGATGGTGGTGATGCTGGTGATTACATAGTGGTACTGATGGTGGTGGCAGTGTTGTGATGGTGGTGATGTGATAGTAACAAATAAGTCCAATAAAAATCAGCAGTGAATATCTATTGAGAGTTCACTATATGCCAGGCACTGTACTAAGTTCTTACATCTATCTAATTTCATCCTCTTGATGTTTTACCAATATTACTAGCATTCCCCACCCCACCCCCAGTCTTTCTCTTGCCTGAGATCCTACATCAAGAAATTCAGACAAAGTCAGAATTTGACACAGGCTGCATATGACATCACCGTGAAGATGTAAAGCACTCAACTGTTGGTTATATAAATAAGGAAGGAAGGACTTGACTTGTTTTCTTAAGATTCCTTTTCTGAAAATGAAGATAACCTTAGCTTTTATGAAAATCAGACGAGATAAAGGAAGTCAAAGCTCGCTAGAAATGGTCAAGTGTTCTCTGTGTATAAGGAGTGAATCAGCAGCAGGGGCTCTGTGGTTACTCATCCATCAATAGAAGTTTGGTTTTCTGTTCTAGGTATAGAGTCACCAAGTGAAACTCATGTGCCTTCCATCATTGCACTTTCAGTCTGGTGGCAGACAGTAAGCAAATAACAAGTAAAATAGATGGACCTGTCAGGAAAAACACAGTATGACCTGGGGATCTAGGGCTTGTGTATATATAAGGGGCAGGGTCATTTGCTAATAGAGTGGTCTGGGAAAGCCGCTGAGAGGGCACTATTTGAGCAGGGACTGAAGGAGGTAAGCCAGGGAGATGTGCAGAGTCTGGGAAAGTGTTTTATGTCCCATGGGACAGTTTAAAATTCAGATTGAGAGCATCCAGACACAGCAGGGTCACTGCAATGGGAATGCTGGGGATGGCTTGTGCAGGAAGCCTGAGGTTTGTTGCTAGTGGGAAAAATGCAAAGTCGATTCAGTCCTTTTGCTGGTAACCGCCCCTAGCACTGTTCTTGAAAGTTTAGTCAAGGCCTGATATCTGGGAGGATTGATACCATTATCTGGAGCATTGTTGCCCTGGGAACAGGTTGCAAAATTGAGGCAATGGGCTGGAGGGATGTAGCCTCCACTCACCATTCAGGGACAAGGTGACACTAGGCAGGTCATATGCGCCTGCAGCCTCACTGCTCCCAGCTGGGAAAGACAAAGCAAGTCAGGGTGGGGTTCTCACCACATCAAGTGCAAGAGCCCTGCTCCACAGAGGGTATGATGGGGCTGTTTATTTAAGTTTATAATGACCTAAGAGGAAGCTAATTGTGTATTAGTTAGATTGATGGATAATGCCAAATTACATAGAATTATTGCAAACACAGGAGAAAATGGCGAAAGAAATTATTAACTAGACTGACAAGCTTACAGGAAAAGGTAAACAGTCCTAGGAAGAGATTTAATTTAGATAAACCTAGGGCAACATCTCTGGAAGGTGCTGAGGTCAGGGGAAAGCTGAGAGAATGAGAAAGCTACTTGGATGGAAGAGACACAGAAAGGGTTCAGAAAATGATGTTGGTGGCAGTGTGGCCAGAATTATGATAAAGGCAGAGGAAATGGGAAAGATATTACTGGAAAAAATGTGACTTCTTCTCAGAATCCAAAGAGAAATGGCAGATATGTGGAAAAGAGAAGCAAGGTGGGACTCTGAGGGCTGTAGTTCTATGCCTGAGCCTGCCAAGGAGCTGGCTCTGTGCCCGTTAGCTACCTCTTCTGTAATGACAGACAATGTGGCCCTCGGCCCTGATGTTCTCAGTTCTTAAGGAGGTCTGCTGGGAGGAGCAGGGGGGTGCACGCCTGGTCCCCCCAGCAGACCTTGATGGGAGCAGCAAAAGACCTTGATGGGTTCATGACAAGTGGTTACATGGAAGAGCATTCATCTTGGAGATGGATCAAAGGTCCTCAGAGATGCTGCAAGAAATGTAAAGGTTGCAAAATTGAGGAAGGATGACAGTTGTGATAGTTCAGCACAATTGGGTTTTTCTAAAGATTGTAGAAAAAATAAAAGGGAATGGCGCCTGTGGCTCAAAGGAGTAGGACGCTGGCCCCATATGACAGAGGTGGCGAGTTCAAACCCAGCCCTGGCCAAAAACTGAAATAAATAAATAAATAAATAAAGGAAGATTGAAGTCAAGGGAATTATGCAATGCAGAATGATGGGTGACTGAAATAAGACAGATTATAGACTGAGTGATTTGGGGAACTGAGGGGAAGTTTGGGTGACTTGTAGATGGCATAGCATTCTGGCATGCAGGAATAGTTGTATCCTGCTGCAGGCTATAACCTTCTATCCAACTCAAGATTGGCTCAAGGAGATGTGCAAACAATATGCCAAAAAGAGAACAGCAAGCTTGTCCTAGCTGCTCAGGTCCTGGGTGAGTTCACCACTACAGAAGCGTAGGAGCTAACTGCAGCCTAAGCTTGGTATGCAGAGGCTGGCACACTTTTCCTTTAAGAAGCCAGATAGTAAATATTTTGGATTTGGGGAGCCATATAGTCTCTGTCGCAACCACTCTACTAAGCTATTATAGAGCAAAAGCAGTTGTAGGCAATATGTAAATATAGCACAGCTATATTCCAATAAATCCATATTTACCAGCACAGGAAGCTGGATTCACTCCACACGCCAGCGGACTATGGTCTGCTGACCCCTCTTTAAATGCATAATGACCCCCACCTACCAGTAAATGTGTCCTCCTCAGTGTCCTGAAATCTGTCCAATTCTGTGAGTAATTCTTCCCTGTAGGAGAAGGAAGTGAGGCCAGGAGGGGTTATTTCCAACAGGTGGTCTGAAAAATGGAACCACTGACTAAGATATGTGTCCCTGGAAGTGCTTTCCAGATGACAAACATCTTAGGTACCTGGCCATTGGCATTTGAGGATAAATGTGTAGGAGAACATTAGATGCTCATGTGATTGACACACGCTGCAAAGAGACTAAGCAAGGTGGAGGAGGCAGGCTTCAACTTCCTTCTAAGAGGGGGAGCTGAAGGCTCTTCAGTCTAGAGAGCTGATCCGTGGGGAACATCAGGGAAGAGACAGAAAAGTCAAACAGGCAGGAGGCCCGGGATCTTGACGGTGGCTAGTTGTGATTCTGCATCTGGGGCTTTACATTTTATAAAATATTTTAGGAAGAGCTTTGTTTCCTTCCTTAGAAGATGCAGAGGCCTTTCTCAAAGTTTCCCCCACATAGAGGAATCCAACCGTTATTACCAATGATGATAATGTCTGCTTCTGATAATCCGACAGTAGTACACCAGCCGCCAGCACTGTGCTGGCCGGGAGCTTCACCTGGGTCATCTTACTGAATCTGTACAGTAGCCTTGGGAAGCAGGTTTAAGAAGGAAATTGAAACAGGCTGGTAACTGTCCCTGAAAACCCAGTTCATAATAATCATCAAAGCTGGACGCTAACTCAGCTCTGATTGTGCAGCTGACACCCCGATTACCACATTGTCCTGCTGCACAGCTGCGGCCTTCTGTCGTTAGTGGTTATGTTAAGATAAAGTATCAGTGCTTGGACCAGTGCCCTACAAGGATCTTTTTAAACTTAACTTTTATTGAGGTTGAAGGGCAGAAAGCTAAATCATCAAATTTGTTAAGCAGAGATAGACACCAATATGTACTCGCCACGAAGGCAATGTCCTTGTCTGTCATGCATGTTTTCACCTGTTATCCCCAGCATTTATTTGTGTCTGGTAAACATTTGAATAACTGAATCTGTGCACAAACATTATTTGGGATTATTTTCTCTTTTTAATTAAGGAAAAAAAAAAAAAACCCTGGTAACAACCATCTAGGCCAAGTCTCTGTGATGTGATGATTGTGCTTCATGGTTCTCTCTCTTTTGAACACATGGTCTAATACTGGGCACAGTAGGAACTTGAGAAATATTAGCTGGGGGCTGGGTGCAGTGGCTCCTGCACCTAGAAATCTAGGAGGCTGAGGCAGGAAGATCACTTGAGTGAAGAGTTCAAAACCAGCCTGCGCAAGAGCAAAAGAGTGAAACAATAGCCACACGTGTGGCAGGCACCTGTAGTCTCAGCTACTTGTGAGGCTGAGGCAAGAGGATCCCTTAAGCCTAGGAGTTTGAGGTTGTGATGAGCTACGATGATGCCACTGCACTCTACCCAGCGCAAAAGGGCCAGACTGGCAAAATAAAAGAAGAAAGCAAGCAAAGAAAAGAAATATTAGTTCAGGATGAGACATGATAGCTCACTCTTAATATCTGAATTTCTATATGGCTACAGTAATCAACAACCTGTTACCCTTCTAGCTCTTGTGACAGATGCAACTACTTCTTATTCCTCGTGTGGGAGTGGTGACTCAACCCTTTTCTCTTCTATTTATGAAGGCAGATTGGGAAGTAAATCAGAAAGGGATAAGCTAAAATATGTTCTGATTTATAAATGATACCTTATTTGAAACTTTGACTATATTACTAATGACGGGTTACTTGTAACACAGTGTTCTAACACAAGAGCCAGCAACAGAAGACCCTGGGGGGCTCTTCTATGGCTCCTTCGTGTGGCAGAGCTCAGACCCGTGGAAGAATTGGGGGTAATGGCTGAAAAGATGTGATCACAGCACCATCCATGGAGTAAATGGGACATGGGGTGAACTAGTAGGTTCCTGGTCTCAGAGACCCTGAAGTAGAGGTGGCCCTGGGTGGGGTATAGATTATTACTATATTTGGTGGAAGTCAGACGTAATTATCACCAAGTTCCCTTTAAAATATAAAGTTCTCGGATTTTTGACATACCCCATATCTCAGTTTATTGTGACATCATCCTTTGGTTAAAAAAACAAAGAAAGAAAAGAAAAAACCTGCCCTTTTAAAAAATGTATTTTTGTTAAAATATATCACTTGCTTGAATTTTTACTTCACCTTCCATGGTCTGGGCCTCAGTAATGTTGGCAGAACCTTGGCCCGTGGCACACGTATTTACTCTTCCTTTGCACTTCATGATTTTCAATTAACAGAGTTCATGCTGTGCGGATCACGTAAGCTCATGTATCCAGGAAGTGCAGCCCCATGGCAACCAGTCCATAAAAATCAGCTTAGCACTGTCTTGTGAGCCCTCAGTGTTCTGGAATGACCCGAGGGAAGGTCCAGCAGGATGTATTTTCAAAACATCTTCTCAATTGTGAAACACAGTCCTGAAATGAAACCCCTTCATTTGGGATCTGCAAGGTGAATGGCATTAGCCCTCTTTTCCTCACAAGTAAAACTGAGCTCCAAGGATCAAGGGTCTCTGTGGTCAAAGGTACATCAGTAGTTAGGGGCAGATTTGGGACTAAAATCCATATTAGTTTTCTATAGACACGGAAATATTTATACCAGGGAACTTTTTATACAAAACTTTTTATACAAAATCTCAAGACTCTCCGTCAGGCCATTCCAGATGATTTGGCAAGTCATTGGTTGATTAGAGATTTATCTACTATTGTACATAATTACCATTAAAAACAGTATCCTTTTAAATGATATGGGTGGTCCATGTTTATTGTGAGAAACTATAAAATACAGGTAAGAAAAAGGGGATGGGCAGCAAAGTACCCATCACAGCATGGGTCTGAGATAACCCTGGTAAGACATTGGTACTTACCCTTCTAGACTTGCTAGTCAGACGTTGGGCTTTTCATTATTTTATAAGACTGGGATCATGGTGTATGTACAATTTTTCATTCTTCAATATTACTTACTATTCTGTGAGCATCTTTCATGCCAGTAAGTCGACATCCATACGAGGGCTGAAATGGCTGTGTAGAATTCTTTGACATAATATATGCTAATGTCTTCAGCAGAATCTTATTGTTAGACCGTTAGGATGTCTGTGTAGTTTTAAAATAACATTCTTGAGTGAACAGTGTACAACCTCCAGTGCTCAAAAATGGTTGTATAGGTAGTAAATGGCTCTGAAGAACTTAAAGAGTTAGCATGGAAAATGAGTTAAAGAGTCTAACTTAAAGAGTTAACTGGAAAATGAGTTTCTCTTCGTTTCAACCAGGTTGAAATCTGGTCCCCTCACCCGGGTCGGATAATTAAGGCAGTGCAGATTAATCACCCGTTCTCATCATTGTTCCGTGATAGGCGTCACCAGCACCTTGATGTATGAAGGTCAGACTCACTGCATCTATTTTCAGGTTTGAAATAGAGCCGCACACAATCCATTATTACTTGTGGAGCACTGAGGTTTTCCTGCCACCTCCAAGAGCAGAAGTGAGGTCTTCTGAGGTTAGTAGTCACCACTGAATTTTCATCAGGAAAAAGCAAGCCAACAATTTAAACTCCGAGAAACCCAGTGCCTGCCCAGAACCAGTAACAGAATCAGAATGGAGCCTGGAAGAAAGTTCCCTAGAACTGAGAAAGGTCAGGGTGAGATTGGCTTGTTGTGAGCCTGACATCAGAAGATAAGTGTTCTAAAGTGTTTAGGGCAACAGCACCCCCAAAGCAGGCAAAAACAGCCAAATAATGGACTCTGGTATTGGGGGGAAAGAAAGAGCCAGGTAACAAATTTACCAGGAAACCCATTCATAGAAGGGAGGCAACTCTCAAAGTGATTCAGAAATTACAAAAATATTTTTCCCTTTCACTGCTATAATGCTCAGGGGAGTCACCAGAGTGGTTTATAAAGTGACCTGAGGTCTCCACTAGCCCTGGTTTCAGTCCTTTTCTGTGGGACTAAGAAAATTCTGTTCTCCGTCTGGGCTTTGACTTCTCATCCAGTAAATGAGAAGTGGAGAGGCATTAGAATACTCAACAAAACTTCCAATTTTATCATCTCCTAACTATAAGGAATTGGATCACTTCTTTAATACGAGTTCGATTTTCCAGTCTTTAAAATAGAGATACAAATATGTTTCTTATAAGATTGCATTGAGTATTAAAATAAAATAAGGTATGGAAAGCTTATCCTAGGGCCTATGGTACAAGTGGTGCTTAATAATTGCAGGATTAGGCTGATGTTTGATTTTCTTTGTTCCTTTCCAGCTCCAGAGTATCATTCTGTGTTGAGTGTTAGGGATGTGCAGATATGCGAAAATACATTCATTTCCCCTGGAGAGTTAGAGTCTACTGTGGGAGACGCCATGTAAACACATGTACTAGGAGAGTGAGTAGAAAGCTGTGTTAGTGACGCTCACCCAGGGTGAGAGTCTAAACAGTGAGGCAGCCTTTGAGGTGGGCTTTAAAAGATTAAAAAAACATTAAGGTAAGGTAGGAGTAGAAGCATTCAGATGAGAAAGTCAGGGGAGAAGTGGATGGATG
>NW_003852398.1:22755611-22762815 GCF_000181295.1 Otolemur garnettii | reverse complement strand
ACGAAGATAAAAACGTTCAGAAAAGAAATCAGACGATGGCTGCATCAAAATATTAAGCAATAATAATAATAATGCAAAGAAAGTAACATTCACATTGTCAGACAAGAGCATGTCTACTCTAGAATGCTCTGACGCTGAGGTTCAGTATGGAGTCATCAGTTAACTTCTTATTTTTTTTTCCAAAGTCTCAAAAAATAGACAACCAACATTCACAAATAAAAGTAAAAGATCATTTCAAAAAACAAATCATGCCAAATCTTATAGACAATAGAAAAAGAAGAAATAGTTCAAAATCATTCTACTTCCAGCTCAAGAATGGAAGAAAAAGTATCCAATGTACTCAGCCCTACTATGAAATTAATTTATAGCTTTCATATGAAAGCTATAGCCCAATTATAGCCCAAGAATATGGGGACAGGGGAAAGGGAGGGGGGTGGAGGGAGGGTGATTGTTGGGACCACACCTATGGTCCATCTTACAAGGGTACATGTGAATCTTTCTAAATATAGACTATAAATGTCTTAACACAATAACTAAGAAAATGCCATGAAAGCTATGTTAACCAGTTTGGTGAAAATATTTCAAATTGTATATAAAACCAGCACACTATACCCCATAATTGCATGACGTACACAGCTATGATTTAATTTAAAAAAAAGGAAGGAAAAAAACAAAATCATTCTATTTAATCTGGATACACCTGATATTAAAATTGGAGAAAATATATTATTACAAAGGGGAAATTACAAACATATTTCACTTATAAATGAGGATGCGACATCCTAAACATATTAACAAGTCGAAAGACTTTTTTTTTTAAACTTCTCTTAACCTTTGATAGACACTGCATCCTTAATGTGGCCAGTCTTCCTTTTTCAGCTCCTAAGACAACATTTCCCAGTAGTCTTTAAAGGCGCCAGGTTGGATGGGATTTCAATTAGTGGAAGAGAACAGACATCTGTGCAGATAGAGCCAGATGTTTCCTATAACACCTGAAAGAGATCGTCTCCGCCATCAGAAGTGTAAATCACCTCCCAGGTTCCTCTTCCCAGGAGTAGTCTTTGCACTGTCGTATCCCCATTGCTATTGTACGCTCCTGTCTCATGCAGACTGCAGCCAAGCCCCATGCCTTCTTAGCCCTTTGCTTCTTGCGGCCTCCTGCCTTCCTGCTGCAGCCTCTCCTTTGCACACTGTGCTGTTTGAAGTTCTTTGGGGAGCAGCATTTTCCAGGACCTGGCTTCAGTCATGCCAAGAGTGTTGGCTTTCTGTGATCATGATGCATTTTAAATGTGTGTTTCTCCTCCAAAGAGAAATAGCTAGAGTCCTTCCTAATTCCGTCAAGCAACCAGGCAGAAAGAGATCCTTCCTCATCCTCTCTGAAGCACTAACATGCTCTGTACAGTGAATCAGTTTGGAATTGTCTGCCAGTGCTGTGGAGTGAGGTTTATACTCTTCCTATACATACACCTGTCTCAGGTCCCAAACTGGTATTCTGTGGACCATATTCAGTGGTCTTATATGTAGTATAATTTTTTTAAGGGTTTAATATTCATTTTATTTTTTATTTTTTTAAATCATAACTATGTACATTAATGCGATCATGGGGTACAATGGGCTGGTTTTACATACAATTTGAAATGCTTTCATCAAACTGGTCAACATAGCCTTCACAGCATTTTCCTTGCGTTAAGACATTTATATTCTACACCTAGTAAATTTCACATGGACCCTTGTAAGATGCACCGTAGGTGTGGTCCCACCAACTACTCTCCCTCTACCCATCCTCCCCCTCTGCTCCCCACCCTCTCCCCGTTCCCCTTCTTCTTGGGCTATAATTGGGTTATTTTTTTTAGAAAGAAAAATGAGTTTGTGATCAGCCTTGCAAAAATTTTCATAAAAATCTGGATTTGCAGCTTCCTAAAACAAGAAAAGTCAGAAGATTTGGCCACACTAGACTCCCGTGTCTGAAGGCTTGTTTCCGGTTGCTGGACACCTCCTTTGTACAGGGTCCAGTTTGCCACTGTCCACACCGGCTTGTGCCACTCATTTGTATCATTTGTGTGACTCCTAAAGGTATT
Source organism: Otolemur garnettii (assembly GCF_000181295.1). NCBI lineage: Eukaryota > Metazoa > Chordata > Mammalia > Primates > Galagidae > Otolemur > Otolemur garnettii. The sequence continues at coordinate 22,760,737 of NW_003852398.1, read as the reverse complement.
TGAATTAGTGGCCCATTTTTACTGTACTGACAAGTTCACAGCCTACATAGCTTGGTCCCTGAGCACAAGGATTTGAAATATTGCTGCACACTAAAATCACCTCTGTGACAGCCATAACTCATGCTGCATCCAGTACCAATTAAGTAAGAAGCTCTGGGGGAGACGCAGCTGTCAGTATTTTTTATTTTTAATTCCCCAAGTGATTCCAATATATAGACCGGTATATATAAGAACTAGCATATTAGAAGAGTATGTCTCAAAATATACTGAACCTCTAAGCCACCTGGGGATCTTGTTAGACTGGAGATTCTGATTCAGAAGGTAGATGATGGGGCCTGAGGTTCTGTATTTCTTACAAACTAAGGCTGCTGGTCTAAGGCTTTTGCATAGCAAAGCCTTAGAAATTCTCTGCCCTGGTCTTGTTCATAGGTTTAAAGGAGTAGGGGGGGGTGTCAGAGTAATGCTTCCCTTGTTGAGTATCTAAACTTAGGAAGAATTACTTTTTAGAATATACTTTTAAAAACATCAGTAGAGTGGCCTCAATGATAATGCTATAAGAAAGTAGGTTTTTCTTCCTTATTTATTTACATTCCAATATGTCTTCTTGACTAAAAGAGAAAGAGATAGGTCTTCAGCCAAAAGAGCGTTATCTTACCCTGGTAGTACCCATGGAGTACTAAGTGGTCGTAGTACCCATGTCATTTGTGGTGGTGAGGAATTTCAGTACTTACCCTGGTAGCACCCGTGGTATTTGTGGTGGTGACTGGGAGGCAGATTAGAAAACAGATCCTTATTTATCCCCTCACCCCCACACAGGTTATTGCTCAAGATCACCTGACTATGAAATGGAAGAGCTGATGCCTTCAGATAAATAGTTCCATCTGTCTTTGTATGTGTTCTATAACCCAGTGAGCTTCTCTGATTGGTTGAGTCATGTGGCACCTGTCCCTTTCAGGTGAGGATGAGGCAGTCAGCCAGGACTAATTGCCTAGCTCCATAGGTAACTCTCTCAACAGTTTAAATTGGGGTCTGAAATTGAAGGGTTGATGTTGGAACACCTCTGAAGGGCGAAAGGTTCATTTTGGGGAAGCCATTTCTCTGAACTGAAAATGCCAGCATGGTGAATTCATTCTTTTAGGCCTGTGTTTCTCCAGGAAATTATCAAGGGACAATGCATATGAGAGTTCCTAGTGACTCCCTTGAATGCATATTTATAGGTTTTTCTCCCAGAGATTCTGAGTGAGCAGATCTGGGGTAGGACTCAGGAAATAGTGTTTTTAAGAAAACTTACCCAAGTGACGCTGGTGCAGGGAGAGGGCCAGAGGTAGAGATTTGTAAGTATATGTCTTTCTTTCCCTGTCTACCAAGGTAGTGGCCAGTTGCTTCTGGATTAAATGCTGCAACCTAGGAACCAGTTGAGACCAGGGCTGTGACCAAATTCTCCTAAGCTCAAAAGGAAGCTCTTCAGAGAGCTCCGAACATGCTACCAGGGCATGCAGCTTAGAGCCTCTGCTTCCCTGTGGTGTGGCCAATTTTCTTAGCATGGAGCAGTCTGGAATTTGTCCTAATGTGCTTATTGTAGGAGGCTGTGAAATGGGATAAAGTTTCTCTCCATCTTGGGATATTGAGGTCTCACTGCAGTAGTGTTTTGCAACTGTTTAAAAAAGAATCAACAATGACTCCTTTGAAGCGTCATAAAAGCCTTGCACTCTGCTGACCCACACTAGACTCAGATACCCTTTTGGAGGGTGCCACTAAATACAGGGAACAAAGTCCATTTTGGGTGCAACCTATGGAGAAAAATTTAAGGTGCAGAGTTGGAAATTTTTACCATAAAAACAATAGGTATACATAAATGGCTTTTAATTTATGATGTTCTCATCTTGAATGTGTTTTTAATACCCCTCCTGCTGGACAGGAGGCATTGTGATATATTGTTATATAACCCCTGCCTGCCTCCTCGTGCCCCTCCATTGAGACTCACTCTTACAATGCCAGTGCCTAGGTGCCCTGGTGGAGGAAGGCCTCTGGGCACAAGCCTGTTGCCATGGGAAGCCCAGGGCAGGAAGTGATTATTGGTCTCTGGGTGCAAGACTGGTCTGGAAGACTTCAGAGTATCCGAATTGACCTGTCCAGGCTAGAATTTCAGCCTGTCTAACAGAGCAGACTGCTAAAAGGGACTCAGGTGTATACTTTAGCGACTCAATAACTGTTCCCCAGCTGAAAGTCAGATCATTTGATCCAAGGGGAAAGAAAATGAAATTGCCCTGTTTGGCAACTAGGAAACTATCTCATCTTTGTAATCAGGAAAGATCTTTTTTGCGATACAGAAATTGAGTGCAGAAACTGGATTGAGGGTATCGATGATGATGGCGTTTGGAGCAGCAGGCACGGAGGTTAATTAAGAGATTACAATATGTCAGCTGCACGCATTATCCTACTGAACCCTCACACCAACCTTGGGAGGCGCGGGTATCGTTGTTGTTCCCACTTCACGTGAAGAACCTGAGTTTTAAAGCTATTCAGGGATCTGTGCTTGGTGACATGAATAGCATGAGGCCTGGGTTTGGACCCTTGTTGTAGCTACCACCTTTTAAGGCTTTCAATTGCTGAGCCCTCAACATTAATAAGACTATGCTTCCAGGAGCTGTACTTGATCTTTGCGCAGCGTGGAAACTGAAGTTGGTCCTTTTAGTAACTATCTTCCCATCTGGTGTGGCCAAGAAGGGAAGAGCTCAGAGATCAATTGCTGCTTCAAAAAGTCACTCTTCCCTTCAGCTTACTTAATTCATAAATATGCCTCCTAGCTCCCAGTCAAGTGCTCCAGCAAGATCCAGAAACTAAATGTGCCCTGGAGCCTTGGTAGTCTATTGGAACTATGTTACAAAGTCAAACACCTGAGTTAAAAATCCTAGATCTCCTAGGCAATAGGTCTCATTTTTCTTATTAGCTCAGATGGCCTCAGCACCTAGGGATGTAATACTGCGCAAATAATGTTTATTGCAAGAACGAACATCTCTGGTAAGGGACGTCATCGTGAAGATAGCATTTTATTTTCTTGGTCTCCAGTTTTTCTATTTTTGAAGGCAGTAGATGTGGTCTAAATGTTTTGCTTTAACCTTTAAAACTTGCTTAATTTTAGAGCCAGTATTCTTTAACTGAGATGTGAAGATCGACCCATATTCTCTTCTGTAACCCTATGCAGAAGATCTTTAAAATTTGATTTATAATTTATATCACTTAACAACAGGGTTATGTTCCGAGAAATTCATCATTAGATGATTTCATCATTTTGAAAATATCCAAGTGTGTACTTACACAAACTTAGATGGCTTAGCAGACTACATGCCTAAATGATAAGGTCTGGTCCACTGCTCCCAAGCTATAGAGCATGTTATTGTACATGCATGTACAATATGTGTTATTGTACTTAGTGCTGTAGGCAACTGTACAGCATGTTATTGCATGTTATTGTACTTAGTACAGCATGTTACTGTACTTAGTGCTATAGGAAACTGTACAGCATGTTATTATACTTAGTGCTATAGGCAACTGTAACACACCAGTAAGTATCTATATATCTAGTTATATCTAAATATAGACAAGGTAGAGTAAAATTATGGGATTAAAAATAAAAAATGCTACCCCTGTAGAGGGCACATAAATGGAGCTTACAGGAATGGAAGTTTCTCTGGGTAAGTCAGTGAGTGAGTGATGAAAGAAAGGGAGGGCCTGGGACATTACTGTGCACTGCTGTGGACTTTATTCTGTACCCTTAGGCTATACTAAAATTTACAAAACGATCATTTTTCTTTTTTCAATAATAAATTAACCTTAGCTTACTGTAAATTTTTTACTGCATCAACTCTTCATTTTTTTAATTTTGACTCATAGTAACAGCTTAAAACACAAACACATTGTACAACTGTACAAAAACATTATCTTTATATCTTTATTCTGTCAACACTTTAAAAATTTTTTAATTTTTGATTTTTACATTTTTTTTTTTTTTGTTAAAAACTAAGAGACAAACAGGTACCCTCACCCAGGCCTACCCAGAGTCACGGTCATGTATATCACAATCTTCCCAGTGACTAGAAATTCTTCAGAGACAATAACACACACAGAGCTGTTGACTCCTGTTATAATAAGGCCTTTCTCTGGAATACTTTCTGAAAGATCTTCTGTTTCAGCTGAGCTGACTTTTTAACTTTTTAAACAAGTTTAAGTAGAGGGAGCACATTCTAATGATAAAAAGTATAGTATAGTAAATATGTAACTCAGCAACATAGTTGCTTATTATCAAGTAAGTATTAAGTCCTGTACGTAAGTGTAAGTGTACATGCTATATTCCTATACAAATAGCAGCACAGTAAGTTTGTTTACACCAGCATCACACACATGGGTAATATGTTGCACTAGGAGGGCTGTGACATCACTAGGCAATAGGAATTTTGCAGCTCCATTATATCTTATGGGATATTTGATCCATCATTAATCAAAATGTCATATGCTGCAGGACTGTATTTTACTATAATTTTTGTATAAGTAAAATTCAGTCCTGTAATGCAGTTCTGTGAATTTGGATGAATGTAATCGTTTAATCACTACTCTAATCAAGATACATTTAATTACCTCCTGAAGTTCCCTTATGAACTTTTGCAGACAGTTCTCTCCCCCAGCTCCTAGCAACTACTGATCTGTTTTCTGTTCCTAGAATTTTGTCTTTTCCAGAATGTCATATAAATGAAGTCATTCAAGAGGTTGCCTTTTCAGTCTGGCTTTTTCCACTGAAGATTCATTTCAAGATCCATTCCAGTTGTCCTGTGTGTTAGTGGTTCGTTCCTTTATATGTTGTATTGCTGAGTGAATATTCCATTATTTGGGTGACTGTGATTTGTTAACTCATTCCCTCGGTGGTAGACATTTAAGTTCTATTCAGCTTGGGGCATTACTAATGAAGCTGTTTTAATTACTCATTTACAGATTTTTGTGTGAACGTATCTCTTAATATCTCTTGTGTAAATGTTGTGAGGAGTAGGTTCATATAGAATTATTGAGAACTATGTATATGCATATTTTTTTCCATGAAATTGGTTCATAGCTTCTGTCAGATTCCCAAAGAG
>NW_003852398.1:22753871-22755591 GCF_000181295.1 Otolemur garnettii | reverse complement strand
GAGCCTGATGCTATGGCACTGTAAAAATATAAAAAATAAATTAACCTTAGCTTACTGTAAATTTTTTACTGCGTCAGCTCTTCATTTTTTTAATTTTGACTCATAGTAACAGCTTAAAACACAAACACATTGTACAACTGTACAAAAACATTATCTTTATATCCTTATTCTGTCAACACTTTAAAAATTTTTTAATTTTTGATTTTTACATTTTTTTTGTTGTTGTTAAAAACTAAGAGACAAACAAGTACCCTCACCCAGGCCTACCCAGAGTCATAGTCATGTATATCACAATCTTCCCAGTGACTAGGAAGTCTTCAGAGACAATAACACACACAGAGCTGTTGACTCCTGTTATAATAAGGCCTTTCTCTGGAATACTTTCTGAAAGATGTGTTTCAGCTGAGCTGACTTTTTAACTTTTTAAACAAGTTTAAGTAGAGGGAGCACATTCTAATGATAAAAAGTATAGTATAGTAAATATATAACTCAGCAACATAGTTGCTTATTATCAAGTAAGTATTAAGTCCTGTACGTAAGTGTACGTGCTATATTCCTATACAAATAGCAGCACAGTAAGTTTGTTTACACCAGCATCGCACACATGGGTAATATGTTGCACTAGGAGGGCTGTGACATCACTAGGCAATAGGAATTTTGCAGCTCCATTATATCTTATGGGATATTTGATCCATCATTAATCAAAATGTCATATGCTGCAGGACTGTATTTTACTATAATTTTTGTATAAGTAAAATTCAGTCCTGTAATGCAGTTCTGTGAATTTGGATGAATGTAATCATTTAATCACTACTCTAATCAAGACACATTTAATTACCTCCAGAAGTTCCCTTATGAACTTTTGCAGACAGTTCTCTCCCCCAGCTCCTAGCAACTACTGATCTGTTTTCTGTTCCTAGAATTTTGTCTTTTCCAGAGTGTCATATAAATGAAGTCATTCAAGAGGTTGCCTTTTCAGTCTGGCTTTTTGCACTGAAGATTCATTTCGAGATCCATTCCAGTTGTCCTGTGTGTTAGTGGTTCGTTCCTTTATATGTTGTATTGCTGAGTGAATATTCCATTATTTGGGTGACTGTGATTTGTTAACTCATTCCCTCGGTGGTAGACATTTAAGTTCTATTCAGCTTGGGGCATTACTAATGAAGCTGTTTTAATTACTCATTTACAGATTTTTGTGTGAACGTATCTCTTAATATCTCTTGTGTAAATGTTGTGAGGAGTAGGTTCATATAGAATTATTGAGAACTATGTATATGCATATTTTTTTCCATGAAATTGGTTCATAGCTTCTGTCAGATTCCCAAAGAGATCCGGGGTTCACAAAAGGTTAAGATGCACTGACCTTGTCATTGCTTCCTCCGACTTGTATGTCTGGCTCCTTAAGCTTAATGCCCTGGCTTTTCAAGATGGGTATTAACAAATCCAGAGGCAGCCTGTCTTAGTGAAACGGGCATTGGATGAAGATTGAATTGTGCCTACCTCGGTCTGGTCTTTCCTAGAGTGATATTGCCAGTCTTCCTTCCCGCTCCAGGACCTTGGCAAACCCATTCATTGGTAACCGATTTGAAGACGAAGTTTTATTTCTCCATCCTGTGTTTCCCAGGCAACGCAATGCAAGCTTCCTCTCCAGTCTCCTGCCCCATTGGAGGTCTGGCTCCGACACTAATCTCAGGCCCTCCCAGGACCCATCACTCAGCCC
>NW_003852398.1:22753497-22753851 GCF_000181295.1 Otolemur garnettii | reverse complement strand
TTAATGTCTGTCCCTGGGAGCAGGCATGGCAGGAAGGATGTTTATCAAGATGTGGCAAACTCGTCCTGGTTTTGCTACCAGAAGCTCACCAGACTTGAGAAAATCACTTAATTTCCCTTGCTTAAAACCTTGAGTAGCTTTCCAGTGTTTTGGGGATTAAAACCCTGAAGCCTTCATGAGATCCGTAGGGCTTTAAGTGGCCTGACCTTTGCCTGCCTCCCCAGCCCCTACTGCTTTCAGGAGTTCTCTGCTTTCTTGCATTCCAACCCCGCTTTCCTATTCATAACTCTTCTGACACACTCTGTTGCCTCCTTCCATTGGGCCTTACCCTGCAAATTTATATATGCAGAGTGC
>NW_003852398.1:22751493-22752893 GCF_000181295.1 Otolemur garnettii | reverse complement strand
CCCCACCAGACCTCACTGGTGGTAATGAAATGAAGGAGGTGTGAACAATGTAACACAAGCTCTGCTGGATTATTTCAGCTGAAACCTTAAACTGGCTTGTTCTGGCACATCACTGCTTTGCAGAGCTCTTTGCTCTGGAGTATGAATTTAGGTCTCTAATTTGTTATCTTCCCTCTAGATATTTTAGCAGAGACTTACCAGTCCTTCCCACATACCAGTGCCCACGTGGAGCTGGATGTGCAGTAACTGGAGAAGCTGGCTGATACCAGGTCCTCTGGTGTACACTACAGTGGCCCCCAATGGCATGTTGCTTCATGTTTGCAACAAGTGACTGAGTGAACGAGTGAGTGAAGGAGCGATTGAACCTCCATTTAATTCTGAGGCAACTGAAGTTAGGAGATCTGATGAAGTTATCATGACAGGAACCCGAACCTTTTCCAATTGTATTATTTTCCTGCCTCTCCATTTATAATTCCTTACAAGGGCACTTTCTAAAGTCCACAAAACTTAATGACTTGGAATTCCACTTGCTTTTTCTTGTTGTTTTCTTCTAAAAGTGGAACTTTACCTTTTCCCTTTTAAATCAATCACCGAGAGAACACTTGGCTTTGTGCCCTCTGAGAGTTGCTTTTTCAGAGCCCAATCCATGCTCTGATTCTGACTTGAGATACCGGAGCCTTCAGAGATATGACAAGTACCGATTGTTTGGTTCTCCAAACATTCAGATACAGCTGTTTTTGTTTATTTTTTCTTTTCTTTTCTTTTTTAAAATTTCCCCTCAGAAGGCCTTCTTGTCCTTACAAGGTGAGTAAAAGAGGGGAGGTTTGAGGACCTCAGGTTAGCCTACAGCTCAGAAGTCTTAAATAGTGAGGAAACAAGTGAAATAACACAAACCTGGAACTTCTCATTGTTCTCTGCTGCTTCTATCTCCGACTGCCAGGCCACTCTTCAATCAATATGTCTAATACTGGTTAGGGAGCAGATCAAAAACTTCTCCTTTCTGGGATGTACAGATGTCAATCTTGAAGGAGAATGGTGGGTATCAAAGAAATCCGTTGCCAAACACCTCCCTTCCCTGCCTGTCTTTCGTCTCCTCATCAGGGGGACAAAAAGCCAGATTGTAAATAAACCCTGTTATCTCAAATTGGCCTCTTTTCATTAGTGTCCTGGCTCTGAGGGCGAGTGGAGGGGTAACATACTATAAATCATAGTATTGCAAAAGTGAAATGCTGAATAATGTTACGTGTTTGTAGGGTGCTATGTTCATTGCTTTTCTGGACAGAAACTTAAATATTGCTGTGTTTTGAACAATTAAATTGAGAAGCTATTTTGTGTATATTGCTACACCAAAGCTGCTAATTGAAGAGTGTGCTGAGGTCACAGTGTGACTTCCCCACCAT
>NW_003852398.1:22727204-22751215 GCF_000181295.1 Otolemur garnettii | reverse complement strand
AATCAGACAGATTTTGCATACTGTTTACCCATTACTGTGTAACAAATTGCTCCCGAAACTTAGTGGCTTACCACAACAATAGTTATTTATTATCTCTGACGGTTCTCTGGGCCAGGAATTCAGACTGAGCACAGTGGAGATGGCCTCACTCTGCTCCACAGTGTCTGAGATCTTAACTGGAATACGTAGTACTTCCCAGACTGGAAGCAGAAGTCATCTGAAGGCTCGTTCACTGACATGTGGTGGGCTTTGCTGGAGCTGTCAGCTGCAGCCCCTGCACGTGGCCTGGGCTTTTTCACGGTGTGGTGACTAGGTGGCAAGGAGTAGCATTGCCAAAGTTAAGGCAGAACCATACATTGTGATGCTTTTTGGAAAGTTCTAGCAACAGCAGGAAGTCAGAAGAAAAGGAGAGAGAGAGACAGATGAGGGTTAACGGTGGCCATGTTGTTTTAACACTGCTTCACAGAACGAACAGACAAAAATTTGCAGCCCTCTCTCCTCACCATATCTGGGTCTTCGGGGCAGGGGAATGAATAGGTCAGAAAGTTGTAGCTTAGTAATAAGTTATCCAACGAGCAGTCCCTCCTTCCTTCCAGGTTTGCCAGTATTGCCAAATTAACACTCACCGAGCACTTGCTTTGCCCAGGCATTTTTACAAGCACGCTATCATTTTAATTCCCACCACAACCCCATGAACCCAGTGTTATAGTTTCCTTTCTTCCCCTCTGGATCAGAACAGGGAGACCATGAAAACTTCTCAGTTCTCCATATGTAAACTACTGTGGAGAAGGTTTACTTGTAAAGATGTGGAGCTATTGTTCATTGTCAGACATTGACCTGTTTTCATTTCAGGGAGTACATCTATGGTAGCCCTTCCTGTGGTCATCTAAGAAAGTCTTTTGGCTGATTGGGTAGGGTGTTCTTATCACATTATCTAACTTAACATTTGTGTCTGCCAGACATGTCTTTGATCTTGTATATCATTATTCTTCCAAAATCATGCTTAAATCTATACTAAACAATGAAAGGTGGTTTGATAGATCTATATTTCTAAGCATTTGTCATCTCTTCTAAAAGAACAATCATAGCAATAGTGTTGTTTTAATAAATTCTTTCAATTTCTATAAGTGTCTTCTTGCTTTGAACAGCTTTATTGAGTTATGTCACGAATCATATCATTCATATGTTTAAAGTGTTCATTGTCTGTTAGTATATTCATAGATGTGCATCCATCACCATGATCCAATTCTAAAACATTTCTCTGTCCTTTAGAAGAAGTCTTCACCCACTAACTGTCACTTCCCAGCATCTCCAGTCGTAAACAATCATGAATTTGCCTTCTGTTTGTACATGTTTTCCTATTCTGGCTGTTTCGTATGCATGGAATCACAGAGTATGTGATCCTTTGTGGCTGGCTTCTTTCACGTACCATGATGTTTTCAAGGTTCATCCATGCTCTGGTACATATCAGTACCTTATTCCTTTTGTTACCAATCATAGTTCATTACATGGATATACTATGCTATTGTTTATCCCTTATCAGTTGATGGGCACTTGGGTTACTTCCACTTGTTGGCTATAATGACTTATGTTGCTATGAACATTCTTTTATAAGCTGTCACGTAAACATGTGTTCTCATTTTTTTAGGCATATACCTAGTAGTGAAATTGCTGTGTTATACAGTAACTTGATGTTTGACCTTTTGAGGAACTCCCCAGTTGTTTTGCAAATGCACCATTTTATGTTCTCACCAGCAGTGCAGGAGGGTTTTGATTTCTTCACATCCTTACCAACACTTATGATTGTCTGTCTTTTTTATTACAGCCACCCTGCTGTTGTGAAGTGGTATCTTATTGTTGTTTTGATTTACATTTTTTAAAGGACTAGTGGTGTTGAACATCTCTTGATTTGCTTAATGATTATTTGCATGTCTTCTTTGGAGAAAAAACTGTCTGGAAATCTCTTGCCCATTTTTAAATTAGGTTCCCTTTTGTTGTTGAGTCGTGAACACTTTTTATATATTCTAGGTACAGGTCCCTTATCAAACATATGTTTGCAAAAATCTTCTTCCATTCCATGAGATATCATTTGAACTTGATGTTATTTGCAGCACAGTATTTAATTTTGATCATTTTTGCTTAATTCACTTATTGGTTTCATTGTATGCATCATGTTTATTTCTGTTGTTATTTTATTCATTGAGTGTCTATCATATGTCAGAACCTTTTCTACTTACTGGTATACATCAGTGAATAAGATAGGACAATGTTCTTGCTGTCATAAAACTAATATTTCATTCAAGGGAGACAAATGATAAACAAATACATCAAAGAATTTCAGGCAGTGGTGGACATTTTCAAGGAAATAATGAGATAATGAGGTAGAAAGTTTCATAGTGCAAGTGTCTGAGGTGGAGAAGCAGCTTTAGATAAGTCGGGACTACTGGCATTTGGGACCAGATGACACTTCATTGTGTGGTGGCTGTTGTGTACATTGTAGGTTAGTTAGCAGTATTCCCTGGTCTCTATCCTGTAGAGACCAGTAAGCAACTCCCCCTCCGCCACCACATATGACTTCAAAAATATCTACAGACATTGCCCAATATTCCCCAGGAAGCAAAATACTCTTAGTTGAGAGTCATTGAGACTGATAGTTGAGAAAGTCATCTCTGAGTGGAGACCTGGAAAAGTCATCCATTATAGAGGGGACTGTGGGGCAAAAGCCAGAGAGATAGGAGACCAAGTGCAAAAGCAAGGGAGGGATGTGGTTGTTGTGTTTGAGGAATAGACATCAGGCTTTTGAGTGAGAGTACAGTGAGTAAGAGTAAGATTGGTAGATGATAAAACCCAGCGTAGGCAGGAGTCAGATTATGAAAGATCTGATAGACAGCAATAAGAAATTTGGAATTTATTCCAACTGCAGTGTAATTGGGAAGCCAGTGAGTTGGAAAGGAATGGAGCTGAACAGTATATTTGAGCCTTTGTCCAATTTTTTTATTTTGATTTGAGTTGGGGGGGGGTGTTCACGTGTTTTTGTTCAAGGACTGACCCACAATCAGATAACGATAGCACCAGGACGAACACCCATGTGTCTAGAATGCTAGGCTAGAAGTCTATTTGTTAAACAAGGGATACTAAGTAAGCAATGTATACTTGTTAAGTGAGGATTACAGGTGCCCCCCTAATAGGACTGACCCTTCCCTGAATCTACCTTGTTTAAGGATTCCTAATATAATTGTTGACATTTGGTATGAAAATCAAAGAAGAGCAACTTGAGCAAGAGGCTAACACAACGTTCAGTTCACAAACCAGCATCATCAGGTCACCGTGAACTTGTTCAAAATGTAGAATCTCAGGCCCCACCTCAAACCTGATGAATTAAAATACGTACTTTAACAAGGCCTCCAGATAATTTGTATGCATTTTAAAGTTTGAGCAGCACCATCCAGTTTATTAAAATATCATCAGAAGTCACTGAGTGATTCAGATGGTTTTGGATGGGTTTTTACTGACTCAGAAGACTAATGACTGGTGTCATCATTAAGCTCTTCTTTTATTAATAACACCATCTTGATTCCTTTCCTGCTTTGACTGCCTGAAATTCTTCACTCAAGAAGTCTTATGGTGTCTTCCTTAACAACAGCGTCCATCCCTTCCTTTCCATTTTGACAGCCACTACCTGTGTCTTGCCCTTACCAATCTGTGCCTGGACCAGTGTAGCCATATCAGAATGTATCCCCTTCTTCTCCTCATGGCCTTCAATTTGCCAAAAGCTCTCTGAATTTCAAACTTTCTCTGTTTTTTCTTCAAGGTAAAATTCATATTCCCAGCTCCTACTTTGAAGGCCTTCTGTATTCAAACTCCAAAGCACTTTTTCCAGAGAATCTGTTGTGTGCATGTCTTTCTGCCCATGCTTTTGTTCACACCCTGGAATGCCCTTTCAGGGTTCTGCTGAAATCCATCAGTCATGTCAGATCTATTCAGGTGCCTCCCTTTGTTCCGAGGGTATGGGGCACTTGCCTGTTTTTGTCCTATAGCATTATAATTTCAGGTCCAAGCATAGGTCTTCACAACTGGACTGTGGCTCATGGAGCTGCATCTTTATTTCCTCCCACTTAAGACCCTGATGTGGAACTAAGCACATAGTAGGGAGTCAGTAAATGTGTAGCTTCTGGGTCTCCTGAAGTCATTCAGTAGTGCCCAGATTTATAAACACATCATTCCTGCTAATTCATTTTCTCTAGGGGTCTATGCTACAGTTCAGCAATTATGTAAACAGCATTGTTTATAAAGCCAGCCGTGGGTAGGCTGCCTCAAATCAACTGGGCGGTAGGCATTGGATGCAGTCCAGAATTTCAGGCCAAATGAAAACTGCGAAACTTTATTTCAAGAACAGTATTCTGTGGACCCAAGCTCTGTTCTGTGTATCAGAAAAACAGGTATCCCTTCCGACCTCCCTGTGGTGGCACTCAAGGCCAGCTTTCCTGAGAAGCTGTGCTAGGCACAGAGCCCCAGACAAGTGAGCCTGGGGCAGCCTGGGTATAAAATGCTGGTAACACTGACCACAATTCCGTATCTTGTTACATTTTTGTTTTTACTTAGTACTTCCTTCTTGAGGCTATCGGCAGTAGCATCTGCTGGTCACGTTGCTCAGTATAATGCAGGATTCTTATGTGTGGCTCAGTTCTCTTGTTCCTATAAAGATTCCCATGAGGAGGCATTACTGTTAACACCTTTTGTGTGTGTATGTTAGCTCTTTTGAACCTTTTAAACCTAAAAAGGTGGGAGGAAAGGTGCCACCATTCTCATTTCACAACTGAAGAAACGAAGACCTAGAAAAGTGGTCTACCTTGCCCAACTTCACAAATGACTTACCAGAGCTGAGACCAGAGCTAAGGTTCAAGCTCCATGAACTTTACACTAATGTTCAGCTAATAGACTCAGTGCAGCCTTAGTAGTTATTAAAAATAGGCAAAGTTAGGATCTGAACCCAAATGGTCTTTTCTGGAGTCACTGTCAACATGGCCTATCAGACCAGCAACACTGATTCAGGAAAAGAATTATACTTGCTGTTTCTGTTCTAGTCGGTTTTGCCAAAATTGTCAGTGGTATCCTCTGTCTCTGAGATTCATTGCTTCAAATACCTACCTACTTTCTCTCCGAAGTTATCCCTTTAACAAATGGTTGTTTAATCTCGATTGTATTGGGGAGAGAAGCAAGAAGCCTATGTAGATCCTAGTTGGCTTTAACATCTCAGTGCATTGCCAGGCTCGTGTGTGTCCTAGAAGAAGTCTCCAGACCACAGGTTATATGTTTGTCAAAGAGTTTTGCTGACCTACCAGCTTCAAAACAGTTAATGCATTGAAGTTCACAAAGCAATCTGTTTTATAGCAAAGGACATCCATGCTAAGGATAGCTTCTTGCAGGCTAAACTTTTGGGATGGCAATGATTTTCTTGCTGAGGTGGCAAGACAAATTAAATTCTTTTGCCCACATCAAAGCAGGGAAATGAAGAGTCAGTGACTATTCTAGGAAGTTTGTGGTATCAGGCTAAACATACAAATTTCTGGTATCAGACTGCTAAAGTATGCCTCACTGCTCTATAGCTTGGTGTGCTAATAACCACTGCCATTTTATTCTAAACTTCAGTTTGCTTATCGCTAAAATGGAAATGGTAATGGGACCTTCCTGGCAAGGCTGAAAGGATGACTAAAGGTAAAATAGAGAAGAAATGTAAATACTTGTACTCCCCTCCCCCTTCATGCCTTTCAAGTACATATGAAATTCTTAGCTCAGTGCCTGGCACATAGTAAGTGCTTCATAAGAACTGAGTATTATTATTATTACTTGTTTATTAATAATAATTTCTATCATCAAATAAAGTCTTCTTTGTTCTTTATAAATATTTACAAAGTGATCTTCTATCAGGCCTGAATGAGTAATCCCTTCCAGTTTACGAATATCAAGAATTTATTTGTGTTTCATTGAGATGAGAAAAGAAGTGAAGGATGGCGGGAGAACCAGCCACCACACTATCTTATGTATAACAGGTTTCCCAACCTCAGCACCATTGACATTTTCCACTGAATGAGTGTTGTAGGGGGTTGGTGTGTATTGAAGAATGTTTGTCAGTATCCCCGGGCTGTACTCACTGTTAGATGCCAGTATCAAACCTCAACTACTTGTGACATGCAAAAATGTCTCCAGATATTGCCACATGTGCCCTGGAGAACAAAAATTCCCCCAGTTCAGAACCATTGATTACATAGTACCTTCGCCCATGATGGGGACATGTGTGTTTATGGGGTAGCTAGTGACAGGTCCAGGCAGGAATGGGAAATTATTTTTCTGTATAAGGCCAGATAGTAAGTATTTTAGGCATGATCTCAGTCACAGCTACGCAGTTTTGCTATTGCAGCTTGAGAGCAGCCATAGACAGTGGGTAAGTAAACATGGTCCAATGGAACTTCATTGATGGGCACTGAAATTTGAATTTCATATGATTTTCTCATCCCTGAGAATTCTTTTAAAAAAATTTTTTCAACCATTTAAAAGTGTTAAAACCATAACTGGGATCATATAAAAACAGACTGATAGGGTAGATTTAGCCCATGGACCATAGTTTGTTGACCCATGGGCTGAGAAACACGTGAAGCCATAACTTCCCATTTATCCCTGGGATCAACATGGGCTAAACATAGTACTTTTCCTGACAGAACCAACTTCAAATACAAATTTGGGAATATATGTATTTCTTATTGAAATAAATATTGCTATATTTCGGAGTAGGACCCAAACCCACAATTTTCAAGACAAAACATAGTATTTTATAGTAATACCTTATTTCTTGTGGGCTGCTTGGAACTGTGCCTTAAATTCCCTGCCATCATTCTCCTTTGCTTTTAGGAGGAAAAATTTGAGAAATTGTCATCATGGGTAAAAAATAAGAGCCCTTTGGACCACTTAACTCATAATTAGCACATTAGACAGTACAAATAAGGCACCTCAAAATATTCTAAATGCCCTAGTGGTTGTCTAGTATATTTCATTTAGACAATGGTTATATAACCACTGGTTGTTCCCATAGGTCCTTTTCAAAATTTTCAAGTGTCTTTGTCACACACTTGGGGTCTAAGTTCTATTCAGTTGTTCTGTCAACCAAGCAGCATATATACTACTCGACATGAAGAGTGCTCAGGAGCTTCGTAAATGATCCAGGCCCCACTCTCAGAAAGCTGAAACTCTGATGGTGATGTTAGGTACGCTGCTGTGAGAAAGCCACCAACAAGTACACCATCAAGAAAGGCCTAGTGAAAGGCGTAGTGGCAGAAGGAGCAATGGCTTGACAGGCAGAAAGCTTCTTTTCTTGCATCTCCTGTGCGTTCATCCTGAATGAGAAAGTTATTTCACCTTTTCAATACGTTTTCTCTTCTGCCCAGAGTGTTTTTTTGAAAAGAGTTCCATGCTGAGCTGGGAAGAGAGCCACAGTAGATTAGAGCTATTTGCCATGATAGGAGATCAGGGAGTGGCTGGCATAAGTGCCAGGGTATTGACATGTTTAGTCTTAATCATCTGCACATCCCTCCTGGCTGGAAATGCCTATGGTTATGTTATCCTGATTGCATGGTTTCATGGTACGGATCGGACCCAGATAAGGAAGGGAATGTGGAATATACACATTGGGGGAAGATTACCTGGTAGAGGTGAGTGGGCAGGTAGGGCTTTGAAGAGAATGTTTCTGCTTCAAAGCTGGGTTCCAGCAGAGCACATTTTGTGCTACTTGGGTTTGGCTGGCTCGAGGCTGAGCCCTTTCTATTGTGGCGTTGGCATATGGGAAGAGGAAGGCATGTGGGAAATGTTGCATCTCTGCCATTCTCCAGGGCCCTCGTGAAATGGAATGTCTTCTTAATGAGCCCGTCCCAAGGAGTCTGGCCTTTCAGATAAACAAATAAGCATCAGCAGGAGATGCTCACAAGAGGCCTGGAAAAAAACAAGGCCATGTTGAGTGACAGCTTGAATAAAGGAGACCTAAGAGGTCTGAAGTTAGTGGCTAATGAGCACATCTCCTCATCCTGGTTTCTTGGCCAGGACGTGTATTGTCGAAGTGCCAGGATGTGTCTGTCTTATTTATATAGGAAGAAAAGCCTTTCTGGCCCCTGTCCCAGTACTGACTTTTATTTACTTATTTATTTTTACAATGGGGGTAAGGGACTGCCTAGAGGACATTTGCAAGGTGAAGAGAATCTAAAGCTCATTTTAACATAATTCAATTTTCTTATCTTTCTAATGATGTATATCAGTTGTCTCACTGGGGACATGGAGATAAAAATACAACTCGCCTCCTAGAATTGTTAGGAGGATTAAATAGGATTGTTCTCAGAAAGCACTTAGCACAGCCTCCAGTATGTAGTCAGCATCTGATACATGCTGGCTGCGATCATTATCACTAGTAATAATATCATCATCATCATCATCTTTTTCCTGCATGGAAAAACACTGAAAAGAGTCTGGAGATGAGTGATCTAGGCCCAATTCTGCCATCAACTGCCTGTGAGATTTTAGGCAAGTCATCTCTCGTGTCAACTGAGAGTATTAGACTGGAGTTTCTATTTTTTTAGTGAACATACTTTGAGGACCTACTAAGTGCCATGCTGTGTCCTGGGCAGCAATCATATTCAGGTGAATAGGACACATTTTCTGCACTCAGGAGACTCTAAGGGAGACAGGAGAGACAGATTGGATATGTGATAGTGTAGTAGGAGAATTGCTGTTCCTGCAACAATGCACGCCGAATGCTTGGGTATCCTGAGCAAGGAGTTAGCAAGACGGAAAGACTGGCTCAGTCTGACTTTATCCAGGAGATAAGCTGCATGATTCAGGGAAGAAGTCACCTAGCTCGGGGGGCGGGGGGGGGCCTAAAACCAAGATCCCCTCTTTCTAAGGGGGACCAAGCTACCTTAAAATAAAAGCATTCAAAAAGAAGGGATATGCAGAGAGGTGACCTGGTGATAATTAAGTAACTGGAGTTTGGAAACAAGAGACCATAGCTTGAGTTTCAGTGCTGTTATTTTGGTAACTTGGTCATTTGGAGTCAGTTTAATCTCTTTGAACCTCAGTTAGCTCAAGAAGGGCATGATTTTTATTTATTTATTATTATAGTGACACCTGCTTGACATGATTGCCATGTGGAGAGAGGAAGGCTGTTTATTTTAAGGCCTTGGTAAACTGTAAGAGATAAAGTCTAGGTTGGGCTTGTTTCTGTTGTTATCCTTAACAATAGTAACAACAATGAATACTTTGCTGTGTTATTTTTTTTTTTTAAAAAGTGGTCAATAATTGAATTTGGGTGTCCAAAGAAGTAAGTTATTTTTCTTTCAACAGTTAATATCTTTGTCAGAATAGGCACAATATAAGCCTCTTTTCAACTGTAACACTAGACAATCTTAGTTTCCCTCGCTTGTATGTGAAAAACAGGAGGAAGGGAGGGAGAAGAAAAGGGAGATGGTCTATTTCTCCTTACAGCTAATTAGAGAAATAATTCCAGGTAAGAGTCCTGTGGCCCGGTTTCTGATTAACTGAAGTTATGTCTTGCTGTTGTAATCGAAACCCCTGAAGTGAGTGATTGATTATCCACGGGTAGAATGCAATATTAAACAACTGTAGTAAATAAAAGCTTTTGTGTGAGGCAAAGCAGGAGAGATATTAAACAGGAGAAATATAATAAAGATGGGAGTGAGAGAAGAAGCATGAGTTCTAATTCTTCCAGAGAGGTGACCTTGAATAAATTTCTTTCTTCTACTTGTCCTCAGTTTCCTATAAAGAACAACTAAGGCTTAGTGGAGACCAGGGGTGTTCAACCTTTTTTTTCCCCTCTCTGCTACACATTGGAAGACCAAGAGTAGTCTTGGGCCACACACTAAATGCACAAACACTGGTGAAAGCTGAATAACAAAAAGAAAACAACAACAACAAAACCAAAAGGTGCATGCCTACTTTTAATGATACCCAACACTGCAGAAAAGTAAAACAAAAAAATTCACAAAATCAGCATGCAGCCCACGGACCACAGGTTAGCCACCTTTGGTGTAGACATTCCCTAAGGTCCCTTTTAGGCTTGACAGACTATAAGATTTCTACATGTACTATACTGAAACAGTTATCGAAAGAGAGAGAGAGAACGTGCTCAAACACCTGACTCATAAAACCCACTGACTCAAATTAAATAGAGAATTCACATTGATTTAGAGCTGGCAATTTCAGACTTCTAAATCATAAGAAAACCCCATTTAATCCTGGGATGGTCCCTTGGGTCCCATCTTCCTCAGCTCAGTAGTGCTAAGCACAGAGCTCTCATGGAATTGAGAGAGACAGAGAAAGAGAGAGAGAGAGAGAGTGAGTGTGTACACCATTTAAGGAAGAAGAGGAAGAACAACATACTTGCATTAACTAGAGAGTTACCCTTCACCTGCCACCCTAGTTATAGGCAAAAGGATCACGAAAACCTTCGCCTGATCTTAAGTGTCAGTTGCCTACCTGCTTAACACTTTATGGCCTGAGTTTAGGTCCCTAATGGAAATCAAATTTAGTGATCTTACACAGAGAAACTAATAACTTGTACTCTGTTCAGTAATACGGTTTGCCATTTTTAGGGCCCTCAAAGGCTAAGGAATTCAACAGACCCACAATCCAACACTTCAGATTTTGAAAATTTACCCATTGAAAGCTTGGGAGGTGCTGAAGACTGTGAAATCATAGGCAGCACCTGTGGCTCAGTGGGTAGGGCGCCAGCTCCATATACCTAGGGTGGTGGGTTCAAACTCAGCCCCAACCAAACTGCAACAACAATAAAAAAAATAGCTGGGCGTTATGGCGGGTGCCTGTAGTCCCAGATACTTGGGAGGCTGAGGCAAGAGAATCGCCTAAGCCCAGGAGTTGGAGGTTGCTGTGAGCTGTGTGACACCACGGCACTCTACCAAGGATAAGAAAGCGAGACTCTGTCTCTACCAAAAAAAAAAAAGAAAAGAAAAAAGACTGTGAAGTCACTGCACTTCAGTGAGGAATGGTTCTTCCAAACTCTTCTATGCTACAAAGCGGGGATTGAGACCTAGAGAGGGGCTGGGGCCTTCCCACCGTCACCCATAAGTTTTGGCAGAGCTGGAGTAGGACTCCCGGCTAGAACTCGAACTCCACTGACTCCCAGTCCAGTCTGATCAAGGATCCTGTGTCTTCTTCCATGCCTAGGCCCAGGGACTCCTGGATCTTCCCAAGAGAGTCCCAGGGGCACAGTGTTTTAGTTGCTTGCAGTGCGATGTCAGAACAGAGGTTAGGAACCTCCTGGCAAAGTGAGGACCACTGACCTACCACACTGATAATTAGACAAGGGGGCCATAGACTGGGGAGGTTTGTGTGGCTTTGGGTTCAGCACGTCTTTATGCACAACCCTGGCACGTGGGAGAGAATGATATTCCTCCTGGGATCCAGTGCTGGTGCCCAATTTAAATCAGGCCAACATATTGGTAAAGATGTAAAGGCGCGGGCATTTACACTCTCACGAGGAGTAGGGAGGTGCAGGCGGTTACACTCTCACGACGAGTATGTTTCTAATTACTCTTCTCCCAGCTGCTCGTCACCAGTTCTTGAGCTACCATTTAATTCCTGTGGGGCTTGGTTTTTCCCTCCTTTAAGACAGGAATGACGATGACATTATCTTCAGAACAGTTACCTTGAATTAAATGAGCAAAGCAGAACAAAAGACATGGAATGAAGTACGAAGTACGTAAGAGAGGTTAGAACAGAGAAACAACACAAGTGCGTATTCTGGGGAGATTAGGAAAAGCTTTGTAGGGGAGGTTGGAAAGCAGCAGAGCATTAAGAACAGGACGGATTTCTGTACCGACAGAGGAGGTGAATACAGAGAAAGGGCTGGAGAGAAGGTGAAGGTTGAGCAAGGGTCCAGAGACAGTTTCTGATGTTTTCACTCCACCTTTGTTTTAAATAATATTCCCATCTTTGATACCTTAATTCAACAGTGTTTCTCTTTTTAATTTCCTAAATTACATCTCTGGGAAAGTGTAAGGGAATCTTACAGAAATAAGTCACATCACAGAAATTTGTCCTCTCTTGCATTAAAGTTCATTTTAAGAATATACTGTAAATGTGTTTATATGTATGTATACATATGATTATTAAAAAATTAAAAGCTATTTCCAGATAGTTCCCTCAATGAGCAGACTTAGGCTTTAATTATATTCTGTTCCCTTCCTCACTTGCTAAACTGTACTAATGAACACAATCTCTTCTGTGTGTTTTGGACTTTACAGTTTGTAAGACATTTATTTCTGTTGTCTTTGGTCCTGATAGTGAGTCCATGCAGTAACTTAGGTTATGATTGTTCTACCCTTTACACAAATGAGGTGCTTGGGCTTTAGAGAGGGCCCTAACAGTTGGCCAAGTTTCTTGACACAGAGTAGGTTTTCAATAAAGACTGGATAGATGGATAGATGAATGGATGGATGGATTGAGGGGTAGATGGGTGGGTGGAATGGATGATTGAGTGGGAGGGAGACAAGGGCACTGAATGGATTGACAGCTTCTCTAAGTACCCACCATATTTTATCAGTTTTTCATAGTGATAATTCCAGCTTCAGCAGAGACCCCAAGGCACAGAAAGCAGGCATGCCCTGCAGTCATTTAACTCTGGGCTTCCCTGGAACCTGTCAAACCGAGATGGGCACTAAGGCTGTGTGCCATAATTCTGTAATATAGTAAAATCTGATAAATCCATGAAGCAAAGCCCTCAACCATCAAGGCTTATACAAGAAGCTGTCCTCTTTTGTACTATGTGTGAGATAGTGTGTTTGGTGTTTCTACTTCATTTGAAAAAAATAGAGTTCTTGCTCATTTTCAAATTGAAATATAGAGTTGAGATTATAAATGTTTGGATTGCAGGGAGCTCATGCAAGACAAAGGGAAGGATCAGGAAATTAGAAGTCAGAAGACACAGGTTCAAGAACCAAGTCAAAAGTTTCTGAATTTCACTTATTACGCCTTCATTATATATTGATTTCTTACTCCGTGGCAGGCTTTCCCAGATATTGGAAACACAGTCATAAAAATGAGAGACAAGGTGTGTGCTTCACGGACTTTTGTTCTAGTGCAGTAAGAGAGGAAAATTAAATAATTGACTAAATAAATGTGATCATCGTATGGCAAAGATTCTCTGAAGAAAAATACAACATGCTGAGAAAAGATTACATGAGGGTACTGTTTAAAATACTGGAAGGCCCTTTCTAAGTCATGATATTTAAGACCAGACATACAGGCAGGGAAGATACCAGCTCTACAAAACAATTGGGAGAAGAATATCCTACACAGAGGGCATAATATGCGTAACGGTTTGAGGAATGGAAGGACAAGAGTAGCCGGAGTGTTTTAAGCAAAGGAGAGAGTGATAGGAGATTAGGGGGAGATCACAGAGAAGGTTCCAAGGCAGGCAGAGCCTAACAGGCCATGGAAAGTTTAGATTTTATTTTAAGGGCAAGAGGAGCCACTGGAAGGTTATAGAATGGGGTGGGATTCGATCTGTTTTAACAATTTAACAGTCACTTCAATAATTTGGCCCCATCACCGAACTTTCCTGTGCCTTTCTTTTCTCTCCTGAAAACAGGGATGTAGCTCCCGATTTGATTTCATGTTTTTCCAAGAGGGTGTTTAATAACGTTCATCATAATACATTGCTCCAAGTAACATTTGATAAATATTTAATTGAATCAACTTGTTCAATAATCATATAAAAGTGCTTCATAAGCTGTAAAGTGTCATGCGTGTATAAGGTATTATTGATAATCATCATTTCCCCAAAGCCCTGCTCCTTTCACAGGAGTTTAAATTACAAATAATTCAATGATATAATCAAAATAGCCAAATATATCCCATCCATTTTACTCACAGCACACTCAGAGAATAATGAAACTGGAACGAACTTGAAGATTCAACTTGTTTGTGTGGAACAGATGAGGTAATAGGCTATTAAAGGCTCTAAAAAGCCCATCCCAATTAAAGGTACTTTATTATGTATGTTCACTTGTTTATTGCATTTGATTTTCTTTGTTCCATGGCAACAACTTGTTCTCTGTTTTTGGCTTGGGAAACATCAACTAGACTCAAGTGTGTTATTTATTCCTAAGAAATAAAAATATCTGGAGAGGATGTGATGAGTGAGACTGGGAGTCAAGTCAGAGAGTTTCTGGCTAGAACTGGGCACTTCTTTACGTCTCTTCCTGAAGTAGGTAGAAGCTTGTCCTCATTAGTCATAGCCCCCCCCCCATTACCTATCAAGGAGTAATGAAAAGCAATACTAATGATTGTGACAGTGTGAATAACAAATGGTTAGTAACACACACACATACACACACGTGGGTATGTATTTATAGCCCTTCGCTACTTTTCTCAGAGCATTTTTCCCCCATCTATTGTTTTAATTTAGCTCACATTCACGCACAGAGGCAGAGTGGGAGTGTTCTAATTGGAGAAATGGCCATGAAGTGCTTAAGTGGTTTGCTTCAAGGTCACACTGTGAGCGATAGAGGAGGTGAAACCAGGTCACAGAGCTCCTGAGTCCTGCGCCAGCACTCGGTGTCAAGAACTCTCAGGTCCCAGATTGCGGGGGCTGGGGGGGGGGTGGAAAAGACAACTGGGATTCTGAATCTCTGATTAAATGATTAGGAACAGGAGCATTTTGAGACTATAGGAAACATTTGATCCTTGTAGTCTAGCCTTCCTCTTCCATTCTGTATACAGGGAACCAAGAGTAGGAGCCCAATTGAGCAGGTGACCTCTCTACCACCTGCTGGAGTACCTACAGATGCTCCTGCCATCTGCCTTTTAATGTCTGTCATACATAGCTGGAGACTGGATTGGATGAAGAAGACATAATAGAAGTCAAGGCAGTCCTTAGTCAGTACCTTTCCATAGAGGGAATCATACTAGGTAGCTAACTGAGAGTATTTTCTTTGCAGTGGAAAGAAGGTCTTTGTGACCTCAGGTCTGACCTTGGGTCTACCATGCCTTTGCCCAAAGCCTCTACTGCTCTCCCTTTACAAATTTAAACAAGGTGAATCTTCGAGTCTATTCCTGCTTCAGTATTCTCTGAGTCTACCATGCATGGGCTGAATGAGATATATTTGGCCATTTTGATTATACATTGAATTATTTATAATTTAAAAGATGTGTACATATTGACCAATGGAATATGTTATTTTTTTTCCCTGTTCCAGACATGGACAATCTAAATGAGGGGGGAAAGACAACCCCACCTCTGATTTTCCTGTAGCCACCACCTTCTATACCCTGATCTTTCACACTACTATCTGAAAAAGTCCTTGTCAGACAACTTTCTGGGAAATCATCTCCAATGTTCAAAAGCTTAATCATCAACAGAGCAGATATACACTAAGGGCCTACTAGGCAACAGGCATTATGAAACTAGCCATGAGAAGTGCACGCGTTTACAGAGAGTGGTGGACAGAGGGCCCAGCACGTGATGAGTACCCATTAAATGCTATTTCTTGCTGTGTCATCATATCAGAGGTGGCAATTTAGTAGTAAAAATGGTTTGATTTCACCTGACCCTTACAACAACTAAAGAAGGTAGACACTATTAGTTTCCACAATTAAAAAATGAGGAAACTAGAACCAAGAGGAGTTCCATAACTGGTCTGAACTCTCACAGCCAGTCCTTATGCCCAGATGTGCTGAGTGCCCATTCCTTAGACCACTAGACTGGGTTCATTGACCTTCTGTACCACTTAGCAGCTCTACACATTATCTTGTCCAATTTCAGCTTGATACAGCTTGGAGGCAGCCAGGCTCAGTGGGATGACCACAAGTACTGGGCTGGGAAATTCTTGCCCAAATGTGAGCCTTGGGACTTTGGTCAAGTGTGTCTGTCCTGGGGCAGATTTCTCTGCTGTTATGGTTAAAAATGCCTTTCCAGTCCGTTTCCATAATGAATTATGAGGTTCCGGTGGGACAATAGATGAGCAGACACTTGGTATTTTTAATGCTCCACTCAGATGCAGGATGCTTATCACATTAATATTACACTCTGGCGCCAGTTTCTGGGGGGTCGACTGCAGAGAAGCTAGTTCAGGCTGCAGCATCTCATTAGAAGTTGAAATTTGGATTCAGGGAGAGGCGAGGAGGGGGTGAGAGCTGCTTTCCACTGCTAGGAGCCTGCTGCTATCTGTATTCCGAGAGGCTTCCTGGTACCTTGGCAGTGCTGCTCGGTAGGACGCCTTTGACTTTGATGTTGTGCGTGTCAACATTCTAATAGGGCAGCAGCCAAGATCGGGTGTGAGTTTGGAAAGACATCTTATGACAGGTTTTGCCTAAAGATGTTTCAACAGATAACCCTTTAGAAATAACAAACGTAGTTTATGCATTTCACAGGGAACCCGGGGGCTTAGGTAGCAGCTCAGTTTGAAATTTGGCATGCAGACAGCTTCCTCCTCTCCCTCTTTATCCCCTCCCTGCACATCTGTGAGATATCGTCACTTGTCACAGCAGCCCAGGATTGTGCTAGTTACATTGATGTTCTGTCCACACTGACAGCAGTGGTGGAAGGGCAAAAGGCCATTTCCTTCTAGACGGTTCACACTGGAAGAACCGCAGAAATGTACTCCTCTCTCTTAAAATGTAAATTAGATCACCTCATTCTCCTGTTAAAAATTATTTCATGAATTCCTATCATGCTTAGAATAAAATCCACATACCCAGCATGACCTGGATGGTCACCTGATCTGACCTCTGCTGACCTCTCTGACCTCCCCACCCACCCAGGCCCCTGGCTCACTGTGCCTGAGACACTCTGGCCTTTCCATGCCCCAATATGCTGAACTTCCTCTTCCCTTTGTGCCTGTGCACCTACAACTCCTCTTGCTGGCACCCCTCTGCCCTTAGGTCTCTCAGGGCTGACTTCTTCCCAGTGCTCAGTCTCAGCTTGGCCCAGCTGGCCCTCCCTCCTTGACCCTCACTCCCATCCCACAGTACACCTCTGTTACATTGCCTTTGGAAATGTCTTGCTAGAATGTTAGCACCATAAAAGTAGAGATCCCTTATTTCTTATTGAATCTCTAGCATAGAAGAAAAAGGGGGATACTGCAACACAGAATAAATCTATAGCCCAGTGAGTACTTGGATGGATGAATGGACCATCTCCTTTTACAGATGAAGAAGGTGGCACCAAAGCAGAGTAGCCATTACCATATTCCTGTTTTGTTTTGTTTTGTTTTTCTTATGGTCTTACGTGAGCATCTTTGGGCCATGCTGGGACAAATTACACATCCAAAGGTTCTTTTTTAAAAAAATTTTTAAAAATTAAATCATAGCTGTGTACATTAATGCAGTCATGGGGTACAATGTGCTGGTTTTATATACAATTTGAAATATTTTCATCAAACTGGTTGGTGTGATGCTCATAGATCCCTTGAAAGTCAGCAGATGGGAATCAGAGTGTCCAGAGTCCTGTGAAACTGTAGGCATATGCCCTTGGAGAAGGCTTATAGCTTTTATTAGTACCTCAAAGGGATCTTCCATCCGTGGGTAACTCAAATTAACTTCTCCTTTTAATTAGTTTAGTTTGGGGGCTATGAGGAAAGCCTAGAGAGAGACTGTGTGTCTCAGCACCACCGGAAAGACCTTCCTCTTTCTTCACTTACAGCATGATTCCAGTGTTCTGCCGCTGGATACAGAGAAAGCTCCCTTTTCTATCACCGGAGAAACTCTTTCCTAAATTCATTATTTCCATGATGAATCTCCGGTGGCAGAAGCTAGAGTCAGATTTCGGTATGAATCCAAAAAGTCCTGAGTTGGGAGAACACTTAATTCAGTGTTTACAAGCCGAGGTGTACATCAGAGTTTTCTGGGAAGCTTTCTGCAGCTGTGTGTTTCCAGGCTCCTACTCTAAGGTTTTTATTCAGTACATTTAGAAATGGGGTTGTATTCATTTCCTACGGCTTCTGCAACAGAGTATCATAGACAGGGATGGCTTAAACCAATAGACATTCATTGTCTCCTAGCTCTGGAGGCTGAAGTCAGGATGTTGGTGGAATCGTGCTGTCTCCAAAACCCATAGATGGACATATTTCCTCAACTTTTCTTAACTCTTGGTGGTCACCATCCATCCTTGTGATCTTCGACTTGGAATAGTGAAGCGATGGCCTCTGTCATCACAGGCATCTTCCCCTTATGTGTCTTTGTGTCTCCTCTTTCTATAAGGACACAAGTCATATGGTATTAAGGGTCACTTTACTCCATTCTGGCCTCATCCCAAAATGTTTGTATCTGCAATGACCGTGTTTCCAAATAAGGTCACATTCTGAGGTACTAGGGGTTAGAACTTTGTTTGGAGGGATCCGATTTCATCCATGACATGGGGCATTGGAATCTATATATCTTCAAAGCTCCACCATTGATCCTGACTGAGAAATGACATTGCTCATTTCCATCCTTTCATTGAAAAGATGGGAGACTGAGACCCAGGAAAAGGACAAGCCCAGGCTCACTCAGCATCAGACTAAGAAGCCAAGTAAAATCATTGCCCCCAACATACCTCCCAAGGTGCCAAACTGTTATCTAGAGCTGGTGATGTTCTCCTGGTCTGCAGAGGCCAGCGTTTCAGCGGGTATTTTCAGTTGTCCAAATCTGGCCCCAGGGACCACTTACCTCTCCAGTGTTATCTAGAGGGGCATCAGTGGATCTTTTGGTCCAGTCACCTGCCATCCCAAAGGATATGGTTTGGGGGCAAGTTGGACTATCTCGGCAGCCATGATCATCCATCTGTTCCCTCGCAGTTATACCCATGTTGCTCCAAATCTGGGTTGGTAACTGGTATTTGGATGAAGATCTATACCGTGTGTATGGGCAGACCTCCTTCCTCATCCGCACTTTCTCAGAACAGTGCCATATGGTATGTGTTAACATGGTCCTTTCTCTTGGATTAGCATGTGGGTGGGTTCTTAGGAAAAGAAGTTAACATCTGGAAAGACAATCCAGTCCTTGCACACAACATTTGCGATATTACTCAGTGGAATACTGGCTGTCATGCCCAATTTGCTTCTGCTCCCACTTGATTTTTATGCTGCAAGTCTGGATGATCCGTCGATCCCCGTTTCAGCTAGTTCCCTTGCAGCAGATGCATTTAAAGTCATAGAACCCAAAGTAAGTAAATCTAAAGTGTTTAATCTATTATTAATCAGCTAGTTGCCAAAATGATAGAGCTCCGGGGGGGGCCTGAGGAAGACATCAATATTTATAGTCTCGTTAGTGAGTGCATATTTTTCTCTCTTTCCTTGCCCCACCACTTCCCTTAAGATGAGAACAGAAATATGAAGACTGTTATGTCTTATGCCGTTGTACAAGGCAGGAATGTCATGTTTTGAAATGAGATGACTACAAAGTGGTATTGCATGTTTGTTTTGAGAATATTGGCTGTTAGGGCTGTGGTAACCTCTGCCAGGTTGGATAAGCACAACCAGCCAGCAATTCATAATACAGCAGGAGTGTTTAGGGAACAAAAAGGACCTGGGAGAATGTTTGCTCAAATAATTTATTTTTCTGATGAGGCAACTGAAGCTCAGAGAGAGAAAGGGGCTTCTTTGTGGCCATCCATTTATTTTTTCACTCAACAAACCTTAACTGGATACCTCCTATATGTCTGACAGTGCATCAACTTCCAAGGACACCAAGGTATGTATTAACAGGAATAGGTAATATGTACCTGGAGCACTTCCTAGGTTCCGTGTACATGCTAAGTCCTTCAAATAGTCTGTCTTGCTAAAAACCCACCAATAGCTTCCAGCTGCACTTGGAATAATGCAGGTGCCTTGCCTAGGAGCATCTATGTGACCTCTGATTTGCCTGTCTGACCTGGTCTCATCTCAATCTCTGCCTCATTTCTTGTGCTCCACCCTCAGTAGCTTTTGTTGTTATTGTTCCTGGAATATATATACCAGGCTATTGCTCTTAGGCCTTTGAATCAGCTGTCTACTCTGACTGGCTCACTCTTCCCTTCCTTACTTCTGGTATTCACATTTCAGGTCTCAGTACAAACTTCACATTTTCAGAGATTTCTTGAAAATGAGTTACCCTACTCCTACCCCCTTAGTCACTGTCTCTTAATAAGCCCATTTTAGTGTCATCCTACACAGTGATGTGCTGGTAAGTGCTTAACACATGGGTCTGGTGGGGCCTAGGAGATGGGAAGTATGCTGATCTGTAGCATTTGCCAATTCCCATGGTGTAAATACCTCCACTATTATGCCTTAATAAATCAAGCTATCAACATAATGTTGCTGAATGATACATTGGGAAAAGGTATACATTGTTCACCCTTGTGAAACTGTACAGGCCAGCTCTGCTTCTTCTTGTCTACAGTTATCGTATTTATTGGTTTACCTCTAGTTCTTTTTCCCTCCTCTGTGATGCAAGCTCCAAAAGAAGAGGACACTGTTCTGTCTTGTTTATGGTTGCATGCATATACCTAGCACCTAGAACAAGGCCAGCAACGTATTAGCAACTTAATAAATAAGTGCTGAATGGATTATGAAGGAATGAATAAAAGAGCATACTCACAATAACTATGTTAGGTAGGGGCTACTATTATCTTCATTTGCCAAATAAGGAAAATACAATTCAGAGAGAGATTAAGTAACTTGTTAAAGCTTACACCATTAGCATGGGGATTGCCAGGATATGAGCCCAGGCAGTTTGTCCCCAAAACCTCTGTTTTAAATTCCAAACTAAAATATAAATAAATAAATTCCAAACTATATGAATTTGACAATATCCTTCCTCTCAAAGACCTCACAGTCTAGAAAAGAAAAAGATACTTGAACAAAAGGAATATTATACCCATGACAAGCATGTGCATCAGATACACTGAGGGACCTGGGTGAATGAGGGCCAAGGAGTGGCCTGGTGGCTGGTGACACAGGAAATACTTGATCAAGCCTTGGAAGGTATCATCAGAGTGCTTTTTCCACTATGCCAAGCTGATTCCCACCTAAAGCAGTTGACATTGTGAAATCTCTCGTGGACAAGGAACAGAATCAGGCTTCACTTAAATGTAAGGAAAACCACAGAAGCATTGCTAAGCTGCCTTGAGGGTCGGCTGCATATTTCAGTGCATGAGGAGTCTGATAATCCACTTGAGGTACGTTGGTTTCCAGGCAGGAACTTAGCCAATCTCACTACCGACCTTGTAACCTGCCCTCTGACTAAGGACTTGTTAAGCTCTGGATTGAATTGCTCACCCATTTCTGCTTCTGATTCTTTGCCTCTTGCATCAGAATTTCAGGTGGTTACTCACCTAGAATGGTAGTGAGTGGAATGTGTACAATTGTAGGCCTGTTTAATTGTTCTCCCAGTCAGGCTTGAAAAATAGCAGAGCCATCACTGCCAACAGACTAAACCTTGGCATTCCCTCCCTCTGCTCCTCCCACCCAAACCTCTAATCAGTCACTAGGTCCTTTTGTCCAGTCTTGCATTACACCTTTTTTTTTTTTCATTCTCAGTGCTATTATTCTGGTCCAGCATCTACATTCATTCATCTACTCATCCGCTCACTCATTACACAAATGTTGGGTGTCTGCCGTGTGGTGTGTAATGTGCGAGGCTCAGGGAACCTGAAGCTGAGTAGAAGCAGACATGGCTCCGGCCCCCAAGAACTGACTTACAGTGGGGCAAATTCTAGTAGATGTAAACAGCTGTTAATCAAGTAACCACCTGAATAAATGGATAATTCCAATGGTGACAGGAGCTACAAAGGGCAGGAGGACATGGTGTTGTGAGACTTTATAACAGGGCATTTGATACAAGTGAGAACACTGGGGAAGACTTCCCAAGTGTGGTTATATTTACACAAAATCTGAGGTTTTGAAGGATGAGGACACTTTGAGTTATCAAAAGGAGGAAAAGTTTTTCCTTCCAAATGGAGAAACATGTATAAATATTATTCAATGGAAGAAAGCTTAACTCCTACCAGCAGAGTGAAAGTAGGCTTGTTTGGATGGGGATGGAACATACCGAGAATGGTGTGAGAGTGAGGCTGGAGAAATACAGAGAAGCTGCCCTGGAACACTGGAGAGGAACGTCAGTCTGTGTAGACACTTCAGGGAGTCAGTCTCTGTCTCCCTCCACGTCTCCCGTCCTGGCCCATCTCATGCATTCCTTGCCAAGTTGCTCTCTATCTGGCACAGGGTTGGTGTGTGCATGTGTGTGCTTATGCATTTATTTGCTCCTTACTCCCCAGAGCAGCAGTTGTTTTGGGAGTGTGAAGCCTAAACCCACTGGCATCAGGGCCTTCTGTAATCCACAGCAATCAGACTTTCAGCTGTCATTTCCCATCACTGAGATGCAACGTAATGGGAGCAGGAGCTTTGGAGTCAAACACCTGATGTAAATCTGTTGCTTCCACGTTCTACCTTTGTGGCCCATGACAGATTGCTTAATCCTGCTGAAGCTGCATTTTTTTTTAACCTTTAAAATGGGATCACAGTGTAAGATTTACATCTGATAATTAAAGCCTTGAGCATAATCCAGGACATACAGAAAGTACTGATTAAATAATAACTGATTAGACTACACATTGTCCTGACCATCTTCCATTCCCACCTGGTATTTCCTAGCCAGTTGAGGCACTATTTCTTTTGTTTAGAGCAGCTTCCTCCATATCTATCTAAAAATATGTAACCCTTTGATCATCAGATCAATATCCGTCACCGGAATTTCCAACATCTCCTTTCTGGCCCTCTCTCCACCACCAGCCATGTAGAACAGATCCTTTCTCTAAATGGCTAGAACAGAACAGATTTTCAGGTATTTTTCCTTGTATTTTTTGTTTGTTTCTTTTTTGAAGTCATCATCTTTTAGCTGTGTGTATGTTCCTCATTATTCTTACTTATTCTTGGCTTCTTCAGGTCAGACACCATGTCTTAGATGTGTTTGACTACAGCCTCATTACACCTAGTACAATACACACACATGGCTCTGAATAAACATGCCTAGGATGAATGAAAAATAAGTAAATAAAGAAGTGCAAAATAAGAAAGTAAATTTGTGTAGTGTTCTAAGTGGAGAAAAAAGAGAAACTAATCAAAATATCTTGGAAATTGGATTCTATCCTTCTCCTTGAATTTGTTTATTTATGAGCTACAGAGCATGCTGCCTCCCATCTATTTAGTCTCACAAGTATGTGAACATCATTCACATAACTTTCAGGAAGTACTTTGTATTGCCTAGGGTTAAGATGGTATAGAAATTTAAAATGTTACATATTATCCCTCCAGGAAGAAAAGAGGAAGCCATATCTATTTTGTGGGGTGCACTGATTTTGGATCCGTCTAGTGGAAATGCTCAAAGCAGATGGTACGTCTGCAAACGTGAATTAATCAAAGTCCCAGATGGATACCTTTCATTTTAGTTAAGTATATTTTGTACCATTTTGCCTTTAAATACTAAATAAAATAGTTCTTATATTTACTTTGTAGAATCTGATGCATTAGATATAAGTTTATTTTAAAGATGTACATCAACAGCTCCTCAGACTGATGTCGGCCACCCTGCAACTTTTTCTCAAGGATTCAAGTACTTTAATGCATATGTGTGTGTTTGTTTAATTTGGTGTTTTTGTTTTAATCATCATAGAAAGTAACAAATATATCTTGAAATGACCTTTGTATAACTGAGGACTGCCAGAAATTCAAGGTCTTTGCATCTGCATTTACAATCGTGTTGGCACCACAAACTACTGCTGTAATTGTGATCAATTATTGAGAACAGAAAAAAAATCTGACACAGAATTAATGCATAGTAAGATAATGCTGGGTAGAGGCTAAGTGACATAATGGCACTGCATGGAGAAAGCGGGAAAATGGTAGAGGAGGGACCAGGTCCTTGTAGAGTGCAGGGTAGTGTAGGCTTGCCGAACTCATGGAGTCTATGAAATTACAAAG
>NW_003852398.1:22699257-22726956 GCF_000181295.1 Otolemur garnettii | reverse complement strand
CAGTTTCCTCCAAAACAAATCCATAAATTATATGAATTGTAAAAACTTGCTTTCGTTGGTGATAGTAAAAGCCTCAAAGAAAGTATTTTATTATAACCAAGCTTTATTGTACCAAATCTACAAAACACAAAGAAATAAATCAAAAGTGTAGAGAATGGCAGATTTGGAAGCAACAGCTTAAAGATACAATAGGATAAAATAGAAAATTCAAAGTTGACAAAGACCTACAGAGTTCTGAAAGCCTCATGATGAACTCCTACACTAACCAAGGTTGACAAGCTACTGAGATGTGGGTGCTGGTGTGTGTGAGTGTGAGTGTGTACACATGCCTGTGGTGTGATGTGTATCTGTGTGTGTGTGTGTGTGTGTATCTCTTCTTCAATGTTTTGGAGACTGCCTCCCTACTGAATTTCTCAAATTTTTCAATGATAGGTTCTGCAGAAATAATATTAATTTTGCATCGATATTTCCAAAAAAAAATTATTTTGTAAAATAAAGACATCTTTATTTCACCTCTTGAAAACTTTTTGCTATACTCAGTTGTTTTATAAGCAATAAAACTGTATTTCTAATTTCTAGCCTTTATTTTCAGCTTCCTGCCTATATAAGTGTTGCTTGCCATTTAGGGTGCGTGCAGTACTTGTTAGAAAGACACCTTTTTTTTTTCTTACTCTTTCAAAGTTGAGAAGCTTCTTTGTCAAAGTGTGAAAAGGTCTAAGCATTGCCCCTTTGAATGGGGTATTGTGTTAATTGCAAACCCTGCAATGCAGGTTGCTACTTTATGGTTGCTGTGCCCAGTGTCAAAACATATAGTTCCTTCTTGATCCAGCCTTAGTTATTTAGGACTCATTGAACAAAGATCTGCAGTTTTAAAGTGCTGTTCAGAATGAATTTGGAGAGAACAAAAGTGTGAGTGGAGAAGTCAGCTAGATTATCCTTGTCTTACAAGATCCTTCTCATAACTTTTTCCCAAATACTTCAAGGCTAATTTTATATCAGGCCCTTTTTCCTGACTTTTTGATTGCCTTCCTGTAGGGCATGAAAATGATGAGTTTAATGTTGTAGTCTGCTCTTGAGTTTTCAAAGCCATTCCAAGGATACCCACCAAGGAAATGACTAACGTTTGTTGAACACTAATCCGCCAGTCAACACTGTGGCAGGTTCTCAGGGTGTCCCACTCAGCATCTTACAACAGCCCCAACCAGTACCCTGCACACTGTAACTAGGTCAGATTCTCATTCCCAGGTTTTCGTAGTATACAAAATTACCCTGCATAGCACAAGGTCACCTCAATGCAATAATTGTTTATTTTGTGTATGTTTTTTCCACTCAGCTGTGAGCGCCAAGAAGACAGAGGTGGAATCTGTTTTGTTCACTGCTAAATTCCTAGAACCCAGCTTAGTGTTTGGCAATAAGAAGCATTCAATATGAGTGCACCAAAATGAATGAAGAAGGATGGAATGGTTGGTCTAGGAGGGAGATGGGAATGTGAACAGCATACTATTATCTGAGGAAGCAAGGAAGGCATTTAAAGAGCCCAGGATTGAATA
The DNA here is from genome assembly GCF_000181295.1 of Otolemur garnettii. Lineage (NCBI taxonomy): Eukaryota > Metazoa > Chordata > Mammalia > Primates > Galagidae > Otolemur > Otolemur garnettii. The sequence continues at coordinate 22,725,406 of NW_003852398.1, read as the reverse complement.
AAGGCTAGTGCCTGCAACAGGACTGCCACACCAGGCAGAAAGTAGGCCAGACTTTTAAGTACAAACTAAGGGAATAGAACAATCTTCTATGATTGTAACATGAAAGCAAAAGCCCAAACTGGGATGCATCTCACAAGGCAGAAAGTATATTAAGAAAACAGGCTCAATATACTTAAGAAACAGGTGCAGTTCACACCAAATCTGAAGTGGACTGTCCTTTTTAGTGTGTGAGAAAGGAAAGCAAATGACTGATTTCAAAAGACAAAAACTCTATGATGTTATTCTTTTGCCCCACCTTAGTTTCTCTTTACCAGAGCATAGACAATTACATTATGAAAGCACAGGGCATGCAGACTGGGCCAGAGAGGAGTCCAGCCAAGGGACGTAAGGAGCCAATAAAAGATGATTTCAGAACCTGGCTCTTTCATAGCAAGAGGCTGCACTTATTAAACTGCCCAAACCACTACCTGTTGTTTTTCAGAACTCAGAGAAGGTGGTAACGGTCACAGAGTGTCTCAGAAACTAGTCAGTGACACTAGAGCAGTGGTTCTCAACCTTCCTAATGCTGTGGCCCTTTAATACAGTTCCTGTGGGTTGAGATCCACAGGCTGAGAACCACTGCCCTAGAGGCTGTTGAATCCCTGTCCAGGGTCCTGACAACATAGATTAATTCTACTAGTTCCCCTTTATCCAGCTAGAACAGGCAGAGAGCCGGTTTGGGAGTCAGGAGACCCAACTTTAGTTCCAGCTGTACTAGTCTTTGTAATTCTGTGCATATCACCTTACCTTTTATATCCTCACTTTCTTCTCGTATAAAATGGAGAAAGATTCTTCATTTTTCTAGTCACTGCTTGGTAGGATAAGAGCACTTTAAAAATTTCCCCCCTCAGCATACAGATTATAAAACCAAATAGTATTTCAAGGAATAAAACAAAATCTAACAGTCCCTTATCTCATCCTTTTCTATCCTGATTCCAGCTCTGACGAGAATCACTTTAACCTCTCTCAGGTGTTTCTTCTGATATTTTATCTCCGTGTCTCTGACACCGACTGCCTCAGTTCAGGCTGCTATAAAAGGAACCGTAGACTGCGTGGCTTAAATGACAGACATTTATTTATCACATGAGGAGGCTGGGAATCCCAAGATCAAGTTGAAACTGATTTGGTTCCTGGTGAGGACCTGCTTCCTAGTTTACAGATGGCTACAAGGTGGAGAGGAGGGGACGGGGTGGGAGACACAAGGGTAGAGTGTGTGCAGCGTGGCAGAGAAAAGGGAGAAAGGGAGAGAGAGAGAAGGCTGGCTCTAGACGCTTTCTCTTCTTAGCAGGACAGTAATCTCGTCACAGAGTCCCCACCCACATGACTCTATCTAAACCGGGTTACTTCCTAAAAGCCCCATCTCCTTACATCATCTCATTAGGGATTAGGATTTCAACCTATCAATCTGGGGAAAACATAAACATGTAATCCATGTCTTTTCCTGATTTTTCAATTTTAGATATTATATATTAACTTTTTAATTGTCTTGTATACCCTCTACTTATCCATCCCATGTCACACTGTCCCCATTTTTCCAGAGCCATTTTTAAAAATTAATATTCAGTGTTTACATTACTATGACTAGATAAATACCTTCACAACTCAGCCAAATAATGTACTCTGGAAGTTTTTGCTTTTCTGTGATTTTGCAGGTTTTTTTGAGACAGAGTTTCATTTTGTCGCCCTCAATAGAGTGCTATAGCATCACAATTCACAGCAGCTTCAAACTCTTGGGCTCAAGTGACTACAGGCGCCTACCACAATGCCTGGCTATTTTTAGAGATGGGGTCTCACTCTTGCTCAGGCTGGTTTCAAACTCACAAGCTCATGGAATCCACCTGCCTCAGCTTCCCAAAGTGCTAGGATTGCAGGCATGAGCCACCTGGTTGGCCCTTTTCTGTTTTATTTATTTATGCCTTTTTTGGCTTATTGATTCAGACCTCAGATGTCTGTGCACACTATGGAACTCTTCTCAGTTATAATCAGGAATATTGGGGGTTATCGGTGTACAGATGGGATTTAAAAAACAAAAAGCATGTTCGGTGTTGTTGTAACAATTAGACATGTCTTTTAAAAAATGTACCAGGCCACCCCTCAGCTGTGTTGTTCTCCCAAAAGTATTGTCTTGTAATGTGTTCTTCTGTCCCCTAAATTGTTCTTATTTCCTGGGATTTATATTTTATTTATTAATTTTGGTCTCTCTCTACTCCTCCTTCATATTGAGCCCCTTGACTGACTGTTCTTATAAGTATCAAAACTCAGTGAGAAGTTCTCCGTGAGAAGGGGAAAGTGGCCAATTGCTGTCCTCAGCTGTACTTGGTGACTCCAATCAAGAGTTTCTACACTTCATCATCTTCAGAGTCAGCCCCAGGCTTCTGCTGATCTGAAAAAGAGAGCACCACCTGGCTGCATAGGTTGAGGCCGGGGTTCTGGAGCTTTCCATCAGTTTTTATCTTCATCTCATCCGTCAGCCCTCAGAGCACCCCGTGTGCCTCACCTCCCCACACTGCCCAGTGTTGGTGGTTCCACGGCCGTCTTCTTGCCCCCTCCATCCACTTCCTCTTTGCAGATGGTTAACTCTCAGCTTTCCTCCCCCTGCTAAGTCAGTTACCTTTCACCCACTCGCCACCTCCCCTGAGTTTTACTTCCTTTGTCTGTTTTTCTTTCTTCTCACTTTCTCTTGGCTCTGCAGATTGCTACCTATTTTACTCCTATATTCTTTGATTGTTGTGAGTTTGAGGGAAACAGCAAAGGCAAGCACGTATGTTCCGTATGACACGTTTCAGGTAAGCACATTGTTGTGAAACTGCATCTTTTAAAATAAATTTTTATGGTAGTTTTAGATTTGCAGAAAGGCCCCAATGATAGTTCAGAGTGTTCCCATAGACCCCATACTCAGTTTTCCACCCCCCCTAATTAAAATCTTACATTAGTCTGGTGCATTTATCGTAATGAATGAATCAATACTGATCCATTATTAGTAACACTAAGGACTTGTTTGTTTAATTATTTGGAAAGAAGTCACTACACCTGGCCTACATTTAATGAGTGGAGAGTTATGTTCCACCTCACTAAGGGCCTATATAAAACATTTGGAATTCTTCTTCCAGGAGATTTCTCCCTTTTTCTCATTTTACATCACCAGTCATTTATTTTTAACAATGTCAATTCATGGATATGTATTTTATACTCTAGGTTATAATCCAACACTACTTCATTAGTTTCTTGCTTTATTTTCTTGCTGAAATTATGAAATTCTTTTCTATTATGAACCTGTTTAAAAAATAAGGTATGATTTAGATAATGTAAATTTAATATATCTTAAATAGACTTCTTGAGCCCCTTATACCTAAGAAAGTGCTAGGCACAGAGTACTGGACAACACAGAAGTTTTGAACATTAAATACTTATTTGATTAAGGGACCAATTTTATATATTTGTTAAATCATTTATTAATGTCTAATGTCATGTTTCATGGGAGATCATAGATGCATAAGGCTCCCTCAAAGACCTCTGATCTTATTAGGAAAATATTCACGTACCCAACAGGGAGAAACCAGGTCAACCCTGTCACAAAGCACCAAGTGGTATCATTTTTACAGTAGGAGAGTGACAGATTTCAGTGCCCTGAGTTGATCAATTTGGAAGCATCCATCATGGCTGGCATCCCAGAAGAGGCTGGGAATAATTTAGACAGAGTGAAATGAGAGAGTCTTTTGAACACATGGGGTATAAAAAGTATGCATCTATTCTATTTGGACATGTTCAAAATTGTCACATGAGAAGTATTTTAAAATTCACTTTCCTTTTGAGAAGTATATCCAACAGCCAACCCCTTTATTTTGATTTTGATTTTGTTTTTATGTCCACGTGTTCATTTCAAAATCCAAAAAACAATAACCGTTTATTTATACATTGCGATTTCCAGCCAACAAAACTTCTCAACACACTGGCTCGTTGACCCCCCAGCAACCCTGCGAAAGAGTTCTTTACAGCAGATATTCCACCGAGCTCCAGATGGATGTATAAAAGCCCCTGATTTTTATGAGGTTATACAGCAACAAATGGAAGAGGTGGATCTAAAAATCAGAGCTCCTGAGTCCAAATGCAGTGCTCCGTTATTAACCTGGAAGCCACTGGGAAAGGTGGGAGGGGAGAGAGGCAGGAGAGGAGACCCTTGAAACATGGCGGTGTGGCTTGTTAGGTCTCTTATGTCCTCACTGTCCCTTGTCAAACAAAATGAAATACCTAAGCCTCAGAGGCCAGACTGGATTGCTGGCACTTTGTTCTCTTTCCTTTCTCGGGGCAGAGTGCGGTGACATTCTGTACCACTAATCTTGGCCAGTTTAACAAGTCATTTAATGAAAACCCACATCTGGTTTCCAAAGCTGGTCCTATCCAGCAAGCAGGTGCCAGTGCCTCTCTGTTGTCAGACAGACCCCGGGTCAGACTAGAGGTGGAAACAGGGTCTCTGGCAACATTCTGAGAGCTGCTGGCCCACTGGCCTCCCCGACGTACCCCTGGCTGTCTATGGCCCCCTCTGCTAGGAAGGGAGCAGAGAGAGCAGGCGGACACCACCAGGACTGCTGCTTTAAGGCCCTTTGAAGGGTTCGCTCTGTGGGAGGGTGATGGTTTTGAAAATTGCAGCTCAGCAGAGCCTTAAGCCCTGTTTTGAAGGGGCGCTTTGGTCAATAGAAATTTGGTCCTTAGAACTCACTCTTCCTCTTTGCCTTTGTATGTTTCAACACAAAGTGCCTTTGGGGACTACCTGAATATAAATCGGTTATTGAGACTTCCCGAGGCAAGATCTCTGAAAGTCTGTGCTGTGGCTGCTGCACCCCTTTTTGCACTTTCTGGGTCTATTCTTCTCTCTAGGTATGTGGCCCACAGGGAGGTCACCAGCATTGTTTTTTTTTTTTTTTTTTCAAGAACTTAGGCTCTGTAGTCAGTCTGCCAAGGCTTGTATTCTAGTTTCTTCATCTCTTAAGACTGTGGCCTCAGACCAGCTACTTAAAACCTGTAAGCCTCGCTTTTCTTGTCTGAGAAAAAGCAGTAAGGGCTCTTGCTTCCAAGGCCACAGAGTATTCAGTGAGCTAATGCGCAGTGCCTCGAACATGGAAGTGTTCTTAAAATATGAACAGTATTTTTAACTATTACTGAGTTAATATTGCTATTTCTAAGTGCCATCAGAATTATCAAGATAGATGAAAGATTACTCCTGCCTTCTAGAGGGTCACGGTCTAGAAATAGGTCTAGGGAATAACAGATAAATAACAATTATAGGTACATGTGACATAATATAGATGATGGTTGTATATTTAATGACCACAGTATGTATATATGATATATATTAAATCATGTTATTGTATATAATACATATGGCCATTATCTGTATAACCAAACGTACTAAGTCTTGAGGAACAAGTAGAGTCAAACCACCTGGGAAAGGGAGAAGCCAAAGGCAGGGAGAGCACACTCTACTGAGACTGATACCTGTAATTTGATTTCAGTGGTTTCAGAGAGGAGAGACCTGACTCAGTTGGGTTAAACTTGGGGTTAAATTTTGGGTTGAGTTTACTACATGTTAGAGGAAAGGGAAAAATAAAAGCCAAAAAAAAAGGGAATTAAAAAATGTATTTGGGGAACAGTGAACAATCCATTTGCCATTATACAGGGGAAAGTAAGGAAAATATGAGCAGTACAGCTGGAAAATCAGCTTAGACTGCGGACAGCCTGGAATAGCCATCTGCAGAGGGGAAGGCAGAGTCAGATCCCCTGGCAGTCTCAAGGAGACCGGAGTGTGATAATCTGTTTATCAGCCTCTCTTAGCTGCCTTTGGATCTGTCATTCCCTTTCAGGAGTTCCTCCCTTTTCCCTTCCTTTAGTGAATATTTATTATGCTATAGAGTTCATGATGTGGTCATTCCACTGAAAATCTGCAAAGTTATCTATCCATCCACTGATACTTTACCAGAATTAAATAAAGGTCAGACCATGAGGACTTACTTTCTCACTGCCATCGAATAACACCAGTTTAATTAAGGTTCACTGGAGTGGGGCTGTTGATTTTATATCATTCTCTTCCTTTTTGGCTGACTTGAAGTCAATTGCTAATTCTAGTTTAACACTTTTTGTCACTTCAACTATATTATTTTGTCCAAAAGTAATTTGCTGATCATCTATAAGGCTAGGCAGTTTAGAAAGGATGAAAGAAGTTTGAGTCACACTGCTTATCCTGAAAGATCATAATCTTGCAGATGGCAGATGGACATTACAGTCATCCCTCCCAATTCACAGGGCATTAGTTCCCAGGAACCACCCCCCACCCCAGGATACTAAAATCTGCAGGAACCACCCCCCCACCCCAGGATACTAAAATCTGCAAATGCTCAAGCCTCTTGTATAAAATGACATAATAGTTGTGTCTAACTACTGACATCCTTCTACTTAAATCACCTCTAGATTACTTATAATACCTAATACAATGTAAATGCCATGTAAAGAGTTGTTATCTTCTATTGTTTTTTACTTGTATTCTTTTTTATTGTTGTGGGGTTTTTTCCCCACAAATATTGAGCATCTGTGTCTGTTGACTCCATGGATGTAGAACTCATGGAGATAGAAGACCAACCATCCTCGTGAAGTTATTTTAAAGTGGTACAAGCCTGCCGGTGATTTTGCTGCCAATCGAGGGAATTTCAGTAGCTATAATATAGGGATAAATGCCAAGAGATGAGGAAGAGTCAAGATCATAAATGATTAAAGGTCCTAAGACAGTGAGAAAGTAGCAAAGGGAGGGAAAGGTGATGGTATGCTGTAGAAATAGCGTGAGTAAAGATCCTGAGGTATGCGGAATCCCAGGGGGAAAGAGAGGCGCTTATCAGCTTGACTAGACCGAGGAGTGTATAGGGAGATGAAGTTGGCTAGTTAAGGTAAGTGATGAGTGCCTGGATGCCAAACAGCAGTGTTCATCAGGTGGTCTGTAATGTCAGCCGTCCCTTTCTGTTTGGTAATCAAAGTGTGGAGCTTGTAGGGATCGTTTTCAAACAGTAGGCAGACAGCTATGCTCTCTGATCCAGAATTTCTTTGGGAAAGAAATGTCACTTGTCCATCCAGATTTTGAACATGGGAGGTCAGAGGAGGGCATGTGGAATTTCTCACTGCCATACCCCAGGGGCCTGCATTTATAGAAAATAGTGAACTCAAGTCCTGAAGGGAGAAATGAACATCCTGAAGAGACCAAGGGGGAGAAGTGCCTGTCTGTTCCTTGCCGGGCTGGGAGCTAAAGGAAACTGGGAGAGAAAGGAGAGACAAGTCTACCACCTTGGAACCTTGCTGCTAAAAATTTCTTTCAGAGTTTCCCTGTGTTTGGCAGCTGAGGAATTTAGATTGCAGTGAGCTTTGCACCGAGATTGCCAACCCGTCAGACCTGGAAAGTGAAGTCTTCTGTTCTTTTCAAGTTTAACTATAGCCTCAATTGTCAGAGCAGCATCAGACCTTGGGATCCCAACTGGAATATCCTCATCTTGACCTTTGGGGATGACTGAGCAAATCGGATGCCTGAGGATAAGTCTCATTCCTCCTGAGGTACTGAGTTCCTCATCACTGGAAGTTTTTGAGCAGAGATCCACTTTGCAAGGATATTGTCGAGAGAATTCATTAATTATCTGGATGGTCAGAGCGATGATAAATAGCTAATGATGACTGAGCATGTCCTGGGTGCAGGCTCTGTATCTAAGAGTTTTTGTACTTCTCCTATGAGATAGGGGAAGGAGGAATGGAGTTTGATAATCTGTATCTACTTTTCCCTTTCTTCTATCATGCACTATGTCTCTGTGAGATAAAGGATGCTGTTACCCCATTTTTTGAGCAGGAAACCTAAAGTTCAAAGACCTTGGGATTTTGCCAAAAAATCTCATAACTAATAAGCAACAGAATCAAGATTTGAACCAAACTTGTCTGATTCTAAGATTTATACTCTTATTTTTTATGTTCAGAAAAGTGCACTGAGGCCCACCTGCTTTACGATGATACCACACTGAATAAGATTTTTTTTATATCCTCCAGCCATGCTCTTTTGTAATACCACTGCTAAGGATGAAAGCATGTTTGACTTTTGACTTTTGACTGGGACAAGTAGGACTTGGGATTAAGTTTCATTTACTCTTCTGTATGTGAGTTTCATGTCATCGGGGCACATGTCTAAAGACAAAGGTGAAAATCCAATCAGAGCAGGAAATACCTCCCTATACAACACCAGATTGTTGAGGCTGAGCTGAAAATCTCTTATGTAAACCAGCACATGCCCAAGAGGCCGGAGAACAAATCCTAGGACCTGGAATGCCAGATGGGAGAGCTAGCTTGCAACCTAGCTCTGCTCCCACCTTGCTCACAGGATGATTTCAGGCAAGTTTCTTAGAAGATTTGAGTTTTTAAATTGTAAGGGCTAGAGAGTTCCATCCAGATGGTTATGTGCTACAGAATTGTAGAGCTCAGAATTTAGTTTGCAGATATTTATTTTGAACCTATTATGTGACAAGTATTGGGCCAGGAGATGCCTCCAGGGCTGCTAGAAAGGAGAAGGAAGAACAGGGGGATAAAGTTGTTCTCTCTTCCCTCCTACTTTAGTTAAATAGCTTAAATTCCTTTAGAAAGTAATGATCTACTCTAACACTTTCATCAGGCACACCATGAAACTCAAAAAGAGGAAGTAACTTCTGCAAGTCCAACCATCATTGCTAACTAGGAGTCAAGTGCATAGTGAAACTCTTGGGCCTCAAACCAACCCCAGGCCATAGTTCCCATATCTCTATGATGGAAGAATGGGCACAAATCCTCTCTATGGCCTCTTACAAGGCCACAATGTTTTTATTTTCTGAATTTCTTGAGCACTCACTATATGGCCAATATTGGCCTTAGTCATGTAGCAATCATGGCCCTTACGTCCTTCTCTCTATGGCTGTCTGTGCTTTTTGCATCAGGCTGGGAAATATCATGGATTTTGGTCTGGGCTTTTTTAATCATCCAAGCTTACACCATGGGGTTAGAGAAACCAGGATGATAAACAGATTGTAACAATCACCTGTATTTATTGAGTGGTTAAGGTAGTGAGGGGTTGAGCAGCTAGAGCTCATTTTCATGTCGAATATGCAAATACCCACCTCTGCTCTAAAAGATCTAGGACATCTGGAAGGATATCTATATACCTCACCTTAGGACTGATGGCCTAACAAGTCTAGTGTAATGGTTAGTAAAGGACAGGCCTGAATGAACAAGAAACTGATCTCTGCCTTTTGATACTATCTGTGTTCCTGGGCACATAACCTAATTTCTCTGGGCCTCAACTTTCTCATCTGTACGACAGGCCCATTTATATCATAGGGGTTACAATGATTAAATAGTATGCAGAGATTTTAGGTCAGAGTTGGCTATATAGCAAGCTCTCCATAAATGGTAATACTATTATTGTACTTTTTCTTGTTTATAATCTCCAAGAAGCCTCGGAAGGTTACAATAAATTTTGTAATTTATTTATTTATTTATTGAAATTTTATTTCAGTTTTGTGGTGCTAATGCTATGCATGGGCACAATAGAAACAAGTTTTTAAATTTCTCCCTGGAGTTCTCATTGGGAACTCTCATTTGCTGAGAGAGAGAGAGAGAGATGAGGGGAAAAAAGACTTGTTATTTTGGTCCATATACAAACAAAGTTGGTGGCCCTAACTTTCTCAAGCTTTGCTCTAAGATAAAGTCAAACCCAGTACCCTAATCTGCCTAATCAAGCACATAAATTGCCTTCAGCACTTTTAACTTTCTTAAATTATAAGATCCAATGTATACAAGAAACACATGAAATGGAGCTAAAGTAGGAATAATCAAGACAAATACAAATTAAAATCACAATGAGACATCACTACACCCCTACCAGGAAGACTAGCATTAAAGTGACTTAGAATCTCAAGTGTTTAAGGGGATTCAGAGCAAGGCCAATTGTCACATTCTTAAGTTAATTGTCAGACTTTATATATTCAAGAAAAACTGAATAGCTCAGGAATTTATCACAAAATTAACACCTCACCAGATCGAGAATTAGGTTGCTGAGGGCTGGAATTCCCTTGTACCCTTTCCTAGCACTATGCACTGTCTCACCAAAGAGAATCTCTAGTCTATACTGACTCATCGTAATAACATCCTTGTTTGTTTGTTTTTTTTAGAGATTTACCAACTAAGCATCCATTCCTTAGTGCTAGAATCTAATTTTACCTAGCTTTTCGACTTTATATAAAGACGATCATGCAGAATGATTTTGTGTGTGTGTGTTTTCCTTTGTTCCCCATTAAATTTACAGGATTCATCCATGTTATTGGGTATGGGTAGAGTTTACTCATTTTTCTTTTTCCTGCTGTACAGGAAGGATTCTATTGTATGAGTATACCACAATTTATTCCTACGTAATTCTACTGTTGATGGACATTTGGGCTGTTTACACTTTTGAATAATGAGTCTATAAATATTCTTGTATGTATGTCTCAGAGCACATGTGCACGTATTTCTGTTGGATATAAACCTACGAGTGGTATGCGAATTTTCAGCTTTAATAGTTTTGCCAGATAGTTTTCTAAAGTAGCTGTACCAATTTACACTCCCACCATCAATATGTGACAAGATTCCCATGCCTTTGAATCCTCTCAAACACTTGGGATTGTAAGTCACTTTAATTTTAGCCCTTCTGGTGGGGGTGTGGTGATAAGTCTCACTGTGATTTTAATTTGTATTTGTCTTGATTATTCTGGAGGTTTAGCTTCATTTCGTGTGCTTTTGGAAATGTTACTATGCTTTTTGGAGTAATAATAATGGCCTCTTGCCCATTTTTCTACTGGGTTTCCTATCTTTTCCTTCTTGATGTATAGGGGGCTCTAGATGTGAGCCCTTGATCAAATATGGCTGCTGCAAACATCTCCTCCCTTTCCGGAGCTTGCATTTGAACTGTCTTCGTGGTGTCTTTTGACGTGCAGACAGAAATTGTTAATTTTAATGCATTTCAATTTATCAGTTTCTTCCTTCATGGATAGTTTTATAACCTGTTTGAGAAGACTTTTCCTGCCCGAGGTCAGTAATATATCCTCCTATATTACTTTCTGTTGCCTTTATGTTTTCCCATTTAGATTAATGATCTATCTAAGATTGATTTTTGTGGATGCTATAGTGTAGGGGTTTAGAATCATTTTTTCTTTTCATGTAGATATCCACTTGGCTACATCATTTATTGAAAAGATCATCATTTCTCCACAAATCTTCGGGAACGTCTTTGTCATAGGCCACCAATGTGTGGTTTCCTATTTCATTGGTCTGCTTCACTGGTCTTAGATGTAACCTAAGTCATTTTGATAGCTGGGGCTGAAGTCCTTCCATCTTGGTTCTTTTCTTCAGAATTGTTTGGGCTGTTGTTTGACTTTTACATTTTCTTATAAATTCTAGAATCAGAATATTGAATTCTAGAAAACAAACAAAGCAACCTATAGGAATTTTAATTAAGGTAGCATTTAGTTTATATATTAGTTGGGAGAATTGATATCTTTACAACATTGAGTCTCCCAATCCGGAACATAATATCCTGCTCCAACTATTTACGTCTTCTTATATTTCTTTTGGAAATGTCTTGTAAGTTTCCAGCACAGAGAAGTTGCACAACTTTTATTAGATTGATTTTTCTGAATATTTCATGTTTGGGGGGTATTATAAGAAGTACTTTAAAAATATTAATAATAATTCATTGTTGGTATATAGAAATGCAAATGACTTCTTGTATTTATTTTATGTCCTATAACTATTAAATTTCATTCTTAATCTTAATATTTTTGTGTAATGTTTTTGGGCTTTCCGTGTATGTAATCGTATCATTTATGTATAATAGCAGCATTCTGTATTCCTTGCCAATTTGATTATTGTCTCTCCTGTATTCTGTTTGCAGATATTTTAAGACTTTTTTCATCCTCATGATTATGAAATAAAGTGCCTGTAATTTTCTTTTCTTACAATGTCCTTGTTTGACCTACCTCATGCCAGGTAGCATATCAGAGCTATGCTACCTGGCATGAGAATAAGGGCGTGTTCCGTCTTTGGCTCCCTCTTTCTGTTCTCAGTAAGAGTTTGTATGAGGCAGGTGTTACTTTTTATTTAAATATTTCATAGAACCCAGAAGAGAAGTAATCTAGGCCTGGAGTAGCCTTATGTGTAAAGCTTTAAATGTTTTTAATAGTTACAACATTAGTCAAAATTTTTCTTCTGTGGCAGTTTTGGTAAGTTGTATTATTTTAAGAATATGTTCATTTCATCTAAATTTTTGAATTTCTTGGCATACATTTGTTCTTGTCCTTTTCATGCCTGTATGATTTATAGTGATATCCCTTTTATATTACTGACACTGGTTGTTGTTTCTTTTCTTTTTCCTTTTTCTCTTTTGTTTGTTTGCTCTCATACTTTCAGACTCATTAGGGTTGGTTTTAGGTTGGTTGATCTTTTCTATTATACATTTTTAAATTTCATTGATTCCTGTACTTTCTCTTTTTTTCTTCTTTCTTTATGTTAAATTTGCAGGGGTCCCACTCAGTTTCTTGAAATGGTTACTTAACTCATTGATTTTTTTTTAAAGCTGTTCTTTTTTTCTAATATATGCATTTTTAAGTCATTATATTTCCCTCTTAAGATGGGTTTAACTACATCATTATTTTCTTGGCTTCTTTCAGATACATTAATTTTTTTCATTAAATCATTGTTGTGTACATTAATGCAGTTATGGGGTACATACAATGTGTTGGTTTTATATACAATTTGAAATATTTTCATCCAACTGGTTAACATGGCCTTTATGGCATTTTCTTAGTTATTGTGTAAAGACATTTATATTCCACATTTAGTGAATTTCACATGTACCCTTGTAAGATGCACCGTAGGTGTGATCCCACCAATTACCCTCCCTCCACCCATCCTCTCCCCTCCTTGCCTTTCCCCTTTCCCCATATTCTTGGGCTATAATTGGGCTATAGCTTTCCTATGAAAGCTATACATTAGTTTCATAGTAGGGCTGAGTACATTGGATACTTTTTCTTCCATTCTTGAGATAATTTACTAAGAAGAATATTATTTCTCTCTTAAGGTGGGTTTAACTGCATCATTATTTTCTTGGCTTCTTTCAGATACATTAAATTTTAAAAATTTTTTCACCTTTTACTTCTCTATTAATTAGAAATTAGATATCCTTTATTATTTGAGTGCTCCCCTTTGAGCTTGTAACGACTTATCAAATCCTTTTATAATGAACACTTACATCCTTGTCTCAGACGATGCAAAGACCTTAGAACATTTTATTTATTGGCCTGCAAATGTACACGCCATTATTTTTGTATAATTTTTGTATTTTCAAACTCGACAATATAGTATCGCTACTGCTGTTTTATCACTACTGCTGTTTTATTAAGTCAGCATTGTTTCTATTTCCCTGTGTATTTCTAACTTTGTGGCTTTTTGTGCAGTTCAGTATGGCCGTCTGGAAGGGTCTTCCTCTGTTGTGAACAGCATCGCATAGTATTTCCATTAGTGTAAGTCTGTTGTTGACAACTGTGTTTTCTTTTATTTGTATGGCATGGCTTTATTTTACATTTTCTTTTGTGAGAGATTTTTCTTGGGTGTAGCGTCTACCCTGCAGTTATTTCCTGTCAGTACTTTGAAGATACTAAACAGCTCTTTATTGTAATGAGTCCCCTGTCAGTCCTAATGTTAATCTTCGGACATAATCTTCCTGCTGTGTTGCCCCCACTCTAGGTGCTTTTAACAGTTTGCCTTTGGTTTTCAGCCATTTGGCGTGTTGTGCTTAGGTGATATGTGACTTCCTTGTATTTGACATACATTGATCATATTACACATCTTTAATTTGTGACTTGATGTCTTCTATGAGATTTGGAAAGCTTTTGACCATCAACTCTGCAAACATCATTTCTCTGTCCTCTTACTTTCCTTCTAATGAAATTTCATTTCTAAAAATATTAAGGATTTTTACTGTGTCTATCTCTCCCACATTCTTTTTTGCATGTTGCATTATTTTCTCTTTCTACATTTCATTCCTATTATTTTCTTCTGTTCTCTCTTGAAATTTGCTAATTCTCCTTTTCACTGCATTCAACTTGCTGTAGGACCTATTCGTTAAGTTGTGGATATTATTCGTTATACTGTTCAATTTTAGAATTTCTTTTGATTCTTTTTCATGACTTTCAGCTTTCTCCTTGATTTCGTCTTCTGGATGCCAATACACATATTTGATTATAAAATCTATTTCTGATGTGTCTGATTATTCTAATTTCTTCAACCTATATGGGTCTATCTCTATTTTCTCCACTTTCTGTTCACTTTTGTTTATGTTGTCTTATCGTCTAGTGTAACTGTCAACTTTTTACAGTGTTCTAGATATTACATCTACATAATTTTTGTAGAAATAATTTGAGGCCTAGCACAATCCATACTCCTATTGGGCACCCATTAGGTGCCTATTAGGGTCCCAACCTAAGTGACCAGAGTTTAACTGCTTTCCACCCCCTATTTCACTGTCACCACTACTGTTTAGTCCTTTTGTTTCTAGTAATCTCTTACCTGTGCCTCCTCTTAGTTTTTTGGAAACTTCTTCTGGAATTAGTAAATGTCCCCAGGGTACAAGTAGTTCCAAACACAAGGGTTATTATCTCTCTGGCTTCCTCCATTCCTAGATCCTGGCCCTGTAATTTCTTGCTCTCATTTTAGCTCTCCTGAATCTTCAAGCAGAGTTTTAAATATTTTCTCCAGCTTTTCTAGTTGTCCTCATGGGGATTCTGAGTCAAAATTATGTAGTTTATCATTAATACATGAGGAAGACTCATGGGAGACGTGTTCAGGATGGGTGGAAGCGAGGCAGGGGTCTTGCTCTTCCTCTGAGGCAGGACTTCTCATATAGTGCTGAGCTTCTCAGTTGCATGAGCCCAGTTGCTTTGGCTCTGAGATTCTTTTCTTAAATTCTTTCTAAAATGAAGGAGAAGAGTAATATCCTAATAAGGTATTAATTGATCTTCTTAGGTTTATTTCTTCTAAATCTGGCATGATATTCTTTCCATTTAAATGAAGATCAGCTATTTGATAACTTTGCTGGGGAAGAGCCATGAAAAGTTTCATGGGGTCACTGTCATTCTGCTTTCCATGTGCCTGGAAATTCTGGAATGTTTAATGGGCCCAGGGCCCCCTGTGAGGATGGACTGTCAGACTGCCCTGTGCTACAGAACATTTATGCCTAGAACGTTGTTCTAGGCAGAAAGCTAGATTTCTGGCCTCAGTTGCAATGTGGGACAGGACTGTGTTGAAGAGAGGACTGAAGATAGAGTGACTGACAGACAGTATATATCTCCCAGGGACTGTGGAGTCCACTTCCAGAGCAGCTGCCAGAATAAGGAGTGTTAATGCCAAGTAGGGTGAAAACCAAACCACAGAAAATGAGGTGAAAGGCTCAAACCTCCCGTCCAGTGATCAGGAAATCTATATGCTCATGGACTAGAGAGTTAGGAATAGACCTTGTTGAAGGTTGCTGGAATGGCAGAAAACCCTACAGAATTTAACAATTCCCTGAAGAAGGCAAGAGTGTGAGGTCTTTGGAAAAAATGAAAATCTACCCTTTGTCTGATCTAATTTAATGGAAAATTTCTGAGTGGAGCTACTCTATGCCAAATAATCACTGCCTTCAGGGCTTTCCCTGATTGGGCTTGAAAGTGTGCCCTCCATAACCAGGTTGCCCGATTCCAGTACTGATCCAATTATTTATTGTCACTGTGACTTTGGGCCAATTGTGTAATTTCTCTGTGTTGCATTTTCCTCATTTATAAACTGGAAATAATGGTGATATTTATTTCAAAGGGTTGTTGTGAGGAGTTTGAAAAGTAATGTGTGTAAAGTATCTAGAACAGTGACTGGAACATAGAATTCAAATTAAAAATGCTATTTGTAATTCATTTTGTTTGATTATTATAATTACATAATAATGCTTGGTATGTTTATCTTGTGTCTCTCAAAATCCTGAGCTTCTTGTCTTTGTTCTTCACAATTTCATTTGAAGTTCTAAACAGGCTAACTTTCTTAGTTGGAAATGGGATTACATTGTGGATTTACAAATCTCATTGCTCATTTCAAAATGGTTTTTGAAAGCACATATTCTTAGGATTCACTCACAGAGATTCTGATTTAATGGGTCTGGAGCAGGGCCTAGGAAGCTGCATTTAAAAAGCTTTCTGGTGCCTACTATAGGCAACCAATTTGGAATGAATGAACTCTGGTAACCTGGTGCTGTTATTAAAGACCTGGAACCCACTGTTAAACATTCATGAATTTTGCAAACTTGTAGTTAAACCATCAGTGGTCAGCAGCTATGGTGGAAATATTTACCACCATGGAAATTGGCAAGTACTAGATTTTTCCCTCCTGGATAATGGGGTTTACTAGCATCCCACTGGTATAATCTTCTTAGCCCCTGAGATTTGGGGCTGACAGTTCTTTCAGTAGGATTGAGAGTTGTGACTGTTCTCTGTGATTTGATTGGTTGGGGTCTGGATTCTCCAGGATGTTGGCATTCCTGTGGCTAACAGGGCTTTCAGCTAGATATTGCGACCATAACCCAGCTCTCCATCACTCCTTCCTTGAAACAGAGGTAGAAAACTAGTGTCCCAGTGGTGACTCCAGCTTGCAGATACAGAATAGGGGGCTCTCAAAGACATTTAAAATTAAAGTATGAGGCAGCCTTTAAAAAATTATGGGATCATACATAAAAGTCCAGATTCTCAGCTTCTAAAACAAAAAAAGGTAGGAAGATCTGAACCTACTTTTCACTTGACAAAGTTTGGCTAAAGTTGAGTGAACACTGGTGAGGAAAAGATGTCCTCTCACCTGCCCATTTGTTCATTTGTGATTCCTGATTGACCTCTGAACTTGCATCTCCTCAAGACTGAGAAGCAGCATATTCTGTTGGAAAATGGGCCAGGCCAGGGCTTAATAGATGTGGGTTTGTAGTTATGACTTTGCTTGTAACTCATTGTGTGACCTTGGTCAAGTCATTCTCCCTACCTGAGCCTCAGTTTCTCATCAGCACACTGGGGGATTTGCTTGCCTTGTCTGCCTGTTGGTGTTATTAGGAGGACCTGAGGATTGGAGATTGTTATCCCTTGGCCACTGGCTGCAGAAAAGTAAGGAATTATTGCTGGATATTGAGTCCTATTTCCTGCCATTTGTGCCTAAGATGTGGAGATAAATATCTCAGAACAGGTTCTGATAGGAGAAAATCTTTGAATGCATAAGAGTGCTGAGAATGGATGGGGAGAGAGTGCCCCATGGTGGGAAAAGCACACAAGACAGAAATACTAATGAACTCACTGCATCCACAGGCTTCCTGGGGGAGCTTTGGGAATATGACAATTCGAAAATGATATTATTAACAAACCTCATTTTACAGATAAGAAAATATGGCTTCAAAGTTCACATAGGTTTGGGAATCAGATCTGCAAGGGAAATCCCAGCAAGGTATGCCTCTGTGCAAGTTGCTTAACCTCTCTGAGCCCCTGTTTCCACAAACATAAAGTGGATATTTTAGGATCTATCTGGTAATGAATTGTGAAGATTCAGTGAAATAATGTATAAGTGCCTAACGCATATTATAAAGGTCCAGTAAGTAGCAACTGCTGTTACTGACTCAAATCAGAGACACGCTGATTGAACTGCTGGCAAGTAGGAACGTAGGTAAGAGAGTAACACGTATTGCTAGTAGGTATTTTCTCACTGGAAAAGAACTTCTTAGAAAACATTTGCTTCTCATTGCACTAAAGAACCTCAAGTCAGTATTTTTCCCAGCACTTGCCCCGAGCTTCAGAGGAGACCCAGCCACACATGCCCAACTCAACAGCAAGTTCTGAGAGCCAGAGGCAGTATTAGCATTGTAAACGGTTAGCAGGGCAGGACCAGTGTGTGCTTCCCCGCCATAAATCCTTAAACCTTAGCTCCTCTAGCTGGAAAAGAGAAATCTGGGCCGAAGAACGCTTATTTATTTTTGATTTTCTCTGCCTTGTGTGTTTCTTTTGACGGCTGCATCTGAACATCAAGGCGAGGAGTGCTCGGGTTCCTCTGGGCTCCGGAAGGCTGGAACAAATTAGCATTCTTGGAGTCAGTCCTTTTTGGACTAAACTCCTTTTTCTTTTCCTCCCCCAATAAAAATTTGCTGTTCCAGAAAGTACTTTCTGAGTTGCTCCCCTCCTAATGCAATTCTGTTTGATTTCCACTGCACAGCTCCTGAAAGGAGACGCTGAACCGTGCCTGCACAAGCATTTCAACTCCTCGCCACAGCTTTCAGGCAGGAGCTGTTCCAGATGCATCTTGTAGCCAGCAATCATGCATTGAACCAAAATGATTGACACAGCACTTTTTCGCCTCTCCACCATGTCCAGCCCATTAATTTTTTTTTTGTCTTCCATGGAAAGGCTCCCCAGGTTTGGGGTCCTGCCAAATCAGGGAATGTACAGAGTCAAAAACACCCACATGCACATGGAGTAAGAGTTGCTGGGTCTGTATTTGAGTTGAATAGTCAACATTTCATTTCTAGATTTCATGCCTCCACTAACGTTTTAATCAGCCCCTCCTTTCCTTCTCCCTTACCTCCCTCGCTCCCTCCTTCTTTCCCTCCCTCCCTTTCCTTCTTTCTTTTCTTTCTACTTTTCCTAGAAACATCTTGTTTCTTTAATATGGAGTATGTTATTTATGACTATCTACACTGTAGTTTTGAGTTAACGTTAGCTTGGGCAACTTTTTTTTTTTAATTAAACATTTTTCTTTTGTTAGTCATCATAGAATCTCATCTATGAATATCATCATAGAATTTTTGGCATTAAGTGGCGTAAGGGAGGTTTTTATACAATCCTTTCACATTCGTTGTAGAAAATCAGTGGAGTAGAAATGAGGGCATCTGTCACAAATGGCTTTCTTAGGTCCTCAGGTCAGCATTCAAGTTCCCTGTCTCCTACTGAGCCCTGTGTGGCCTGAACCCTGTCCACTGCACCAGTCTCCTCCCACCACAGCCTTCTTACTGCAGCCTCAATCCCTGCCTCAGGGCCTTTGCACATGCTTTTCTTACCATTAGGACAGTTCTTCACACATAGACACATACACCTTCCTTACTACTTGACTTCCTATTTGTTCTTTTTTTTTTTTTTGCAGTTTTTAGCCAAGGCTGGGTTTGAACCTGCCGCCACCTATGGTATATGGGGCTGGCACCCAACTCCTTTGAGCCACAGGCGCCGCCCCCTTTTTATTCTTTAAGTCTCAAATCAAACGACACTTCTTAGACCACATATCCTACCATCCTCTCCTTTCCTTCCTGACACTCATCAGAATTTGTAATTTTGTATTTATTTGAGTATTTTGTTGTTTAATGTATCTTCATGTATTAAAAACAAGCTCTGTAAGGACAAAGACCATGTCTCTTTTTCCCCATTGTTTCCTCAGTGCCCTATGCAATGCCTGGTGTCTGTTGGTAACAACAGTTATTAATTATAAAGTAATAGTGTCTTTATAGGTATTGAAAATTTGCTAGCTCCAGGTATACTGTTCTGTGATTTTTATCTGTATTAACTCAAATGAGTTCATTATAACAACACTTATAATAACTGTCTGTGAAGTGGGTATGATTATTCTCTCCATTTTGCAGATAAGCAAACTAAGTGGTCCGGTCTCATTCGCCCCAGATTATATGGCTGGAAAGTGGCAGAGCTGCACGTATTTCCACTAGAGCACTGACTGTAAAGCCTGAGCCCCCAAATGGGCTGTGCAGTTCCTCTGTGAAGCATGCCATTAATATTCATTGAGAGAATAAATGAAAGATATACCTTAATTGATTAGTAGCAAAACTGCAATTAAAGACTAAATTGTTTGATTGATAATCAATTCCTCTTTCTATACTAACAGGTAGTCTCAGTTACCACTAGACAGAAAGAGAAGAAGATTAACAAGAGGGTCTGCTGCTGCTGCTAAGAACTACGGGAGGGACCTTGTGATATAGATCATGGAGTGAGTGGAAATCATCATTTTAGATTCAGGCAGGAACCCATGGCAGGTGGAAAAAATACAGAGTCAGCTGGAGAGGCCTTAAGATAAAGAATCAGATTCTCTAGAAACATTGAATGGATTTACAGTTATTATCACTAATAATTTTACATAATTCTTATGCTCTGGAAGACATTTTCTATATCTGATTTTAAAGTGTCAGTAACCACCAGTTCTATAAAACTCCTAGTCAGAATTCTGGGATGAAAGCTCCAGCAGTGTGCGGTGTTCACCTGCCTGACAGCCTGTGGAACGGTGCTTAGTACAGAGTGAGTGCTCAGTAAGTACCCACTTCTTAATGGGAAACGCACATCACCAAATCTGTCCGCAGGTACTTACTGAATACCCGTCATTATGTCTCTGCAGATCAAGGCACAATGAAACACACACATTAAAATGTCAGCTTCCATTTCATGGGGAGCTCATAACCTAAGTAGACACTACTAATAAAAGCCACCATCATTAGGGAATTGCTTTGTCTGGGTGCTGTGCTGTGTCCTTTTACACATTATTAGGTCATTTTCATACTTGTAGCAATCATAAAACGATGACACTGCACTAATCTCCATCTCCAGGTGGATGTAGAAACTGAGTTTGAAAGATGCCAATTCCCTTCCCAAGGACACAGAACTAGGAGCTGGTAATAGCTAGGATTTGAACCCATGTCTCTTTGACCCTGGAATCAACTATACCATGTATATTCATCCTGTTAATTTTGAGATAACCCTCTATGGGTGAGGCTTGTTAGGACTGTAAGACTTTGCAGTATTAGAGGATTGGGTGGGCACAGAGGGAAAAAAAAATACAGGCAACACCACTCAGTTTTTTCAAGTCTGCATATTCTTCTTACCTGTAGGTGAATCAGCCATTTGGTCCCCTGGGAATGTGGGCTGCTGGCTCTTAATTCTTTCTGGTGAAGAAGAATGGTGTATCATCAGTTGTCTTGTTTATCTCCAAACATGCCATCACTTTCAGCTTTGTTTCCAGCCATCCAGTCCTTTCTTAAGGTTGCCTGGCCTGAGGCCTGAGGAGAATTGAGAGAAGATGGGCTTTGGATCCTTTGGCTGGTACGAGGGAGAAGAGACGTGCTGGTGTTCAGGGTCCCTGGTTGGTCTCCTGGCCGCCAGTCTTCATGTAGCCACATACTCCGAGTGCATAGGGCCAGTGGGAGTAACCAGCTAATGCAGACTTGGGAATCGCCGTTCCTCCCGTCTCATGCCTGCAGTGGGTCTCCGCAGCCAACTAAAACTTCTGATCCTTCTTCACATCTATTATTTGAGTCTCCTCTCCATTGTACCATTTTTTCCTCGAATAGGATGGTTTGGTTGTTTTTTATGTGTTGGTTTTCTTCCCAGAGATGACCTGTGGGGTTTGAAATTTGGCTTAATTTTGTCAGTTTGGCAAGAGTGGAAGCGGGCGGGCTAGAAGAGGATGAAGGGGTTCCTCCGTCAAATCTAGGGTTCAGACTTTCTAGTCAGGAATGTTACTACCCGTAGGGGTAATTTTCTGTTTATCTTATACACATCTCCATCTCGCCAGCTTTCAGACTTTAAATAGCATTAACATTTTATAAAGCTTTGACTATCTAGAGGCAGAATAAAAAGTTTTCTAAGACGGATGGGAAGATTTCATCATCCTTGCAGCCTGCAGAGACATGCGCGGTGACTGTGAAGCTGTGTACAGTTAAGTGATGTTACAGGTTTGGCCATTGAACTGTTAATGAGGTGTCAGGTAAGAAAAACAGTAGGTGAGTGTAGACTGAGGGAGTGGGCACCGGCTACTCACAAGGGGGGAGTGACAGTTGACAAGGAGGGAGGGCCCAGAAGAGACCTCAGGCTCACCAAGTCTGAAGCAGCCTGGGCACCCAAATGAACAAAATCAAACAAAACACCCTCCCACCTCTGGAGTCCCCAAGGGAGTTATCCTATGCACCAGCGCTCATGATTATTAACCAGCAACCAATTATTCTATGCCTGCTGTGAGCCAGGATTTATTTCAGGAAATCAAGGAGAAGAGAAAAGAGCATAAAATGAAGGGCCCAGCTCTGCAGGTATTTATCATTGGTGACACTGGCCCCATCGGCCAAGGGGGACTTGGGAAGATTAAGCTCTTTTTATAAAGGCAGGGGCATGAGGAAAGGCTATTAGGAGGTTTTTCTCTTCAAAATGTTTACAATTCCTTGGCCATTTAACAAGAGAAATTTGTTTAGTACTACTTTCTCAAAGATCCCATTTCCTGACAATGCTAATAATAGAGGCATTTCAGAATAATGACCTCATAAAATTCATATAACTGTCTGTCTGTGCAGACTTAGATAAGACATAGCCATGATCTCACTTAGGTCAGGGACAGGTCTTCATAGCTTGATAGGACTATGGTCTGAAAGGCAGTTTGGTTTAAACTATTTTCCATCTTTTCTGTTGACTCACTTAATGAAAGGAAGTGTCTCATTGAACTTGCATGATTTTTCCCCCCAAGATTCCACAGTGATGGGGCCATGTCAGCTATGAGTCATTAGTCAAAAGGGGGGTTGAGGCCTGAGGTAGATCAGAAACCCCCAAACTCATCCTTGGAACATTTTGGATATTTCATTTTATCAAGTCAGTCATTTAGAGTTGAAGAGTCTGAAGATCTTACTTGTTTTGAAAGACTGGCCTTGGGCATTTTCTGTGGGGAAAGACCTCTGTCATGGACTTCAAGAAGGGAAGCAGGTGGGTTATGTGTCTATTGAGAGAGAGGAGAAATCCGTTGCAGTGATGTGGGTCTCGGCAATGGGGAGACAGATAAACTGCTGTCTGTTAATGGGAACTGTGTGGCTGATGGTGAGCCAAAGGGAACCTTATAAAAGCAATGGCAACAGGGACTAGCCATTTATTTAAAATGAAAAAAGAATACTTGTGTGAATCTCTATCCCATTTTTCACCAAACTTCTTTGGAGAAAAAGGAGGAAATTAAGAATGGGAGAAGGTACAACTGTTTGGACCTTCTGACCTCTCAAAATATAAGGTTGATTGGGAGAAAATATGGTGAATAAATCCTGCACATGCTGAAATAGGCACTGGAAAACAGAGAGAACTAGACCCTTCTCTAGTGTGAGCTTTCTTCCCTTTGGTGAGGCTTTTCATTTTGTTCTCTATTTTTTCACCCATGCTCAGAGAGAGGACAAATGTCTCTGAGATTCTACTTTAGACACTGGAGCAAGCCCTTAGGGCCACATCAGATGACCTGAGTACATAAGCAGTGACACCATCTGTACATGTCTAAGATCTGCAAGACCTGAATGCAGACTGCCTCTGGTCCCCTACGAGTGGTGGGGGAGTCTTGGGAACTTGGTCCACTTGATACATGTGAAGCTGAGCCTAGAAAATGGCACAGGAGCCAAGGAATTCCTGTTTAGCAGCTGGTCCAGGTGTGTTAGCACTTGACTGGTTTCTTTCATTTCATCCTTGGACTTCCAGCACCTTATATCAGATTAGAGCTTTTATACTTCATTTGGATTTTCTGAGTACTGACTCTGTGGGGGTTTAATAAGGTCTTACAGCCTGGAGATGGTCCAAGCCAGGACTAAAAGTGCCCCAACTCCAGTGCCACCTCTCCTCCGGGACACCATGGCCTTCCAGCTCTTGTCTCCACCCTGGCTCTGCCTGTATTGACCGTGGTACTTAAAATAAACCACTTAAGTTTTTGAATCTTGGTTTGTTCATCTGTTAAAAATCACAAAAACCAACCAACCAACCACAACAGTGAGAAACAGTTTTTCTTCCATGCTTTCTGGATGGTCTTCACAGGGCCACAATTAATCCATTGGGGATTGTAGGGATCTGTGCCCCCTACAGTCCACCCAACGTGGACTCTCAGGGTTCTGTATACATGCAACCCGAAACCTGTGGAAATTGTGTTATATCCTTGCACATTGGTATTGTTTTGGAAAAGAATCTAAAGCTATCTTGAGGTGCTCAGTAGAATCTATGTCCCCAAATTCCTCAGGACCAATAGCTTCTTAGGAGGTCATTAAGTGATTTGTGGGTCCTCTTATGTTCTTCCTCAAAGCATCTGTACGTATCTGAAGAAAATTAAGGCTTAGTCCATGGAAAGGTCTCAGATCAGAACTGACATTTGTATCAGAGTCCACATGATATCATGGAAAGAAACCTGGCAAAGAATCGAAGATCCTGGGCTTTGGTTTACTCCGCTGAGAATCTGCCCTCTGCGTCTGGGTCCCTATCTGGGCTCTCATTGCTTCATCACTCAAAGAGAGTGCTAATTCTTGCCTGCCTTTCCTAAAGTAGTTATTAAAAGAAGCAAATGTGATAATATGGATGAAAGCACTCTGGTAAAAAATAAAGTACCCTGCAAAAGTATGATATTAACTGTGAGGTATTAAAGTATCAAGTCATTTCACTAGTTGTCAACTGAGAAAGAGGAAAAATTGCAACCTCCATCAGCACAATTTAGAAGCCTTAAGTTGTCATTTCTTCAGCAAGGTCCTACAGCTGATACTTATGCATAAATTTCTGTGACTTTAATGAGAACTGGCTCTGCATACACCTTACGGGATTCATATGTAGATCATCGCCAGTCTGGGACCCACCAGCTACAACATGTGGTTTCTTCTCTCAGTAGCATGTTTCTCTTATTGTCAGTGGTTCTCCAAGAATGGTCTGGAACAAGCAGCATGAACATCATATGGGAACAGGTTAGAAGTGCAAATTCTCAAGCTGTACCCAGACCTACTGAATCAGAAACTCTGGGGGTAGGACCCCCGTAAGTGTGTTTTAACAAACTCTCAAGAGAATTCTGATGCCCAGCACACTCAAGTTTGAGGATCACTGCCAGGAGAGACGTACTTTGGCCATAGGTACTTAAAAGAGGCTGAGAGGGCCCCAGTAACCCAACAGAGTTCCTCATATAGGTCTGGTATTAGCAAAGGTTGAGTTGGTGAGCACCAATGTTAGCAAAGGTAGTGAGTGTGGCCTCAAGCATCATTCAATAGGCCTCTTCCATATAAGCCCTGGTGTTAGGTTTACAGGGCTGAGAAAGAGAAATATGACTGTCTCGAGGAATATAGCTCTCTCTGGATGCAGAGAGTACATATATGTACCTTTGCCACCATTGGCAGCTTAAGAGCAATAGCAATCCCGAGTTAAACCATACGTATGTAAAATTAGCTCCACCGCAGACTTTCTTCACTGAGGTAGAAATTATGAAACATAGTGATAAATATGAAAATAACTAATGTTTATTGCACATTTATCATAGCCCTAGCACTGTTTTAAGTGATATTTATGTGTTCATGTTCTTTCTTTCTTCTTCTTCTTTTTTTTTTTAGATTATTTACTATACCAAGTCCTTTGCTGGGCTCTGAAAATATAATAGTGAACAGAGAAAATCCCTTTTGGAGCTCACCCTCCAATGGAGGGAAATTAGAAGAAAAGGAACCATTAACCATTCGAGCTCAGGGTACTTTCAGAGACAAGATGAAGCATCTACATTCAGTCTTATGTAAATAGGAGTTTCCAGAGGAAGAAATGTCTAAATTTAGACCTCTGAAGAATGAGAGGTAACTTTAGAGTGGGGAAACCAAGATTGCAGGTGCTTAGATAACCTTACAACACATAGCAAGTGAGTGGTAAGGTGAGGATTTGAATTCAGGTTGGTCTAATTCCAAAGCCTTAGCTTTTAACCATCAAGTGCAGGGCAAAAAATAGGTCTTATCAAGTCTGTGAATTCTGATAAATTGGCAGTGGCTCCCAAGAGTGCTGATGATGAGGACTCAGAGGCTTTGACTGGATTTAACTGGAAAGAATGCTGCAATCAATTAGTGATGTCTACCTTGGGCGCAGAAGAGAGGAGGATATGTGTCATGCATTTGCTGACCCTGCACTGTAGAGCTCAGCACAGGAGGGAGAGGTCTGCAGAGCCATTTCTTATTCATGTAAGATGCTCCTTGACTTCAAGGAAC
>NW_003852398.1:22697895-22699066 GCF_000181295.1 Otolemur garnettii | reverse complement strand
TAAGTCAGCTCTGGCATACAGAGGGGAAATTTAAATTTAAAATGCCACCCAAAATTACGCATTCAACATATGTATTGGCTGATCCGTGAACTAGTTGGGAGGTGACGTCAATCAGATGGATTGAGAAGACAGTTCTTTAGGGCAGAGTCAGTGCCAGTTTGCTTCATGCATGGTTTATGGCATCAGTAGGATAGTGGGTGAGGTCTTTAAAGGTTCCTTAAATATGATCGTTTCCACAGTACATGTGTTAAAGCAACGTATGAATGAGGTGATAGCATAATGGTGGCAATAACTGGTCCCAAGAATCAAAAGGGAAACAACTGGGTACCATCAAGTCTGTCAGTGCTGAGAAAGGGCTTCAGGATGAATTTCCTTTGCAAAAAGTCTCTTTCACTTCTCCCTGAGTCACCTTCACATTTAACTGTTATTATAAGCTCATTGTGTCCTAGACATTTAACAATGTTTTTTGAAGGACTCATTTATTGGGTGCAGAGATGAAAAGGAAGAGGTGACCTCTCTGAAAGTCCCAAGGTCGGCACCATTTGCTCTATGGGCATTTGTCCCCAGGAAGAACATTCAATGATCACCCCTCACTAACCATGACTCAGCAAGCCAGCATGCCCCATTCAGAGACTGGCTTTGGGCTGAGGGGTCCTTGACAAAGCAGGCCTCCGTAGCCCCCCAGCCTGCTGGTCAGGCTCCTCTATTGGACACCCTGCCATCTGCAGCCATCTGGGAGACTGGCTTTTCCCTTGTCCTCCTCACCTGAGCCATTTACCTCAGACACAGAGCAGGGGCTTATCACCTTGAGACTTATCTAACTTCAGAAGACAAGATTTGACACTACCAGGGATCGAAACATTTCTTTGGTCAAGTCATGCTGACCAGTGCAGAATTATCTCTGATTCATTGTACATTTCAAAGATTATCAGAAACCTCAACAAGGGGGGAAAATGACAGCAAGTCTGTGTAGAAGAGGCTCTGGTGCACAGGCCGGTAAATACCTCACCTTTATTCATCGCTGCCAGATC
Source organism: Otolemur garnettii (assembly GCF_000181295.1). Lineage (NCBI taxonomy): Eukaryota > Metazoa > Chordata > Mammalia > Primates > Galagidae > Otolemur > Otolemur garnettii. Next base: position 22,698,035 of record NW_003852398.1, on the reverse strand, counting down.
AGTTAATCACATGGAGAACTTTAAGAAATGGCTTTAATAACAGGAAACATGTATCTAGTATCTACTCTGTGCAGATCCCACCAAGAAGATGTTCTAGAGCCCAAGGTTTGAGGATGCCAGTGTAGAGTCCACATTGAATG
>NW_003852398.1:22694192-22697556 GCF_000181295.1 Otolemur garnettii | reverse complement strand
CAGTGCTTTGGGTGAGATTTGTTTTCTGCGTCTGCTGCCATTCACACAGGGTATGAATTTGGATAAAGTTCTTTCCAGATCCCAGTATCAGTGTAGAATGACTGATTTCTAAGGAGCCTTTCCAGCCCTAACATTCTAGGATTTAGTGTGAACTGGAATTCTGGGGTCAATTGAGTTCAGTACAACCAACATTTACTGACTGACTGATTCTTCTTTGGCATCAAACAGCATAGGGCCACTGCAGGGGATATGCTTCTATCTGAGCTCTCTCTCTGGGTGATACCACAGCACTCACAGGCAAAAGGAGAGTGGGCTGAGAAAAACAAGTTTGCAGACATACCAGTGCACAGCAGAATGTGCTGGATGCTGCAAGCAAAGTACAACTGATTATAGGGTCTAAAAGAGGCAGAAATTGCATCTATTTATGAAAAGTCAGAATAAGACTCTATGGCATTTCAGATTAGCCTCAAAAGAGAGAAAATCCAAGCAGGACACAGTGAAGTTTCTATAGCAACATTTACTGAGCAAGTATTATGTGCCAGCCAATGTTTTGAGCACTTGGCACATAGTATAACTCATTTACTCTCAGTCTGTTAAGACTGAGACTCTACAATTATCCCCATTCTCTATATGAGGAAACTGAGGAAGACTGGCTAAGGAACAGGCTTAGACTCATACCCCAAACATGTTGCAAGCGTGAGGATTCAAAGCTCAGTGACCTGGTGCCCATACCCAGTCCCTCAGTGTGGAGGCTCTATCAGACGCTCCCACAGGAAGGTGACTGGAGCAAGGAAGGCTGACTCAGAAGTGAGTTTTGCAGCCCTGGGCAAGTCCTTTCTGCCTCAGATCCTCAGGTTTCTTATCTATATAATAGGAATGAAATATACTTGGGTCATTGGGCAGTTAGGACAATTCAGCAAAATGGCAGGTGTAAAAATAGATTTTAAATGAAAAGCTCTGTAAGATTTTAAGTAGTAAAGTATGCAATCTGGGCAAACACTGAGAGGCGGGGAAGGGTTGAGCACAATTAGGGCAGGAATCATCCATGAGCAAGGGTCGGGGCGGTGTCTCTTCCCCACAGTTCCAGGTTCCCACTCCAAGTCTTACTCGATCTCATCCCTTCCAGCTATGAAGGCATTGGCCTGCTCTCTCAGTGTGGAGAAGGACAAATCCAGCCATCTTCTCCTGGAGATTTGTACTGTTGAAGCTTACTCAGAAATGCCAGCACAGTTCTCATCAGCATTTGAGCTCACTGGCAGCATTTGAAAGGAAGGACTAGACCCTTAGCCCTCAGTACTAATATATCCATTAACGCATTAGTTTCAGCCGAATTAACTCATGTAGGAGTGACGCTAAGGGACAGTTAGGCTAGAGTGGAAACTTCTCAGCGTAAAGAAATAGCCTCATCTCAGCAGTGTCTGTGTAGCAAGATCTGTTATCACCGTCTGCTTGAAAGTGGGAAATGCAGGGTCTTCAGATGGTGCCCAGTGACCACAGGGCCTGCCGGAAAAGCTAGAGGGGTACAGGGTGGGTAAATCCAAGAAAAGGGCAGTAGCTCCAGAGAGGGTGGGAAGTAAAATAAACTGGGGTCACACGACCTGGGTTTGAGCCCCATCTTAGCTGACTGGCCCTAGAAATATCCTTTCACCTCTCTGTTCCTTAGTTTCTGCAAATCAGCATAATTAATAAAGACACTCTCAAAAGCAGCTTCGATTTTGATAGCTTGAAAACGCATGTGCTATTTTTAAGCAAAAACTCAAGTACAGTAATTCTTACACACTCAACTAGAAGCTACATGCAATTCTGCATTTCTTCCTCAGTGCAGAGTTAAAATTTTCGCCAGCATGTTGCTCTTATCTCTCTTATAGCCAGATGATACTATTTACCAAACATAGCCACCTACAGCAACAGGCACGATCGTACTTGTTTATTGAGCCAGGAGCTATGCAAAGAACACATTTTAAATGTGTTTAATTCTCAGAGCAGTCCCATTAGGTGGGTGATGTTATTATTTCCATAGGACAGGTAAGGAAGCAAAGGTTTCAGAAAACTAATTTTCTGAAGGGACATAGGAGAGGAATCAACCCAGCTTGTCCACCTCAAGCTCTCAGCTGCTCAAATGTCTAACCAGGATTGAACACAGGCAGGTATATCCAAGTGTTCCAAGTGGCCTTTCAGCCCCTAAAGACTCCCTCACTTCAAAACTATCTCTACTAACTTTTCCCGTAAGGATCAGAGCCTTTCTTCCCCAGTCAGAAGGATGTCTCTAACTCTAGAGGAAACAATGGGACAATTAATCCTTTCCCTAAAGTGAATTCCAATGAGGCAAAAATAGGTCTTCACTGAAGGAGAGAGGACCATAGGGAGAAGAGTGGGGTGGAAATGGGGGACTGCATATTCCCCCACCTCCCCAGCAATCTGAGAAATATTCCACACAAAAGTCCTGAGCCCTGCCTGGCATTGTTCAGTGACTCCCTGAGGAAAAGCACACCAGAGGGGTGTCACTGACTATAGATCAGACAGAGCAGAGACAACTGCTGTGTGTCTCAGCCTCACTCACAAAGCCTCTGTCACCCAAAGCCCTGAGTGCCAGGAGCACAGAAAGATTCCAAAGACCCAGTTTCAGATCCTGCCCCTTAGGGAAAGGCTAACAAGGAGGAGGGAGGCAAACCCAGGCATGGCTAGCATTTATGCAAGATGCTAAGTGCCTTGGGTCTAAACACCTTGGGTGTAGAGGAAGGAGGAAGGACCAGACACGAATGACTCTAAGTGCACTTATGGAAGAGCAAGCCAAAAGCTATGGGAGCTCTGAGGGGGATGGATTAACTCCCACTGCAGCTCTCACGGAAGAGTGGTATGCCAACTGAAGGATGGGAATGAGTGGATAGAGCGGTGATGATATTCTGCTCATCTCAGGCGAGTTAGTGTAAAGAGGGGAGTTCATCTGCCTGTGTTGGGTTTTCTGAAGGCAGCATGGCTGGTTTTGATGCCCAGATCTGCCATATCTGTGTGGCCTTGAACTTTGGTATTTTCATCTGTAAAATAGAAATCCTTATACTTTCTTTATGTGATTGTTATGGGGAATAAGCACATTAATGCATAAGTTCAGTAATGCAAGTGTTTAGTTCATACTCAATAAATGATAGCTTTTACTGTCTGTATTATTATTATTGCACTGAACATTATCTCAGTCTTGAGTAACATCTGAGGTTAACCAGTTGCTGTTGGATATTAGACAACCTAAAACATCTACTGAATTCAACTTGCATTTGCCCCCTCCCACGTCTTGGTATAGTGAGCATCCTTGCATGCTCTCAGATCATTGTTTACTTTTTTGTTTTTATTCGTTTTGGTGTCTTTCTTT
>NW_003852398.1:22692245-22693930 GCF_000181295.1 Otolemur garnettii | reverse complement strand
TATCCTTAGGTTGTTATTAGGTTATAGCTTTCATATAAAAAGGTTTAAATTAGTTTCATAATAGGTGTGTGTACATTGGATACTTTTTTGGTGTCTTTCTTGTCCATATAATAGGCCAATAGACCAAACGATCAGTTTCTTTTTCTCATTTTCTCTGCCAGCTATAAAGGTCTACATTGGAGAGTTGCTTCTCCACTCAAGGTCCTCATGTAATCTTGGCTTTGTGTGGTGTCCTCAGACCCAGTAGTGAGCGCAGAAGAGCCATCGCCACAGTCAGCTGCTGGGTTAGAATCCTGCCTTGTCCACGGAGAAGTTTTGTTCCTCTCTTAGTTATCACTATGCTGCTGAGACTCACCATAGAATGCTGCAACTGCCAACAACTGCAGCCAAGTCTTTTGTTTTACCAGTGAGGACAACAAGGCCCAGAGACAGGAAGAACTTGTCAAGTTTATACAGAGAGACAGGCAGGGGTGGGCCTGTGCCCCAGACCCCACATGCGCTGACTCCCAGGCTGGTGCACACTGGGTGGCTTTTCCTGACCTTTCTGCCTTGCTCCGCAGACTTGGGTTATAATGAGGTCAAAGCCGCATTTCCTTCCCTCCACTTCCCCTCCCTCCCCCTTCCTCCCTGCTTTGGGTAAACCTGGAAACCAAAGGCCTGCCTAGAGGTCCCTGTGTTACATGCAGTTCCCACCTCCAAAAGGCAAGTTTGAGATGCTTCTACAGTCCTGCGTGCTGACTTGGGGCCCTCACAGCTTGGCACCCAGTTGACAGCTAGTGAAGTGAGAAGATTGGAAATACTTTAAACTGTCTCGGAATTGAAAAAGGTGAGAAGAAGGCCAATAGGAAACATCTATGATGACCAAATTGGTAGAGTTGGCAAAAATTAAGAGACTTTAAAGATTTCCCTCTGCTCCTCTGAGACCAAGGATATAAATACTTTCAATCTCACATGACAACTCCAGCTGTTTGGTGGTGACTAGATTGAGGATTCTGAAATTGCGCCTGGATTCCTCAGGAGAGAATGGTAGGATATAGTAGTGAAGGCTGGTGTGGATGAAGGGAAGACCAAGTAGGGGTGTGTGTGTGTGTGTGTGTTCACACGTGCATACGTGCACACCAGCACACTCATGTGCAAACACCAGGTGTTGGACATATCTGCCTTGGATCTTAATAACATGTTTGTTGGCCAGGCATGGTGCCTCACGCCTGTAGTCCTAACACTCTGGATAGCCTTGTTTGACCTCAGGAGTTTGAGACCAGCCTGAGCAAGACTTAGATCCCATGTCTATTGAAAATAGCAAGGATAGGTAGGCATTGTGGCGAGTGCCTGTAGTCCCAGCTACTCAGGAGGCTAAGGCAAGAGGATCTCTTGAGCCCAAGAGTTTGAGGTTACTGTGAGCTATGACACCACAGCACTCTACCCAGGGCAATAGAGTGAGGCTTTGTCTCAAAGAAAATGTTTATCCTTCAAGACCCTCATCTTGAAAGCTTGCCCTGTTCTTCTCTGGAGAAGGAATTGCCCTTTCCTCCAAATGTACAAAACATGCTGTGCTGCTGCTGTAGAGTTTATTTCATTTTCTCTCACAAGTTTTTACTAGTGGTAAAAAACCTTCCTGAGTTTGTCTCTCTCATCACGTTAGAATGCCCCTCTGAAAGACAGGGGTCTTGATTTTTGTTTTCCCC
>NW_003852398.1:22681095-22691358 GCF_000181295.1 Otolemur garnettii | reverse complement strand
CTCAGGTGAAACTTGGGTAGTGTTATGACCATGTTGCTATTGTTTGGCGTGTGTGGGGACATGCAAAGGAGATCAGTGATCCAATGCCCTGTGCTTAGAACCTACGAAAGAAATCAGAACTTAGAAATAACACAGTTGGGGGTTGGAAATGACTGTGCCTGTTCTCTTATAGATGAGAAAGCAAAAGCTCTTCACTTAAGGAGGGAAATGGTTCCCTCACTTGTGTATTCATTTACTTGCCCTCCCAATTCCAAAGGCTGTGCTCAGCCCTGAGGAGACAGGCTGAAAAAGAGCAGCAAACTTACAGGCTATGCAAGCGAGAGATGCAAAGGAAAAATGGGACAGAGAATAAGCAAGCCGACAAATAACTGGATGCAATGGAGTTTCTCATAATCAGCTTCCTTCACCCACTTCTTTGGACTAACTCATTCTCTGTGCTCTCCGGGAATACCCACACTGATGCGGCTCGTGCACTGAGAGCTCCTGGCCAGCAGCCTCCTCTCTGATCAGCCCGTGTATTTCTGCTCACATCAACTTTGTTCATGTTGAACTAGGAACCAACTCTATTACAAAACTTATACTTCTGTGTTTTTATTGTATTGGGGCAAAGTAAAAATTATGTAAGCTGGTGAAATACGAGTGCAAAATAATGCCATTTTACTTATATGGAAACTAAATACTTTCAAAAGGCTCTTAGATGAATCATTAACATTGTTGTGATATTAGGTATAAATGAGACAACTATAAAATAGTGGGGAAAACCCAAAGTGTGTGTTAAAGTTCCCATCACATCAAAAGATTGGTAAATACAAGTGTACTTCAGTGTGTTATGTTTTTTTCTTATAACTCTCGATTTTAATCTTCTTTTCCAAATAACCTAATTGCCATCCCTCTTGCAGTGGAGACAAGGGCTTTAACTGCTCATTATGACCAGAGTGAAGTGCTGTGAAGGAAGCAAAGTAAATGCTGTGACAGAGCCGCAGGACGTCTGTGCAGGGTCGGGCTGAAAGATGGAGCGAGTGTGGCAGATGGCAGAGGGAAGAGTGTGAGGCGGAGGGGACAGCACCGGGAGCCAGCAGGGTGCGGGAGGGGAAGGAGAGCAATGCAGGAAAGGGACATGATGCGTTTGTTCAGGTCAGCAGAGCTCAGACTGTGCAGACTTTGTGGGGTCAGGCAGCGGAGCTGAGATTTTACTCAGAGCCTAGAGAGAAGCCCCTGTTATGACAGGATCTGATTTCCATTTTCCAAAGAACCTTCTGGATGCTATGTGAAGAATACATGAGGGTGAGCAAAGGGAAAGTGGACAAGCATAAAGTGTCAACTCTGCAGGGATAAGGTGATAAAGGTCAATGATGAAATGCAGGGACAGCTGAACAGTGGCAGAGCCCAGGGACTATCGGAGGGGGCAGGCAGAAGTGGGAGTAGCAGGTGAGTTGTGACATCTTTAGAAGGACTAGCGTTCATCTTTCCTTTAGTCAATCAACCAGCATAATCAAACTTACAGCTAATTTTTAAAAGGCGTGTGTGATCTGAATTGGGGGAGGGGGAGGACCCTGTGAGAAGCCAGGCAACTACATTTCCTTTTTTCAGTTTGATATGTATTGACTGTGCCACTCAGAGCAAGTCACTTAACCCTTGGAAACTCATCTGGAAAAGGGGGATAAGAAAGTCCTATCAAACCCACCTCCTATTTGTGTCATATAATTTAAACAAAATGATAGTTGGCATGTATACCACCTTGATAGTGAACCTCAGACTCTGATAATCTCATTCTCTCATTGGATCCTCATAACAGTAAGGAAGGCATTAGGGTCCTCACTTCGCAGGTGGGCAGATCGACACATATTCCACAGTTAGTGAACATCTACTATGTTGGGGCGTGTGGCTTGGCTCAACGTCATTACAAACAAACTAGACACAGTTTTGTTCTGTACATAATCTTGTGTCAAGCATAGTGGCTTACAGCTAAAATTCCAGCACATTGGGAGACTGGCGGTAGAAGGATTGCTTGGGCCAGGGGTTCAAGACCAGCCTGAGCAACACAGGAAGACATCGTCTGTACAAAAAATAAAAAAATTAAAATATTAACCAGATGTGGTAGTACACACCTGTAGCCCTAGCTATTCAGGCTGCTGAGACAGGAGAATTGCTTGACCCAGGAATTTGATGCTGATGAATCAGTGAGCTATGATTATACCATCGCACTCCAACCATGTAAATGCTGAATTATAGACTATCAATATAATTGTTAAAAGAAAAACTGCATTAGAACCTTAGAAAGAGGGATTAATGAATTTTTTCTGGAAGTATTGGAAAGCTTCCCACTGGAATCAACCTCTGGCTGGGATCTTGAGGGATGTGTAGAAGTTTTCTAGGTATAGAGGGGCATTTTTGAGGAGACCTGGAAGGAAATGGTTTACTGCCTGTGATAATGTGGTTGAGGCTCGAGTGTTTGCAGGACTGTTAGGAATGAGGACGGAGAGGTGAGTTAGAGTTCTCTGTGGGTGAGTTACACAAAAGCAGGAAAACTAGTACCTTACTTTCATTTTTATGCTTTCTTCAAATGCTCTTGCCAATTCCATATTTCACATGCGCCCGTCCCTTATATTCCCTTCTTTCCTGCTTGCTGTTTTCCCCAGAATTAATTTGAATCTCATCCCTCCCTAACACACGCATACACACAGACACTTCTAGAACTCATAATTTTAGCAGGGACACACAAAAAGAACACTCTGGGGTAGTGAGAAATGTTTTTAATCTCAGAATATCTTCCAGAATTCTGTTACTTAGGAGGAGCTGCTTCCTGCTATGTTTTGGAAAACTTTGAAAAGTGATTCAAATGGTGGCACAAAGGGAGCTAAACACCGGGTGGGATCTTGGCAGAGAAGGCAGCTGAGCTTTTGCTAGAGAGTCTCAGTCAGTGGAGATTGTTCAGCGGGAGACCTCAGCCCCAGTCCCTGAGCTGGGCAGCCCGTGCTCTCTGCTTTCACACCTCAGGCTCCCCTGGGTACAATGGAAAGCGAGAAAACGTGTACAGTTAGAGAAGTGGTCGAGTGCTAGAGCTAATTGAATCTCACTTCCCTTACAAATGAGGGCATGAACTCCCAAAAGGGGAAATGACTTGCCTACGGTCATACAGAGACCCTGCAGCTGGCTTGGTTATTCACTCATTTGCTCCATTCCCCAGACAGGCGTTTGTGCCTCCGTGTCCTCTGGGCACCAGGACTATAGTGGTAAAGTGAACGTGATTCTTGCCCTAATGGGGACAATGAAATTAAACAAATAAACTGAAAATGAAACAAAATAATGAAAGGTGAAGATAAGCTATGACAGAAATGAGCTAGTGCAGTAGAGAATAAAAGCTATGTATTTTAGAGATGGCCTCTCTGAAGAGAGAACATTTAACGCTGAAGTCTGAAGAATGAGAAGGGGTCAAGCCACTTAAAGAAAGGCTTTCTAGGAGAGAACAGCTGTGTAAAAGCAAAGGCAAGAAAGTTGGAACTCTCCTGAAAGGCCAGCAAAAGACCAGCAGGCAGCGGGGGCTTGGGCAGGGAGCAGACTTGGGAGGAGAGATGAGCCGGGGTCAGAGCTTGCGACCTGAGAGTTTAAAGTGCTCTTGTGGGCCTTCTGATTGATCTCACACTCCTATCAGAAGGGGAAGACCAGCACTTGTTCCTAGCAAGGCTATTGGCCAAGCATTTGCTTCGGATGCGATTTTTCTTAGCATGCTTTTCTGAGACCACAGATCACAAAAGCAGAAAGAAAAATGATTCAGCTTTTCCTGTGTCCACTCCTCAACTTGATTAGTTGCTCACAGCTCTGGAAATCAGCGGAAGGCAGGGGTCAGGAGTGAGTTCAGATATAGACCAAGTGGGATTTGGTTCTTGGTGGTGTCGTGTGGCCCTAGAATGTCACGTATTCTCTAGCTTTCCCTCATCCTTTGGGTTTGTCCTCTCAGCTCCTCGATGGAAACATCCTAGCTCAGTGGTTCTCAGCCTTCCTAGTGCCGCGACCCTTTCATATAGTTTCTCATGTTGTAGTGACCCCACACATGAGGAGTGCTGTCTCGGTTCCTAAGACCATCAGAAATATGTGTTTTCCGATGGTCTTAGGTGACCCCTGTGAAAGGGGAAAGGGTCATTCGACCCCCAAAGGAGTTGCCACCCACAGGTTGAGAACCCGTGCCCTAGCTGGAAGATGAACTTCAGTGATTTAGGGCCCCGGCGGCTGTCATCTGTAGATTTCCATAAACCTTTGCCTTGAGTCACAGGTGCTGACCAAGTTCATGGGTGTGCTGTAAGCTTGCTGCTTGGCTTAGGAAAACCCATTTGCATGTAAGATTTTAATAGGGAAAGAAGAGCAAATAAGAAACAAATTTTTTTTCTCCCACTCACCCAGGGAGCAGGAATTAAGATAGCCAAAGAGAGAATCTGATTTCAGGTGATAAATGATTTACATGGTGTACCTGCAGTGTGAGTTGCTCTGTGATTGTGAGGTCTGGGTGACCGAGTCTGGAGGAGAGGAATCTCCAAAGCTCTTTCCCACAGCCTTTCCCTTTGGCTCATGTCTCTGGTTTTATTTGTTCTGCTTTGTCTAGTTCACATGCTAGTTCTCAAAGGCCACATGGTAGGCACAGCTAGGTAGATGTCCTTCCCACCAGGCTCTTCAGTGAACCCCACCTCCTACCCCAAACCTTCTCCGCCCCATGGGTCTTATACAAAAGTCTGCAACTAGAGGCCTTCTGTCAAATTGGGATCCCCCCCCCCAACAACTGACTGGCCCTATCAGGGTTCCTTTCCCTTCCCCTTTCTATATTGTGAATATCCAGAGTCTCCCGGAAAGAACCACAGACATGAAAAAGAAGACGTGAACTCAGACCTGCCTCCACCCTTCCCCAGCTCTGTGACCCTTGGCTTCTCATTTGCACTTGGTTTTAAGAATCCTCACTCCTGTTCTACCTACATTACTGGGTATTCACAAGAGAAAAATGAGTGTGAGAAATCAAAAATTGTATAATACACTGTAAGTTATTATTACCTCTCTCAAATTGTCAGTGGCAGTATGGTATGGTATAGAGTAGGCATTTGCAAACTACAGCCCACAGGCCAAATCCAGCCCACTGCCAGTTTTGCTAAATAAAGTTTTAAACACAGCCACGCTCGTTTGTTTACATATTGTCTTCGGCTGCTTGCGATACTGAGTAGTGGCAACAGAGGCCATATGGTTCACAGAGCATAAGATATTCACTAGTTGGCCCTTTGCAGAAAATGTTTCCTGATACCCGGCATAGATACCTGGGATAGGGGATCAGAGTGATGAGGCTAAAGTTGGAATGTCTGTGTTTGCATTCTGAATCTTGTACTTAATGACTACATGATCTTAAGCAAGTTAGTTATGTAGGAGACCAAGCACCAGGCTTGTGGGAGCAGCCACCAGTTCTTGAGGGAGGTGCTGGGAGCAGGACAGTTTCCCAGCCAGCATGGAGATGTTTTGCTGCCTGGAGACGAGCCCCCAAGCAGCCGCATGGGTTAATGAGTTAAGATCGGCTGCTCATTAGCAAGCAGGTGTTATTGGACATTCATGGTGCAGCAGGGTGGGAGTCGAGCCCGGAGAGAGAGCAAGTAGTGATCATCAAGCACGTAGCTCCAGTACATGGGCCCCCACACCTTTTGTATAATGCTTCAATAGAAGGCCACAGCAGAGGTTGCTCCGGGCTCTCGCTGCACCTATAGAAGCCCACCTCTTTCAGGCATTTGTACCTTCAATCCGTGGTCCCAGCTGGTTTTATTTGCACAGTAATGGGGTACCACAGTGGGCACCGACATGAATGGCAATGAGGATGGGATGCCCCACAGCAGCCATCAACATAGTTAGCCTCTATTTTTTTCTCTATATTTATCTTTCGAGACAGGGTCTTGCAATATTGCCCAGGCTGGAGTGTAGTGGCCCAGTCATAGTTCACTGTAACCTTGAATTCCTGAGCTCAAGTAAACCTCCCACCTCAGCCTCCTGAGCAACTGGGACTACAGCAACTGGTGCATACCACCATACCCAACTAATTTTTGTAGTTGTTGTTATATGTTTTTGTAGATGGGGATCTCACTATATTCTACAAGCTGATCGTGAAGTTCTGGCCTCAAACAGTCCTCCTAACTCAGGCTCCCAAAGTGCTGGGGTTATAGGCATGAGCTTCTATATCTTCTATAAAATAGGGATAATAATTATATCCATACCTCATGATATCAGATCAGTATCACATGAGTGATTCATGTATAGCACTTAGCATAGTACTTGGCACACATAGTACCTCCCAGCACTGGCTATTATTATCCAGGGAATGAAAGGGTTTGTTAGTAGACTTTCAGGGTAGCATGGTTCAAGGCACGGCTACGGAGTAGGACAGACCTGGATTCATTTCCCAGCTCTGCCACTTACCACAAATGACTCATGGAAGACTAATTAAGCTCCCTGAACTTCAGCTCCTTCATGCATGAAATAGGAAAAAGAAATTAGGGGGTTATTGGGAGTAGTAAATGATAAAATGTATGTGAATTAGAATAGGATTTGGCACATAGTAAACACTCAATAGGTGATAAAACTTCTCTAATAAATAAATAGAGTGGCATTTTTCCAAGTAACATCAGTCACCCAGAGCAGACAGGCAGCTGGAATTCTCCAGTGTGCCAACATCATATGAGGCAGGAGGCTCTACCTCTGGCTAGTGATGCTTTTGGCACCAGATTTTGCATTTTGCAAGTTTGTGCAAATTAAACTTTTAAGTGACGTGGTCAGATAACTGCTTAGGAGGAAGCTTTTTTCTAGGCCAATATTGCCTCAAAAGCAGGTACCTTTTCATCCTTACCATCTATGATCTTAGGATTGTTCGGGGGGGAACTCTATGATCCTATAGGTCATGGAGGACAGCCTACATATACTGTCAGGCTGGGTCACTGTAAGGAGCATCTCCAAAAGATCCTCTCCCCGTACTAACACATGAGACCATAATGATGCCAAATGGTTTGCCAGGAATGGTGAAAATGTCCTGATTTTGAACCCATTCTGCATCCTAAGTGTTGAGTTATGTAATGGGACGTGAACCTTCTTGCCTGGACAGCACTGGCTGGGGAAACTGGGTGCTGTGGGTGGAATGCATTAAGGCTGGCTGGGTTTCAGTGCCAGCCCAAGAGCATGGCGCTCATTCTCTGTTGCCAACCTAATAAGGAGTAACAGGGTGCAGTGGGCTGAAGCACAGGCTAGTATTGTATTCTCCCAGACCTACGGATGCTGGCTGGTCAAACTAATATAGAGCATAAAACAAATAATATCACCAAGCATTTTTGTTTATCCCTAACCAGCTCTATATAAGATACTGTCCATTGTATATACCAGAAAAAGGATTGACTTGGAGGGCCCCTTCCTTCAAGGCAGCTTACGTCTTAGTTGCAGGTAAAAATAGATCAATATACAAAAGGTTACGTGATAGTAGAAGAGGAAATAATGAGTTCCTCCAATGCAAAAAATGACATGAAAGAAAGATGGGATCAATTGTCAGGAAGAGTATTCATAGCTTAATAGAGGTGAATGATTTGCATTGATTCATTTATTCTTTCATTGACTCATGTACCAAAAATATTGTGTAGTCACTATAAAAATCCCTCTAGGGGTTGTAAAGAATAATATAACTTTATGAAGGCAGAGACATCACCTATCTTATGCAACACTCAATTTGAGAGTGTCTAACCCATAGGAGAGAGGTAACAAAAATTGAATTAGATATAACTCCTTACTTAACACTCAGTGTTTAAATGTATGTGATACTTATGGAGCTCCTAACATGGTCTTGAACTTTAATTCATCTAATACTAGCAAATAAAACTTAGTAGACATCTGTTGTTTTGCTATGCCAAGCATGCACCTCCTCTCTGCTCACAGCACCTTTATTTTCCCCTGGCTGCCATTTTCATAAGACAGCTAGGTCCTCTGCATCCCTTGACAATAGGGGTGGCCCATGCCCTGAGCAAGGCTGATCTTGAGCTGTATGGAGCAGTTATCACAAATGACTGGAATAATGGTGAGACCCTAAGAGACTAGCCATCAAGTCCTGGCATCTAGATTCCCAAAGCTCCTGCAATTTCTGTCTTCTCACAAGCTCACTTTTTTAGCTAGGGGGTCCCTCATATCCTTTGAACAAACTTCTTTTTGTCTTAAAGTTATCCAGTATTAATCTATATTCCCACAATCAAAGAACCTAAATTAATAAAGCATGAGTGCTAGATAAAACTTGATAAGAGTCACCGTTTCTATGTACATTTAAAAGAAGGATAGAGACTTTTTCATTTATAGCTAGGACTGTGGAGGAGGTGGCATTTGAGCTGAACTTTTTCTTTTTAATTTTACAATTTTTATTGACCAAAGGATAGTGGAGAAATATAGAACAGTACATGAGATGAACCATGGATGAACAGACCAGTGCTACACTGGTGCAAACCACAGAACCTGATAGTTTAGATAGCTTCTCAGCCCTAATGGAAACAAATGTATGATTCCCACGGGGCTTTTTTATTTTTTATTTCAGATTAATATGAGGGCACAATTAGGTTACATTCTTTGCATTTGTTAGGTAGAATCTAAATTCTAGTTGTTTCCCCACCCAGGAGGTGTGCTGTATACCCTTACATTGTGCCTATTAGGTGAGAGCACACCAATCTCTCTTCCTCTTCCCTTGAACTGAACTTTTAAAGAATGGAAAAGGAAGCAGGCAGGAGGCAGGAAAGACTGTGCAGGCTAGAGCAGGAGCAGGAGAGTAAGTCCTGAGCCTAAAGCTCTGCACTGCCACCCAGTGAACCCACTGACTGTCCCATGTCTGTGGTTCCATTGCCCCCCGGTGAGCTCATTGAGCATCCTGTGTCTCTGGTTCCATTACACTTAAGTCAGAAGATGTTCCCTTTCCATTTTCGAAGCTACCTACTGAGTGAGAATAGCCTTCCCCTCCACTGTGTCTCTTGGCCATTGACTTGAGCTGTGGGATGTCAGAGTTGAAAGGTCTTGTGAAATAAGCTAGTACAGACCTTCTTAGACCAGGGTGAGTTCTGCAGAGAACTCAAGCCAACTACTGAATGCCATAGAGGAGGATTGATTTTACTCAGACAGTCATGTGATCACTTTCTCTTCACCTTCATGTCTATTGCTTTCCTCCTGTCTTCCTATTCTACACCCACATGGGCCTTATTTCTGTGTCTCAAGCTCCTTCCTTCTGTTTCTCAAGCTCCTTCCTTCTGTTTCTCAAGCTCTTTCTCAAGCTCATCAGTCTTGTTCCTGAGCCTTATTCAGAACCTCTGTTCTTTCTGCCAAGGCCTGGCCAGCACCTTCTTAGGGCTCAAATCTAGTGACACAGAGAGGTCTTCCTGACCGTCCCATCTGAAGCAGTCCTGCCATTCACTCACATCATCCCATTTGATTTTCTTATAACAAAATCCAAAATGGTCTTAATAGTTCATATATGGTTAGGGCCTGAGCTCCATGAGAGCAGAGATTTGTCTTCTCATCCAGTGTTGTATTTGCCAGCACTGACCTGCTGTCAAGTGTACACTGTGTGCTCACTAAGCTCTTGTTGAATGGGCAGCTGAGTAGATAGAAGAAATAGAAAATTCCCATCTGTAGGACTGTACATCCCCAAAGATTACAAACGTTCTCTTATAGATACTTCACCTAAAAATAAAATTGTTTGAGAAACACTGATTTTGTTTAAACCCTATTGTCCAGGTAGGGGAATTGCACCCCACTTCCCAAGAGGGGAAGGGGCTTGTTCACGGTCGCAGATGTGCTTCTTTGCATTTAGTCCTTCAGAACAATGTCAGGCACCCGGAGCGTCCTCAGTGGAAACTGCAGTCTATCTGTTTGGCCCCCTGCCCTGGGTTTCTTATGTCAGCCCACAAGATGACTCTAAATTCCAGCATGACGGAACCCAGCCTTGTTCTAATTCTTAACTTTGAACATGGTGTCGTATCTTGTTGCCTTTCAGCACATGATAATTAATGCCCATGTTTAACAATAAATATGCAAATCTGAGCAGGGGAGGATCCATCTCCTCTTCTGCATCTCCTTTTCTAGCCACCTTCCAACTGGGCTCCAGGGCTGGGAGATGAGAGGTCCCAGGAAGCCAAGAAAGTGAAATGCAACCATGACGTCACACTGACAGCTTCTCCAGTCCTGGCAAGGCTCTTGGCAGTCTCCCCCCTGCCCACCTCTGACTCTGTGCCTATT
>NW_003852398.1:22670943-22680807 GCF_000181295.1 Otolemur garnettii | reverse complement strand
TGGGTGCCTCAGAAAGAAGACTGTTCCTGTGTTTCTTGGAAATGAATAAAGGACCATAACACAGACTGTCTCCAAACTTTCATAGTGACCCACATAGCAGGTGTAATCCTTACTAGGGTTGATCCCCTAGAACTTTCTGAACTCTTATGTACGCTCTGTGAGGGGAGAGAATGTGTCTTTCTTGTATTATCACAGTATCTCAACTGTCTGGCAGTATTAGTTTCTGGTGCCCAGTAAACATTTGTTGAGTTTAGCAAGTGAAAAAAAAATTATCTAGTAAATGACAGAAAGATCCTGGACATGTCTCAGAATCCTAAATAAATGTGACATTGCTTACAGTGATTAGGGACAATTTCTATCTATTAATATTATGATAATTCTTGGCACACTAGTGTTAGATCTAGGATGCAAGAAATTATTTTTAAAAGTGGATGAAAGGGCACTCTTATTGTCCTCTGAGTGTAGAAATAAAGTTACGTTTGAGGTCACCATTTTAGAGTCTGATGATCCGCAATGTGATTCCCACCAATAAGGACAGAATTACTCAAGGAGAAGGATGAGTATCTGAAAGTCCTCCCATCCACACACTTTCTATCTCCCTCCCCCAAAATGAAGCTGTCCTGTCAGCTCGTTATCCACTATTTATAACGAGGCTGCCACATTTTCAGAGACTAAAAAAATCAGGAGCCAAGGAGAAATGTCGATGTGAGAGACCTTAAATGAAGTGACAATAAAAAAGGAATTGCTAATACCAGGAGTTCCCTCCCTGGGAGAAAGCTGTCAGGGCCAGTGCCCAGGGCTGGGAGATTTATTGATACTAAGTGGATAGCGCCCTAACCAGGGGTGATTATCAAAGAGGTTTGAGTGAACCGAGGATGGAGTTGGACAGCCTGCACCATGCAGTGTGTGGGTTTTCCTGCCCTCGCTGCTTCCTGCCCTCCTGCCTCCCCAAGAGGGAATTCCTGGCCTCGTTTTTTCACTCGCACTGATCGTTGGACACATTCTGCTACAGAATCTCTTGGAGGCAGGGACCTCAGAATCTGATACTCTGGCAGAGTTTCCTGAATGCACTACCTTCTATCTCTGCCAGGTCTTTGCTGCTGCTGTTTCTTCTACCCGGAATAATCTTAGGCACATGTAACTGTACCAAGTCCCTTCTCCTAGCTGAAACCTGTTTATGGTTCATTGTCAAAGCCGACATTTCCTCTTGGAAGCCTTCTTTTAGGTACCCAAAGGCTAGGGTTAAGCGCCCCTGTCTGCTCATCACTGACACGGCATGTAAGTTGAATTGGTATTGCCTAGTTGATTGTCAGTCTCTCCCACTGTCAAGGTGACAATCCTCATGGTTGGGGATTGCCTGGTTTACTACCGTATCTCCATTGCCCAAATAGTGTCTCATGCTATATGTGGAATGCTGCTGGGTGGATGGGTGGAAGGGCAGATGGATGGATGAATAGGAGAATCTGTACATAGACGTGTGTGTATATGTGCTCTTCCCAGGAATGAGAGGAGAATACAAATGAATCACCCAATTTTTTTTTTTTTTTTTTTAGATATCAACAGACCCTGATGCAGGAATACCTCTTTATCTAGCATCCGGGGAAGGCCTAGTACTACATGAGATTTTCCAGAAACTAAAGCCAACATGTGTGCCTAGACCATTTTTGATATCTATGGCATATCACAGAGAGTCAGAGCTCAAGCCCTGTAGTCAGAACAGTAGAGGTCATTTCTCAGCTATGCCTTGTGTTGGTTCTGGGCCTCACTTCCCCAGTTTGTAACCTACCTCATGGGAAGAAAGGAGTTAATGCAAGGAAATGTCCCTGGTGTAGTGTCTGGCACTTGCTAAGTGATTAAATGTCGGCTTTTGGCCTGGGCAATATCTCATGCCTGTAATCCTAGCACTCTGGAAGGTTGAGGCCAGGTGGGTTGCTGGAACTCAGGAGTTTGAGACACCCTTGAACAAGAGTGGTGGGTGTGGTGGTGCACACCTATAATCCAGCTACTTGGAAGTTGAGGCAAGAGGATTTCTTGAGTCCAAGAGTTTGAGCTTTCTGTGAGCTATGGCAGCAGGACACTGTACCCAGGGTGACAGAGGGAGACTCAGTCACAAAAAAACAAAACAGAAAAAATGTCAGCTCTTAATTATTACCACCAGAAAGCGTTATATACAGCAATGCTTTCTTAAAAGAATATACTACACATTGTCCAGCCGTCTGTGAGTCATTGTCAACATGATGGGAGTCTGTGCTTGGACCAGCACACAGCAGAGCCCCAATTTACTTTTTATGTCCCATCTCTTCCCTCCTGCTTGTCGTACAGTCTCCAGATCCAGCTCCCTGTCTGATCCCTCATCAACTCTATACTAGGGAATGAATTCGCATGGCAAGTTAAAAATTGGATCTTAAATAACTCAAGGCTCCAAAGGCATCTAGTTTTAGGATATTTTTACAATAGAATCCAAAAACTCAGAGCCTTACTTGCTTTCTGGGCTTAAAAAAGTACACTGGAGGCTGCTAAAAGTTGGACCAGCAAATAACTAAATTGTTGTCAAATCAGTAAATGTTTTCCAAGCAATTAGACTGGAATCTAGGATGTTGGGGCCTGAAAGGGCATTAATATTATAGAGGCCAAATTGTCATTTTACAAATGCAAAAACTGGAGCCCAGGAGAGTGTGGATTAACTTCAGACTCTACTCAAACTCTATGGTGATAAAACCAAAAAGACAACCCTTCAGGCGTTCTGGCAGCTAATCAACTACTTTTTCTCCAGGACCATGCTATCACTTCTTTTTTCTCTTTTCCCCTAGTCTTCAGTATCTTGGTTTTTTTACTTCAAAATATTAAGGTGTTGCAAATGTTTTCGCTACATGGATAGAGTTTATAATGCTTCAGTCAAGGTTATGTGTGTGCCCAGCACCCAAATCTCTCTTGATTGACTATTTCTAGTTAACAGATTCAAATTAGCTGGAATGCTTTACTACACTAGTAGTCATATTTCTCTTTGTTCTCTCACAGGCTTTGGTCCCACACAGTCTTGTCTCTCTGTTTTTGCTCAGTTTGGCTGAAACATGGAAGACGATGTTGAGCTCCTCTGAGAGCCAGGGCCACGCCTATAAATCCAGGCCAGGCTACCTCCAAGCTATGCTCTTTTAGGGAGCAGTGGGTAAATGTGTGCTCTTAGCCATAGAGCATAAAGCATTCCTTTTAAGAGAAGAGAGATTTGCAGAAGCAAAAAATAGGAAGATAATCTGCAGGAGAAAAATGTTTGGCCCCTCGTGTGCCTGAGGATTTGGCATGCCTTCCTGCTTTCATTTCTTCCACCCCTTCCCAGCCCATCTCCTTCCCTGCTGAAGTCCTAGCAAGAAATGCCACCGATGAGGGCCCCAGAGGCCCAAAGTAGATGTGTGAAACCACGGAGACGATGTGAGGGAGTAGATCTGGAACAAAAGATTTCTATCCCATGGGATAATAATTCATTACAGCAAGGGGAGAGAAAAAGATCCTAAAAATACTGTAGAGAGCATATTATAATATTTTAACAAGGTTTATGGGCTCCCCATATACACTTCACCCTCTAAGATGGATTGTGCATTTTGACAAATCTATATTTAACACAGGGAGAATAATATATGATGTATGCTTTCTGGTAGAGAAATCATATTTATGGAAATCATGATTCTAGTAATTACAACAGACATATAAAGACAGTGCCTATTGTGGGCTGTGGACAGATAGTGTCCTTATTGGGGTGAAAGAGAATATAGTGTGAGTGGTAGAGGATAAATAGGTACCCTATCAGTCAGGTCAGGAGAGTAAGAAGTCCAGGTGACACAACAGTCATCTATTTTCAGGTACAGTCCTCCTCATCCCCTACCACAGGTCATGTGACTCTCTCATCCAGTGTTTATCATTCATTCATTTATTCATTGAGTATTTATCAAGAACCTACAGTGCCTTAGATGCCTTGCTGGCTTTTGGGGCACACATGAGACCCCTATTTTCTTTTGTTTTATTAACTTTTTTAAATTTTCAGATAAATGTGAGGGTGCAAACAACTGGGTTATGATGTTTGCATTTGTTAGGTAGAGTCCCTCTTGTAGGTGTGTCCCACCCGCAGGAAGTGTGCCATGTGTCCTTACACTGTGCCCATTAAGTGGGAGCACATCAATCCCCCTCCCTCCTCCCCTCTACTCCCTTCTTGCTTCCCCCTCCCTCTCCCAACAACTTGAATTGAATTGAGTTTTTCTTTTATGCAGGCATGTATTAGATTTTCTGCTGGTTGTTTGTATTAGTATTGGGTACATTGGATATTTGCTTTTCCATCCTTGTGATGTTTTACTAAAAGAATTTGTTTCAACTCCATCCAGGTTAATACGAAACATGTAAAGTCTCCATCTTTATCATGGCTGAATAGTATTCAGTGATATATTCCTGTGTTTATGGGCACTGGGTTCTTTCCACATCTTGGTGATTGTAAACTGAGCTGCAATAAACAGTCTAGTGTGAAAGTCCTTATAATAAAATGATTATTTTTTCTTCTGGAGACCCCTATTTTTGAGGATTCACATTAACTCAGATAGCCATAAATATATGCAAGAAAGCCAAGAAAATTATCAGATAAAATAAATAGAGTATGAGAAATAAGATAAGATGATGTGATACAAACTCATGAAGTTCAGGAGAGGAGGTGGGGTCACTACTTAGAAGAGGTGATAAAATAAGGCCCATTCAAGGAGGTAGGATCTGAGCTGAGGTACAACTGCTGAGAAGGAGTAATCTTTACAGAGAGGTAAAGGGAGAGCAGAAAGAGAACAGCTAGTGCAGCCTCCCGGCAGAGTGAGCTTGGAGCCCTGAGAAACAGTGCAAAGGCCAGTGTGATAGAGAAGGGAGCGAGGAGATTGATGTAAGGTAGGAGAGGCAGAGGGGCAGGCTGCTGGGGCTCTGTGTCATGACCAGAGGATAGGGGATTATTCCTGTGTGCAATGGGACACCTTTGAGAGGTTTTGCATGAGGTAGGGAAGTAATAGGTTTTCATTAATAAGATCCATCTGGCTTCTATATAGACAATGGATTTTGTTATTGAAAACATAATGCCATAAAACTCAAGGTCACCACCTTCAGATACCAGGAGGATTATGGAATGGGCTAAGAACAGGTATTCCATGAGGTTCTGGTTGAGTGGTCCAACAATGTGCCAGTCATGCACAATGTGCTACTTGAGAGGTAGTGAGGGCCCAGTACCTGGAAGTATGCAGGCAGATGTCAATGGTCACCTGTCAGGTTTCCTGCAGATGGTTTGCTGGTTGTCAGTGGAAGTGGCACAGATGACTTAAGTGGTTCAGCTAGAGACAGACTGATAACTGAGACTCACAATAGACAATTGGGAACTAGTGCCTAATTGAATTCTTTAGTGCAACATGGCCCAAAAGATTTTCGGTAACATGTTAAAAGCATTCACCAAGAAAGGAAGTGAGAACAAATAAATTGACAAAATTTGTGTTCAAGTTGAACAGAATTCTTTACAATCTTTTATGCTGCTTATGTGCAGTATAAAACTCCAAGACAAAGACAGAGTATATACCATTTCCCAATTCATTTATCCAAAGAAGGATTTTCTTTTCTAAGACACATCTTGTGGGACTAATGTTTCATGGAACACATTTGGGCAGTGCTCACATGGCATAATTTGAGACCCCATACACACAGGTCATGTGGGGTTATGTGAACAGATGAATATGGTGAAACAACAGAATATCTAGGAGGGTCAACATTTTTATTCTAAAAGAAAAAACTGATAATACCTAGCCACACAGTTGTGATGAGGACTGTGTACATGAAAGGACTGCAAAGCACTCCCAAATACTGTTACTGTAGTGAGGATGACCGACATCTTTACCATCTGCTTTGGGAATGTAGATTTCAAGTACTGGGGATGGTCTTGGTGTCGGGCCCTCCACTGAGGCAAAGATTGTGAACTCTCATCCTGTATCACAGAGTAAAATAAAGTTTAGGAGCTAACTGACCTGGAGTATGATCCCATAACTGTGGTCTTACTAGCAGTATATCCTACACAGTGGATTCCATGGAAATGTTTACACAGCTAAGTTATTACTAGGGCTGATATACTGGGAGAGGGGACTAGCACAGAGTGTAAACACAAAATGAACATCATCAGAGAAATGTATACTGAGGGGTAAGAGCCAGGCTGAGGAAACCAACACTTGTTTCCTTAATCACGTATCGGCAGCAATAGCCGAAGATGTTCCTCTTCCTGTAGCATCTTCTTATACTTTGCTTTGAAGTCATGGACAGTATAATGGAAAGATCAATGAAATAAGAGTCAAGCTATCTGTTCAACTCAGATATGTCCTAGCCCAGATGCTTTGAACAGGTTCACTAACTTTCTAAGCCTTGGTTTTCCCCTTTAAAAAATGATGAAGGCATTGCTTTCTTAGCTTAACAGGGTCATTATAAAAAGTGAGATAATATGTGAAAATGCCTTGTAACATGGCTGCTATAATTAATAATTATACAACAACACCTGAAAGGTAATAAGTACCTAATTAAATTGGATTTAGACAGTCAGTTTTTCAGGAGATTGTCTGGGTTGGATGGACAGTTGGATAGATGGGTGAGTTGAAAGGAAGGATAGATGGATGAGTTGGTTGGATGGGTAAATGGCTAGATGATGGATTGATAGGTGATGGGTTGGTTGGATGAACTAGTGGATGGATTCATTTTGGAACATCTGAATGCTCGTTCACAGAATCTTCTATCCGTTAATCCTTCCTTTCTCTTCTTCTAGTCTGTTCCCAGTTCTCCAAAGGAGTCTACGCCATCTTTGGGTTTTATGAACGTAGGACTGTCAACATGCTGACCTCCTTCTGTGGGGCCCTCCATGTTTGCTTCATTACGCCAAGCTTTCCTGTTGACACATCCAATCAGTTTGTCCTTCAGCTGCGCCCAGAACTGCAGGATGCCCTCATCAGCATCATCGACCACTACAAATGGCAGAAATTTGTCTACATTTATGACGCCGACCGAGGTAAGCCAGGACTTAGGGGAAGGAGACTGATGAGAAATAAAAAGAAAATTGCCACCAGGGAAGAGAGTGATGCCTCACTACCCCCTTGAAAAGCATAGGGGATGGTCCAAGGGCTTTATTTTGGTGAACTTATTTTCTGATAGTTAACTCTAATTCATAGTGTGGAAACAGATCCTTTGAGAGAGCAACCCTCTTAATGCACCATGTCCCTCTACAGCTTACCAAGTTTCCGCAGCTTCTGAATCCAGACTCAAATCTTCAATTGACTTATTCATTGTTCATGCCACGATTGTGAGGGATGTAGACTCTGGAATCAGACAGACCTGGATCTGAATCCTAAATTCTCTCCCCTCTAGTTGCTTAACTTTGGGCAAGCTCTCTCTGCCTCTGTTTCAGCATTTATGCAATGGTGATAAAATTCTCTCTGCCTTCAGTTACTCATGTCTGTAATGAAGATAAAAACAGTCTAGTGGTGTGAAGACTGAATGAGGTAATTGACTACAAAGTCAATTCAGAATGCAGTGTTCAGTGCTGGCAGTGTAGTAAAGACTCAGAATTCTCTAGATGCGTACGTTAGATACTATCATCATCGTCATCGTCATGCTTCTCTGGCCTTCTGATTCTGCCTCCTTTGAATTTTACAACACATTTTCCAAATGTTTCCTATCCTTTTTTCTTCTCTGTATCATTCCTCATGCTATTCTGGATTTCTGGAATGCATCTCTCTTCTCAAATCTACATATGTAAATCCTTTCTCTTATTTGCAGCCTGCTCAAATACCATTTTCTGTATTCCCTGATTCTCTGCATGGGAACTTTTTTCTTTTTTCTAACCCCTGTGGTGTTCACCTTATATGGTTCTCTTTCCCCTGGTATACTGAAGAGTCCTGTAAGAACTTAGTCATTGTTAGTGTAAATAAATGAGCAGGTCATGCAAGGCCTGGAAGCCAGCTGAGGCTGAGCACTATTGCACTGATGTGGTTGCCTGCAGGGAGTCTTAAAAGACTTCTGAGCAGGAGAGTGGCTTGTGAAAGTGGTTTTTCAGGCAGCTAGGCAGGCATTATTCAGATGGGCAAGGAGCTAGCAGAAGGAGAAACCAGAAGCACTCAATTTTCTTCGATTTTCCCCTTCCCTCTCCTTATTTTGATGATTTCCTTTCTCAGCCAGCAGCCTTTGTGGGTGTCACCTGGAGAAGGTGTATTTCAGGATAGCTTTGTGGCATAATGAAGCTTGAGGCCTGAGAGTGTTGAAGCTAGAAAAATGTTACTTTCCTTGTGGGGTCAGCAGAAACACCCACGTTCTCAAAAGGGCTCTATCTCCTTCAGAACTCACAGCTCTGCCATTTTCTAGCTGTATGACCTTGGATGAATGGCTTCCACAGCTGTAAACCAGGGGTATAATAATACCTACCTCATAGGGATAAATGGGTTAAAGATGGGAAAGCTGGCAGAACGGTGCCAATACACAGTAAATTTTAATAAATATGAAACTTAACACATCAGACAACTTGTACTGAAATAAAAAAAGATAGGAAGGCTTATAACAGAGTCAATATATAAATGTCAGTCTGTAAATGATTCCTGAGGCTAGGCAATGTATAGGTCACTACTGAAGATAGATGAGCAGTGTCATTGAAAGTCACAAATGACAAAAATACAAAAGATTGATTAATAACGCAAGAGCAAAGTAACCATTTGTGATGAGCAGAATAATAACCCCTTCCCCAAATATATTTACGTTGTAATGCCTGGCAGCTACAAATATGCCTGTGTTATGTGGCAAAGGGGAATTATGGCTACAGATGGTAGTAAGTCTGCTAATCAACTGACCTGAAAATAGAGAGATTATCCTGGATTAGTGGGGTGGACACAATGTAATCACAAGAATCTTTAAATACGGAAGCTGGAGTCAGAAGAGTTAATGTCAAGGTGATGCAATGTCAGGAAGACTCAGCTACCATCATTAAACTTGATGATGGAAGGGGCTGAATGCCAAGGAATGCAGATCTCCCCCAGAAGCCCGAAAAGCAAGAAAATGAATTTTCTCCTAGGACCTCCGGAAATCACCACAGCCCTGTTGTCATCTTGATTTTAGACTGGGAAGACCTATCTCAAATATCTGACCTCTGGAAGTAACAGATGATAATAAATACCTGTTGTTTTCATCTACTCACTTTGTGGTGATTTGTTGCATTAGCAGTAAGAAACCAATATTTCATTTAAGTCTCCAAAACGAAATGGAGCTATGTTGAGTAATGGCTCCTCCAGCCATTTAGGCATAAGTCAGAAGGGAATAGTTTAATTCAGTACACGTTTATTGAACACCTACTGGGGAGAGACAAAGTACTAGGTATTAAGGATATTATATTAAACATTCGCACACTTGATTAACAGTTATTAGGTATCTATTTAGATTCTAGATTGGCCCATTTAGTAAGCAGTTACTGAATGCCCAATAATAATAACAGCTAGCATTTATAAAGCACTGGCAGGTATCAGCGCCTGCCATGTGTCAAACATTCTCATTTATTCCTCAGGATGACACTGAAGTGGGCACTCCTTACATCACCACTTTATCTTTAGAGAAACCAAAGTTGGAGAGGCTGATGAGGCTGTCCAAGGTGATTACGCCAGTATGTTGGATTTGAGCCTCCAATTATAGTTTTAGTCAATCCATCTATGATGTTCTGGGAACAGAAACACAGCATCTGACCTCTGAGTTCAGACTCCTGCAGCCAAAGCAAGCTGGACCTGAGCTCAGTGGAGGGATAGGGTTGGGAGCAGGGAGGGAGGGTGGGTGCGTGATGGAAGTGAGGGG
>NW_003852398.1:22667030-22670105 GCF_000181295.1 Otolemur garnettii | reverse complement strand
TACCCACCACAGAACTTACAGGGTCTTTTTATAGATGTCTTGTCTTTTTTAAGTACATTTATCATTCAGATGAGCTAGTGAAGAAGTAGATTTTGCAATCATTTTTGTACTTTTGAATAAATGATGGTAGTTTAGGTACTTGACAACATGACAAAGCTTGTTAATGGCCCTCAAGACCTCTGGGAGCCCCACAGGAGATCTCAGCACCAGCTCAGCAATCACTCAGAGTCCTCAGCAACAGAGCAGGGGGAAATTTTCAAAGTCGTGGATTTTTAAGGCATTAACTGTTCCACTTTTACAAAGTGTGGATTTGGCCTTTGCTCCTGGAAAGAGAAACAAGCACAACTTGATTTCATTGCTGTGCATATTCTCTGGGTAGAGTCGGAGATTCGAATTCTAGTTTCTCAGTGAGGCAGTATAGGCTAATGGTAGGAGCAGAGTCGGACCCAGCCTGGCTAGGGTTCAAATCTAAGCTCTTGTTTTTATTGGCTTTGTGATCTTGGGCCATGTTTTTAATCTTTCTACATCTCAAGTTCCTGATCTGTAAAATGGGCCCAGCATCATCGTCATCATCGTCACCATCATAGTCATCTTTAAAGGGCTTTTGTGAGGATTAAAAGAATCAATACACGTAAAGCATTTAAAACAGAGCATGCCCCACAGTGAGACGTGTAAGCATTGGCCTGTTTTTGCTATTCAGAGTGCCTGTTAGTACTGACTTCTTGAGTCACTTCTCTCTTTGGATATAAGTAAATTCATTGATAAAATATGAATGAAGACCTTTGGTCGATAAAACTGATAAGATGAGGAGATGAAATAAGAGACAGAGAAAATGATAAATGATAATGAAGTATTCTCCATAGACTAATGAGCCCTCCTATATTGTTCTATGGTGCAGATAATAGCCATTGCCAGAATTTTCTTCCGTTTTTTTTGTGTGTGTGAGACAGAGCCTCACGCTGAGTACCCTGAAACTCACTCCGAGTGCACAGCTAGAGTGCCACAGCATCAGCCTAGCTCACAGCCACCTCAAACTCTTGGGTTCAAGTGCTCCTCCTGCCTCTGCCTCTCAGGTAGCTGGGACTACAGGAGCCCACTATGATGCCCGGCTAATTTTTCTCTTTTTTAGTAGAAACAGGGTCTAGCTCTTGCTCAGGCTGGTCTTGAATTCCTAAGCTCAAGCGATCTTTCCACATTGGCCTCCCAGAGTTCTAGGATTTATAGGCATAAGCCACCATGCCCAGCCCATTATTAGTATTTTTTGAGTGCTTATAGTATACCAGACACCATGTCGATCCCCTTCCATGCATAATCCCATTTCATTCTTATATCAACTCTATTAAACATCTTCTGTCAATCCCCCTATGTGGTAGATGAAGAAAGCGGGAATTATACTTGTCCACAGCTGGCTTATGAGAAAAGCAGAAATTCAAGCCTAGGTTGGTCTGGCTATTGAGCCCAGCCTCTTAAAAATGTAACATTTCTGTCTCTGCTTCTCCGTCACATGTTTGTCAAAGGATAAACGTGTGTTTTTTATAAGGAACTGACCTGTTCATATAGATATTTTAAGTTATAGCATATTAACATTTTTTGTTTCACTCTTCTATTCTGAAAAGTAAAACCAAAAAGTTGTAAGGATTTTGTAGATTGCTTGATTTATTGCTTATGGTCACACTTTACAGGTAGGATGGTGGACAGTCAAATTGAATGATTTGCCTTGTGCTCACACAACTAGTTAATGACAATGATGGGTCAACACCTTACATCTCTGATTTATAGTCTGACACTCCCATCACCATCCTGGACTTATACTCAATAACGGGGACCTTTCCAGTCTAATACAAGTGTTCTGCCTGACCTGAGGAAGGAGACAGTGACCTGCAAATTTCAAATAGGGAATTAATTGCCTGTCTCTGTCTCCAATCACCCACTTAGAATCTAATCTCTATGAGGTCAGGGATTTTTGTTTTGTTTTATCCTTTGCTGTGTCTACAGTGCGTTGAAGAGTTATTGGCATCTAATAAGTATTCAATAAAAGTTTTTTGAGTGAATTGAAAGGATAAGGAATCATTAAGGGCTCTAAGAAAGATCCTGAATATGAGATAAATCTAGGTTTTTACAGGTAGCCATTGACTAGATAAGAACCTTTTAGCTGGAAGAAAAAGCATGTTGGGAGACCCAGGGAGCACAGGAGGGCTGAGGTTCATAGTAAGACTTAGCAGGCCGGATGGAGGAAGCTGAGTGTCTAAGGGAGACAATGGCAGGGAGCTGAGCACGCAATCATGAATATCTTTAGAAACTATTGTGAAGAGTTTGGAATTTATTCTGTATGTAATGGAAAGTCAGTGAAAGTTTGTGAGCAGAGAACAGGGTTACTAGAATCTGATGCTTTATCAATATGTGACATCAGATTATATAATACAATCACTGAGGACAGAATGAGTTAGAAGGGAGAGTACAACAGGACCTCTTGAGGCTGTGAATCCCCCACCCTGTGTCATTTTCTTCATGGTGCTACTGCTACCTGCTGAAATCTTGTTCATTTATCCATTTATATATTTACCATCTGGCTTCCTACTCAATGGTCAGCTCGGCTCAATGAGGGCACAGAGTCTTTGTCTAACTCGTTCCTGTCCCCAGCACATAGCATAGTGTGTGGCACATAGTCTATGCTTAATAAATATCTATTAGAAGAAGGTTTTACAGAGAGGGTTGAGATTAGAATAAAGGTAATGCAGCAGGAATGAGCTGGGATGCAGTGGTGTTGGTGAGGCAACAGACCCCAGGTGACATTGTATATTACATTTATAACACCTTTCTTGGTGTGTAACCCTGTGTGCATTCATCTGTTTATTAGGGACGTCTTCACAGTAAAGCGTAACCTCCCGGAGGGTAAGCACTGTGCTTGATTTCACTTTTGCATCACATGCAATACTTTGCACACAGCAAGCACTTAATACATGTTTGTGAAAGGAGGGTAGTAAAAGAGATAAGGTCAGTCAGGGTATAGATGGGTGAGTAGATGGATGGGAAAGTTAGTATTAATATGGACCGTGTGAAATTTCTAATTTTATC
>NW_003852398.1:22655652-22662958 GCF_000181295.1 Otolemur garnettii | reverse complement strand
GGCACTTCATTGCCTGCATGTGGTGGGATTTGAAATATCATTTATTTGCCGTTTTGTGTTTATTAGAAAGTGGAATAGCTTTTTGATAAAGGCATCTCATTGCTGAAAGGGCAGCAAACCGTTTGACAAGAAGATGAAAAAGTAATGAAGAATTATTAATAAAACTATCTTCCCAATAGTATTTGAGCTTCATGGTCTGGAATTTCACAATCTAACCACCGTTTCAGAGCATTCATTGTATGTGCTTGCATTTAATTATCCCCCACATAAAGAAAAAAATGTGAGCCACTATGCACATACATCCAATTAAGTAGATGTCTGAGTGTAGATTTTAATAACCTTGAAAATTTATTCTGTTAGAGAAGAAGCCCAAGTGCTTTCCATATATTTTATGTCTCTTGCAACTGTGCAGGGGAAGAGGCACCAAGCAGGGTATACTAACCCCCATATGATGATTAAAAAAAAATAAGGAAATAGATCAAGTTAATTTGCAGGCTGAGCTGGGGCTAGACCCAAGGTCTGTAGTCTTAGCTGTTCCTTATTATATGATGTGTCTGGTTGCCCAGGAAAACTTCTGGGCAATTCTTTTCTCAATTTTTTTTTCCTGCCTGTGATGGTTAAGGTCAGTTTATATTCAGGAAGGAAGAATATATGTGGACCTCGGTTCTTAGTAATTAACCATAATCAGGCATCTTACAGAAAGATTCATAAGAGTCAGGTCTCTGTCCTGATACTGCCACCAGACTACTATGGGATCTGGGCAAATGACTTTGCCTCCTTGGGCCTAAACTTCCCATTGGTACAGTGAGGAACTGGACCAGATGATCCTGACCTTCTCTCCCAGCTTCTTAGTTGATTCATTGATATCTGAGTACCCAACTGGCTTAAGGAGAAAGGCAAAAAAATTAGGGAGAGAACAAAGAACATTTGCATATGGTTCATACAAGGGTTTGAAGGTCAAGATCAAGAGGAGGGTCTTCCACCTACCTATCTGTGCATCTATCCACCCACCTACTATGTAGGTGGGTGGATGTGCGTCCCTCCAAGCAGCAGATATGACAGTGACAGAGGATTTCATGCAGCATAAGTTTCCCATCTAGGGAATCTCCATGTGAGAGGAAGGCTTTATAGAAGAAAGAGTGCAGTCAGCATTTCAGCTGGGTCCTTGGGGTTGTGATAATACCACTTTGCCCCTGGAATCAAACATAACTGATTTCACATTATTCTGCATCTGTTACTTAATATCTGGATAACCTCACTGAGATTATTTGACTACACTATGCCTTTTCTTCATTTGTAAAGTAAGCCCTTTAACAATACCACCATCATTGGATGGTTGGGATATTATTGTATTACAGTTGGAGCACTTAGGAGAGGGCAGGGCATTTTCTAAACACTCAAATTAGTATCAGTTGCAGTTATTATTGTTGTTGCTGTAGCTTTAACTGTCAGTATAATTAATGAATCCCCACTCATTGTGTTTTGTAGATTATAAAGCTGGAGAAGAATGGCATCGGCTATCACTACATCCTTGCAAATCTGGTGAGTAGAGCACTGCAAGGCTCTCATCTCGGGGTCTTTCCAGGTTTGGGGTCTTCTGTGGTCTGTGGCTGGTGGGAACTGAATGGGCAGAAGGGGCTGTTCAGAACTGCAAAAGCGAGTCTTGGCAATACTAAATTTATCCTTTCCCTTTCACATTGTATTCACCAAACCACAGTACATATTGAGAAGGAGGGGTAGATAGGGGCCTCAGCTCTTAGGGATTAACCATACTCAGGCATCATATGGAAAGGTTCAAGAAAGGCAGGTCTCTATCCTGATGCTGCCACCAGACTACTATGGGATCTGGGCACATCACTTTCCCTCCTTGGGCCTGAACTTCCCCTCAGAACAGTGAGGGACTGGACAAGATAGATGATTCTGACCTTGTCTTCCATAGAAGAGAGCATACTAGGGGCGGCATCTGTGGTTCAAGGAGTAGGGAGCTGGACCCATATACTGCAGGTAGTGGGTTCAAACCCAGCCTTGGCCAAAAACTGAAAAAAAAAAAAAAAGAAAGAAAGAAAGAAAAAGAAATTAGAAAAAGAAGAGAGCATGCAGGAAGACAGTCACCACAATTCCGGCTTGATTGTTTCTGCTCACTGGCAATGAGGAGAATTTCACCACATCTTTGAATGGATACAAGATGTCTTGATCCCACTGTTTTTGACCCTCTCTTTTAACCCCAATGATAGTTGTACTATTCATAAGTACTAGCATTTAAATTATAATTATATTAGCATTGACCAATTTTTCACCATAAACAATTTTCCAGCATGAACAATATTATGTCAATTTAGTTTTTATTCACTTTTCTACATGGCATAGATAAGTCCATCTTTTTATTAAAAATGTATTTTCATTTTAATGGTCTATAGTTCATTTTATCCGGCCCAATTATTTTTCCTATTACAAAGACTTAATTCATCAAGTCATTTCTGTACATATTAAATTTTACTGAGTAGCATGTGCCATTATTGGTTTTCTTTTGTCACCATTATTTCCATCAACTCTATTTTTTCTGGGTCATGTTTTGCACATCTACTTTTTTTATCATAGAGTTTGATTCTTCTAGCTTTTCTCTGCCAAAGCCAAATGTAATTTTATTTTACATTTAGTCCCATTTTTAAAGGCTTTGTTGTGATGCAATTTATTTCTTTTTATTTTTTTTAAAAACCAAAATTGACAAGAAAATTTAGTTATTTTGTGACAATAATTTAGTATAATAACCACAACTATGACTGATAACATATATAAAGACATCAGTATTTTAGGAACATTGTGATGCAATTTAAAGTGTACAGTTAAATGGTTTTTAGTATATTCACAGAGTTATGAAACCATTACTACAATCTTATTTTAAAACTCTGCATCACTCTAAAATGAAACCCCTTACAAAATAGCAATCTCTCTCCATCACCCTCCATGCTCTCCTAGCACCAGGAAACTACTAATATACTTTCTATGTCTCTGTATTTGCCTATGTGGGATAGTTTATATTCATGGAGTCAGATGACACGTGGTCCTGTGTGGCTGGTTTTTCACTTAGAATAATGTTTTCAAGGTTCATCCACATTGCAGCCCGTATCAGTACTTTATTCCTTTTTATTGCTGAATAGTATTTCATTGTATGGATATATTACATTCTGTTTCTCTATTCATCAGTTAATGGAAATTTGGGTTGTTTCTACTTTTTGACTATTATAAATTGCACTGCTATGAATATTCATGCACAATTATTTTTTTCCTTGACTATATACCTAGGCATGAAATTGCTTGGTTCTATGTTAACTATATGTTTTAATATTTTGAGGAATTCCAAAATTATTTTCCAATGTGGCTGCACCTCCCATCAAAATAAAAAAAAAAGTGTTTTTCCATGTGTCAGCTTGAAGGATTATCAGTTTCTTTTCATGGTAGCATTTTCTATAAAATTTCTTTATTATTATGGCTTATCTTTGCAATTTTTCATGTTTCCATTAAGATGTGATTTTTGGCTTTTGTCTATAACAAATTTTCAGTTTTAACTTTGCGTAACTGAACATATAATCATGTGTAGCTTTAGCCATCTTATTTCATGTTATTTCTATAAGTGATATTAATTATAATTCAACAAAAGATTGGTATTTTCTATTTATTTTGGGAGTAAAGGTCATTAGTAAAAAGGCACAGGGTACATAGATCTAAAAATGTGAGACAAGTATCCTGCTTCATCCTTAAAGTCTTTCCCTCCTTCTGGTCTCCAGCCTTCAACCAATCCCTGCCTTACGATACTTCCCCTTCAAAACTTCCTTATTTTAGCAAGGATATTTCAGAGCCAGGACTGGCAATAAAAAGGATATATTGAAATAGGTTAATTTAGGCCCAATTGGTAATGGCTAGATACATTATGTTTCTTAGACATATTTGCATTTTAAATGAGTGATGACTACCAGCGTCTCCTGGGGAAGCAATGGTGTCACCCTCAAAAGATCATTTGCAAAGATGGCTTTGAGGAAAGCCTTTGACATCTCTTGAATCTCAGATTCTTAGTGGTAGAAGGTACTTTGGGAGTCAACCCCATCTAAATTTCATTTGCTTCTAGGGAAACGATCAGCAAAGGGGTGTGACTTGGGCAGCACCTCCCGTGAGTCAGCACTGGAACTAGGCTTATATCACCAAGGGTAGCAGGCAATATCCAGAGCCCTTCCTGTTGCTCTAGGTCGTCTCTCCAGGAAACCATGCAGACTCCCTGCTGCTTGAGAATACACAGACAAGGGTGGGGATGTGCATAATTACCTCTCTGGAGTAGGACAGAAATTCCACATCAGTATCCTTAGTGCCGCTAAATGATACTGGGTAATTGTGTTGCCAACCTCCATCTGTTACCCAGTGACCCCTCAGCCACAGCATCACTGAGTCAGCCCCTTGGGTTCCTGTATCCTTCTGATCTGTGTTTTTCTTCTTCTGACCTAATGAGCTCTCGAATCTTTACAACTGCCAGCTAATAGGATGCAAATTGCATATACCATCCAAATACAAAAGACTTGCATGTTCCAATAGATTAGTTGATAATTAGGCTTCAAATTACTAATTAATTCAGTTTGAAACATAGTCGAGTATGTGGTGTGTTTTCCTCCTCCTTCAGAGGAATAATGCGATTCATAAGATGATAATTTTTAGAAATTCTGCCACATAATTAGCCTGCTGCTGCATGGAACTGACCCCCTCCTTCAGAGTGTTTGTGATTAGGGTATAATTATAGAGTTAGGGACCAAGGAAGCCTTGAAAGGTTTAACAAAAGAAGGAAGCTACACTTTCATTTTGCAGTCCTTGCTGTCCCCATCAGAATACAGGAGCTTCAAAGTAGCCAGCAGCATCCTTGGAGCAGATCATCTTGCAGGGGTGCTTTTGGGGCTCAGATAGCCACCTTTGAAAGGGTGCTGGAAGAGAAGAAGCAAGAAAATTGTAGGTCAGAGAGGAGAGCTCATGGGCAGAGAGTTAAAAAACAAAACCTGCTCTTTGTCTAGATGCCACCCTTAGCTTAGCTAGCTTTGTATTCTTGGGCAACGCTCCAGTGCTCAATTTTCTTGTCTGTCAATTGGGAACAATAGTTTCTCCTCTACCCACTCATAATGTAACTCAGGGAACCAAACATGTTGCCAAATACTACTATACTTTGCAAAGTTACAAGTATTCTGCACAGGTAGAGAATTCTTACATCATATATTAAATCTACCTATCTGTATACATTCACAAGTCATGTGTATGTTTACACATATGTATCCTTATATGTGTACTCATATTTTATACACATTTGATAGAATAGATATATGTGTATATTTTCATAGCATTGGTATGTTTGTAACATGAACTTGAACCATGCAGAGATCAGAAGGTTATACCATTGTTTCTCATAGATGCTCCTGAGCCCTGGAACCCACTGGAGTGCCAAAGCTACTCTGGCCACCAGTGTTCTTCCTACCCCAGCACTGCCACTGCATTCACTTCCTGCTCTGAAACTGGGGGTAAGGAAAACACTTCCAGAGACCCCAGAACTACAAAGTTGGACAATAGAGTTGGCAAACTCATCCTAGAAATAGTGATATCTCCTTAGTGATAGTCAGTACAGTCACCTTCGAAGTACTCCCCTTGGGAAGTTGTGCACCAACACCAGTGCCTAGTCTTCCCTTCAAAGCAATTTTGGGACTGTTTTTCTGGAATGGCCATCAGAGTTGTCACTGTGGGAGGTCTGACGACTGAGTTTGCGAATTCATCCTAGAATAATTGCTTTGAAGGGTGGACTAGGCCCTGGCATTGGTGTTTAGCTTCCCAAGGGGAGTACTTCGAAGGTGACCATTCTGACATTCATCAAGGAGGCACGTCATACTTTTTCTAGGATAATGAGTTCACAAACTTAATTGTCTAACCTTATAGGTTCTGACTCACCAGAAGCAAATCTTAGGCCAAAGAAATATTTTTCAAAACAGGGCTTGTGGACCTCTGTAATATGTCTGCAGAGCCAGTTTGGGAAACATGGCACTAACAAGTAATTGCTTTTGTGCTGCTGTGATTGTGAATGTATGTACCTTAACCATGGAAAAAATGACCAGATTATCATATTAATAACTAGAATT
Source organism: Otolemur garnettii (assembly GCF_000181295.1). NCBI lineage: Eukaryota > Metazoa > Chordata > Mammalia > Primates > Galagidae > Otolemur > Otolemur garnettii. The sequence continues at coordinate 22,656,803 of NW_003852398.1, read as the reverse complement.
TCATTGGAGTAAAAGCATATACTTTAAAAGACTTGGAGGGAACTAGAAGTGCCCTGAGAATGTATCCAGTTTCTATCATACCCTCGTTTGAGGAATACTGAGTTTGTTGGACATTGATGAGTATGGAGCATTTAGTGTTTTCTGGAGTAATAATGTTTTCTGAGTAATAATGGTAACAGCAATCTCTCCCATTTTCACACCATATTACAACTTCTGTGACATATTTGCATGAATCATTCCACTGGGTTTTGAATGCCATAATAGTCTTAAAAGTATTAAAAGGTCTTAAAAGGTAGACTTCATCACCCCCATTTTACAGATGTAGAAACTAAGTTTTCAGAAACATTGCATGACTAAGCTGCAGAAGGCAAAGGCAGGCACTTAATTAGTGGAGTTTGGCTGTCAGGAATATGACCGAAGCAAAGTCATGTCGGCATTACAATGGGATGATCAGGCTAAACTGATGCCAAGCCTTTCCTCCTTAAACTGCCTGGGCACTGAACGATGAATGGGAATTCCTTAAACCTCTAACAAATGACAACAACAACACTGGCAACAACTTCTACAATTTACTGAACGATTGCTACATTCCAAACATGATGATAAGCATCTTGATGCATATTGATTAAATCCTCATAATAGCCCTCAAGGTTAATATTATCCTCAGATGAAGAACCTGAGCTTCAGAAAAGTTAAGTGAGTTTTGCAGAATCACAGACTTTCTAAAGTAATGGAGCTGGGTTTCCTCTCCAAGACCATGGAATCCCAAAATCCATGTTCTTACTACTGTGCTGTCTGACCTGGAGCAGGGGAAGGGGTTGACTTGAACAAGAGGGCTTGAATTTAAGTCTTGCCCATAGTGGCAGTGATAGACCTGGGATTCAAACTCAGGCTTTCAAATTCCTGTTGGACATCTCTTCCATTATAAACTGATAGATTTTTTTTTTTAATTATAAGTTCTAGTGCAATGGAGGATAAAGGAGAGATGGTAGCAAAGGTCATCCCAGGGCTCATTGGGTTACCAGAAGACCAGGGCAATCAGAGGTGGAAGGTTTGGTCCATGTGGCAGCTGATCTAAGTCCCCAGCTTCGTCTCTGCCCTCTGCTCGATCAGCCTTGAGAAGAAACTGTTCTTTAGTCTTCCTGCTCTCC
>NW_003852398.1:22639943-22655274 GCF_000181295.1 Otolemur garnettii | reverse complement strand
TTGTTAGTGGAAAAGACACTTATGTCTGAGGATACTACACTATCTTTGGGGTCCCTCAAGTCCCCACACAGACTAAATCTCATCTACCTGTTATTTGCCACCACAATTCCAGATTTTTTCACTTACCAAAATTGAGATTAGGCACCTGATTGACTCTTATGTAATGTCTTCCTCGTTGTTTATCTGTAAGCTCCTGTGGGAAGGATTGTTCACTGTTGAATTCCCAGTGCCTGGCAAAGTGAGTTGCATCTAACGGGTGTTCTTTAAACAGTCACTGAATGAATGAATGAATGAATGAGTGAGTGAGTGAGTGAAATGGCTTCTCAGGAAATAATATTTGCATCCACACACCACAGGCACTTAAAGGCAGAATCCCTGTGTCTATGCTAAAAGAAGCAGAGATAACAAGAATGTGAATCCAGTTATGAATATGCAAATGAGCAGTTGGAGGTGTGTCTAAGAGGCTTCTAACCCACTTTCCGCTGTAAAGGACCAGAATCTCCTCTACAGCATCCCTAACAGAAGCACCTGCATTTGGTTCCTGCTCGAATAAAACCCAGTGAGGGGAAAGTCATACCTCTGGGCAGCCCTTTATCTTTTCAAAGGGCTCTGACAGTTTCCACAATCTTGCTCGAACAGGGCAGAGCCTGTGTTCTGTTCACCCTGTGCCGCCCTCTCATCACTTCTGGCACTGCCTGCCCTCTTATTCTTGCAAAATGTGTCTGTTGCCCTTCTACAAAGCGGCCTTTGAATATTTGGAAGCAGCCACCCTGCTTGCTCTTTGGTGTTTGCTCCTCCAGCCTGGACCCCGTCCTGTTCCCCCAGTGCCTTCTCACAGGATGTGGTTCCCACAGCCGACCAAACAACCCTCACATGTGCACCAAGCATGTCCGTGTGCTGGCCAGTGCTCTGGGCTCATGAGAGGAGCGCAGAGAAGTGTGAGGACATTAACTTCTGTCCTGAAAGCAATGTGCCCTTGTCTTCCAGCTGGGTTGTAACACATAAATAAAGTTCTAAAAGAACGTCAGAGAGAAATCACAGCCTGTGACCATAATCCAAGCCCCATAAATGACCACCTAAAATGTCAGAGTGTGGTTATCGGAGGATAGAGAGGCCTGCCTAGGCTGGAGGGTGTCTGGTAAGGCTCCTAACGCAGCATCCACCTGGGCCAGTGGTCCTGTGAAGAGAGTGTCCTCACCTGGGTTGGAAGAATTCAAGAGAGTTAGAACCCAAGGGTCCCAATGAGCTCATCTTTCCCAGCCCCTCATTTTACAAAATGGGCGCCCAAGGCCTGGAGAAGGGAAGTGAGAAGTTGCCCTGGAGTTAAACGGCAGAAAGGAGCTAGGATTTGAAGCAATCATCTGCTCCTTCTTGGTTGTTTCTTTGCCTCCCAACTGCTGCCTTTCTCTTTATTTTCGCAATGTGTCTATGCTTATGTGTGTGTGCACGCGCGTGTGCACACACCTGCCTGTGAGCGAGAGAGACAAGGAGACAGGCTCTGCAGCACCCCCTCCCCCTTGGACCCCCCTCAGAGTCCCTCTCCTTCCAGCTTCCTTGTCTCCCTCCCACCCTGCCTTCTCTCTCCCTCTGCTTTCAACTCCCTCTTCGGTGGTAGTCGGTCACTTTTCACTTTACACCTGAGCGGACACTGCAGAGCGCCTCGGAAAGGGAAAGGGGAGTGGGTGGACAGAAGGGCCAGAAGCCACTCTCTTCCCCGGCAATCCAACCTCCCTCAGGCAAGGTAGACTCCAGGTCACCCTTTGTGCTCAGCCCCATCCTCTAGGTAGGACAATCCACCCTAGGGACCTATGACAGTTTCTGCATCTCCAAAAAAGGTGAGATTACAGTCCCATTTTATGAGTGAGGAAAACAAAGTTTAAGTTGTTGAAAGACCTTTGATTAAGGTCACACAGCTAATACTAGAATCCAAACTCAGACCTCTCCAATTTTAAAGGCTAGGCTTATTCTCCATGGGCCACAGTACCCAATCTAAGGAAATATTTGCAACTCAAAAGTCTGAAATTATAACTGAGTAAAGCCAGGAAATAAATGCCTTTCCCCCTTAAACTGCCTGGGCAGAAATTCTGGCTCAGCCACTTATTAGCTGTGTGTCCCTGGACAAGTCACTTTACCTCTCTGTACCTCAGTTTCCTAGTCTGTGAGTGGGAATAGCAATGTGTGCTTAACACAACTTAATGTGTGTATGTGGGGGGAGGGGATAGGCATATGCTTGACATGACTTAATGTGTGTAAAGTCTTAGAACAGCAAGTGCAGCAGAGGCCTGGGGGCTCCTAACTCTGCCACCAACTCATTATCATTTGTACAAATCATTTTAATTTTCAGAAGATCTCAATTTGTTCAAAATCTGGCACAATTTTTCAAAAGAAAAAAGTTCATCCAAAGGACCCTTCCTTGCTGTGCAATTTAGGGTTCTAGTTTTCCTGACTCTCTCTGCAGTTCAGAAACATCAAAAAAATAAAGATAAAACATTTCCAAACCACCTTGGCTTCCTTCATCATAAGGAAGAGGCTATTCCATCAATCTCAAGCACTAGGTGTACCCTTTGACTTTGCAAACCATGCACACCTTTGCTGATTTCCATGCCAAGTCAACATCCTGGGGGACCATTTCAAATATGCAAGGCAGTCACTTCTATTGCTCTGTGTAGCATGGAAACCCCTTGCCACCACCAACTTAGAAGCAGGAAGAACCCCTTAGCCCCAGTGTTGGCAGGTGATAGGGCTGATGTGTAACTAGAAGAGTCCAGTCCTTGTTCTCTTACCTGTCCATCTATAGTGGGAAGGAAATGGAGGCCCAAGAGGCATAAGGCCTTAGGTGAGTACTATGTGCCAGGCACTGTTCTATAAATTTGACATATAACACAGGTCATCCTCAGAGAAGCCCTGTGAGATAGGTGCTGTAATAATTGCCATTTTGCAGCAAAAGATACTGAGGCACAGAGGAGCTGAGTAGGCTGCCCAGGGTTTCACAGCTAAGAGGTGGTAGGGCTGAGATTTGAATCTAGTGATGGATATAGGTAGTTGCTGAGGCACACCATCTCCATTGCTGTGACTCTGAACCTTAAAGCATGCCCAGATTGTTTGCCTAGAGTGTTTTTCCCTGCCCCCTTCAACAAACCAAAGGCTCTTTTTCTGTCAGACTTCATTGCTTTCACTGGGAAGCCTTCTCTAAGCTCTATGCTCAGGTTTGGCTCCACTATTTTGCTCTATAATTACTTACGTAATATTGGCCTTTCTCTTTAAACCTTAAGCAACTTGAAAGCAAGGACAAGTCCTGTTTTATTCTCTGCTACCCGCCTGTGTCTAACATGTGCTTTGCAATATTAAACACTCATGAACAATTGAGCTAATGGATGAGTAAATGAGTAACTGGATTATTCCTTTCCCCATTCCCAGGAAGTTTCAAATGTATCCTATGTTTGAACTTTTGTTGATTTTGTCACCAGGCATTTGATGGGACTCTACTATATGTGAGGCCCTGTGAATATGTATGTCATACTCACATTTCATCAAAATATGGGCTGGCTATGAGTCCTTTGCCAGCCTTCTCTGGGTAGGAAGGTTTTGATCATGTAAAGGGATGATGTTGTTGGTTTCAGGTTCATCAGAAGCTCTAACCATAGGGGCCCACCCTATACTAGTAGACTCTGAAAGTGTCAACTATCGATGGGCCTTTGTCTCATGCTCTGAAGTGGCTCTGGCCAGGTGTCATCCCAATTGCATGCAGCTAGAGCAGAATCAAGATGCAGGGACTCTCTGGAAAATCAACCCTCCTCAGGCCAGGTAGTACATCTTGACAGCCTTGCATCAACAGCCTAGTTTGGAGGTCCTTGGCCTTCTGCCACAAGGTCCCAGCATTTTAGTCTAAATCTCAGAACTGAAAGAAATTGGTTTGTGAGACACTGACTGACATTTATAATACTTTCTCAATAGTGGACACCTTTGTGGAGGGGTATGTCTGTTGATGCATTTGCAGATAACCAAGTGTGCCTCTTTGCTTTCAAATATAATTCCATAAGTCAACACCAATCTTTTTTTGTCCAATATGGATGGCACGTTCACTGATTTAATCACGGCTACAATGTCTTATTGACTTAGTGGGAACCAGATTAGCCTGCCTATTACCAGGCATTATATAGGGTAAGGACACCTTGAAGGTTTGGTTGGTTAAAGTGGCTCAAATAGGAAAATGTGAAGACTTTTATGCAGAAACATTGGTATTTGAGGACACAAATAAGTCCTCAGCCCAGGAGTATTCCACAAATTCACACATATCCATATTCATGTGCACACACCTGTGTGATCACAGAATTGTAGATCAAAGCGGGAAGAGCACTTAAGAGACAAATCTACTGGCTCAGAAATTTCTAGACTTTTTAGTTTGAAGCTCTATTTTTAAATGGAGGCTTGGGGGGAGAACTGTAATATATAAAACACAGAAAAAGCAGAGCTACTTGGGTGGATAAGAGAGGGTGGGGATCTAGGACCCCATCTTTCTGGCCTTCTTCTAATCCAGCATAGTAACTTCTAAAGTACCTGCAACCAGGAACATAGCTTGAAAGGTCATGGATCTGGCCGGTGCCCTTAGTCTGCAGATCAATTCCTGTAGAAGACTAATTCCTGTAGAGGTAGGATAATTGACAATTACCTCAAGGACAGACAACTCCTAGAGTTCAAAGATAGGACAGAACTTATGAGGCTGTTCCTAAACCTCTTCTCCTAACACTTCTTATTTATAACCTGGATCACAATACACTATACACACACACACACACACACACACACACAAAAGTCAATGACGAGATCTCATTGGTTCACAAGAGAAAAACTGAGGCTGAGAGGAAACAGGATTGACGCTTATAAGAAATCATAGAGGGTAAGCAAAGACTTTCTATCCCTTCATTCCTCCACATATATGAAACACACTATGGGCCCCTGCCCTCTAGGAGTTCACAGTCTCTTAGGACAGAGGAGAAGGACAAATCTCAAAGACAATACTGAGAGTGGCCTAAGAGAGAAATAAAGTGCTTTGTGGTTCACATTCCAAGTACCAGCACATATTAAGGAGCAGAGACAAATGTCCTGATCTCATGGAAATCGGCTAGGTTCTTCTCAGTATAAAGATGCAGGCCACTGCAGGTGCTTTGTGGATGGACAGGAGATGAATGAATCAGATGGACTGCACTGGTGGTTAGGAGGCAGGCTGGACAGTGGGGAGAAAGCAAGCCCAGGAGTCTTGTTACCGGTAGCACTATGGTTTCTGTCTCTTACTAGCTTGCTACATTGGGCGGGAGCTACTCAATTAATGTAAGCCTCAGTTTTCTAATTCCTCATTTGTGAATGGAAGTGATAAGAGTGCCTGTTTTATAGGGTTAGTATGAGAATTGCATGAAATAATATAAAGAACTTCGCACAGTGTCTACTACATAGTACAGGTTGGATACCTATCAGGCACTGTGGTTGTTACTGTCATTACTGTTTTAGCCAAAAATCTGCCTCCATGACTTCTACCCATGCACTGATCCTGGCCTACCTTTCAGAGCCTCAGAGAACAAATCTTCCACCTCTTCCCTGTGATAGCCCTTCTGAGATACAAATACATCTTTCACTTAACCTCTCAGTCTTCTCTTATTTTTTCAGCTGATCATCCCCATTTTTTCCGAGCGTCTCTAATGTAACAAGACTTTTCAAACTGCACTTCCCTGTAACTGTCCTCTCCGTGAGGCTGTCATCTAAGATGCTATTTGACAATTTGGAGAAACTGGGCATGTTCAGCTTGTGCTATTCAGCATATAAAGGGCAAGTTCTTTAATTTTCCCTAATCTTTCTCCTTCTAGATCTCAAGGGGGTGGGGTGGAAGGCGTGCCCTTTCCTGCGTCCCAGGAAAATAAACCTGCTTCCTTGCTCCTTTCCCTTAATGAAGTGAGACGCTCTTTCTTCCTTCTGGCGGGCGTGGCGTGGGCACAGGCAGGATGATGAGGGCTGAACAGCTTGTACGTGACCCCTTGAAAGAATCCAAGAGAAAGGGAATCCAGCTTTGAAGATAAAGCTTTTCATCCTTCTAAAGCTGTGTTTCTGTACACCTGCCTCCTGTTCTCTCAGGCTTCTTGCTTAACCCAGTCCCTGGATTTAAAGCAATTCTAAAAACACCTAACCTCTTGACCCAGTGATAATGATGATGGTGGATGTGACGACAGTAATAATAGCTAACATTCATTAAGCACTTACTGTGTGCCAGGCACAGTTCTCAGTACTTAATTGTATTAATTCTTTTAAGCCTACACCAATTTGATGATGTAGGTGCTATTATAACCTGCATTTCCGAAGACCAGAGAACTGAGCCTCAGAGAGGCTAAGTACCCAGTAAGCACGCATAATCAGTTCTTTTGTTTCCAAATGCATGTGCTAATTAATAGCCATAATGACGGCCCAGAGCCTCTTCAAGATCCTTAAAGCATTCTCCGAATCTGAATCTTCACAGCAAGATGAAATCACGTCCAATGTAGTTTATAGCGTTAAACATCTCTTTAGGATATCGTAATTACTTGAAACGCCTTTTCATTTTAATCCTTTGAAAATTATGATTGACATGTGATAGATGGAGTGACTATATTAACTAGTTTACATAATTGAGCACTTTACTCCCAGTCATTGTACGCAAATGGTTTTTCAGCATTGTTGCCTCATATGGTGGGCATAGAGGGGAGGGGACAGGTTCTAACCCCAACTAATTCAGCAACCTGCCACACGACTTTAAGATACTATTCTCTTTTGACCTCAGTTTCCCACTGACACAATAAAGAGTCTGTTCTGATCTCTAAAATCTTGACTTCTGGGTAACTCAGACGTGAGCAAACTCTGGCCCATGGGTCATATTTAACCACCATCTGATTTGGCATGGCTCACAAGCTAAGAATGAATGTGGTTTTATATTTTTAAATCAGTGGGAAAATCCAAAGAAAGATAGTTTACAACATGTGAAAATTAAACAGTATTAAATTTCAGTATCCACAGCTAATTTTTATTGGGATAGCTGTGCTCATTCATTTCTGATTGTCTACATATGGCTGCTTTCATGCCACAGTGGCACAGTTAAGTAGTTGAGATAGAAACCAGATGGTCTGCAAAGGCTGAAATATTACAATCTGGCCCTTTACACATAAAAACTTGCTGTTCCCTGGTACAGATGTGAGGTAGGTGGGTACTAATAAGCTTCAGATAAACCAAAAGCTTATCACTGTCCTCTTAAATAACCTTAGGAGATTGGTGTCAAAGAGAGAAAACCTAGTGGTGTCCCATGGTGTTCTTTCAAGACAGAAAGCTGTATTTGAAGGTCCCTGCTTTAGCAGGGTGAGACATTTATTCTAGCTTATTGACTGTATCAGCTGTGAGGTTCTATGCCCTCTGTGCCAGGGGCAATCTGGATACACCATCCTAAAGCTAAATTCATGTGCTTTTCCTCTGAAAGGACAGTATAACCCATTAGTGAAGGAGACAGATTTTATGATTGGACCACAGTTTGCATCCTCACTTGCTGTATGATCTCACGGGAGTTTTCAAAGGTCTCTGTACCATAACTGCTCAACAGAAAATTAGGATGGATACACACTCACTCATTTATGCAAATAAGTATCCGATGTCTACTGTACACATTTACCTCTCAGAATTGTTGAAGGAATTAAACAGGGAGTATCTATATAAAGCATTTCACAGAATACCTAGATCAGGATAAGCACTTAAGCAAGGTTTAAAATAAATCTAGGGATGACTTTCAATTGATTACCTAATTTTCTGTTTTCAAATGGCAGTAACTCAAACCTCTTAAAAGATTGTTTGGACAGAGTTATGTAAGGCAAAGGAAGTGGTATTTCAGCCATTGTTGTCATTGGTGTTATTTTTATAAGTAATGCTTCTGAAGCTGAATTTCAGTAGAGTATTTGACAGCACCAGTGTTCTTTCATTCCAGGCCAGGGGACCACAAATTAAGCAGGGCTCTCTTAACAGACTATAACAAAGCTTCAGTACATACATCAATTTACCTTCCCTGTCCTGCCACTGCTACTCCCTGTCCCTCTGTCTAGTGACTAATAGATGATTTCTGACCGACAAAGTACAACAGAATTATCTGAGGAGTTATTTTTTAAATAATATTATAAAGGTAATGCATTCACATGATAAAAAAGATATTGCAAAAGGGTATAAAATAAAAAGCAAACTCCTCTACAGTCTCATACTTTGTGAACATTTTAAACCTTTTCTGTATTTGATTATGATGGTTTCCTCCACACTTCTACAAAGTATGATTTTTTTCTTGCTTTATCAACTTTAATTCCCTGTCTGACTTTCCATTAGAAAGATGATGAATCATCTCATACTATCCCCCACATCCACTCCTCAACGTTTGTTACTTATGCTATTATCTGGAGTTCTTCTGATGATTGCCTTTATAATCGTAATCTCCTGAATCTTGATTTTTGATTTGCCAGTATTAGAGCTTTCTCAAACTAGAGAACTTGTTTCTTTTTTAGGGCTACCAAATGACAGTCCTTAGGGATGGCTGCATTGCCAAAGCTGCCTAAGGTGCTTCTGTGTCCCTCAGGTGAAGGACCATTATCCTGAGAGCTGGCAGTTTATCTGTCAGTGCCTTTGCCCTTGAATGAAGATAGCAGACATAGCATCTTTCTTCACCCACTCATTAGTCACACATGGGACAGAGTGAAATGCCACAAAGGTATGGAAGAAACAGACAAAAACATAATGACCTAGTAGCTCCATTTTAGATGAGAAATAGTCCATCAGGCTGTAAAGAGCAACATGTATTACCAGGGATCGGGGGCAGTGGAAGGAGTCTGGGTTCAGACCTGCATTCTCATGCTGAATTATGTGAACAACACTGAATAACTTGAATAAAAAGCACCCTGTATGTTAATTTCATTTTTATTCTGTAGCCACAGTGTATGTAGGAATGGACTGAGCATTTGGGAGCATGTTATAAAATGGGCAAAGTGGCTCACAGAGAGTGGTGACAACCAAACATCATAGTTAAAACTTTTAATAGAATACAATTAGCAATGTAGTGTCCTCATACAATACTATATAATTAATAGCACAAATAAAGCAGATAAGGAAAAATGCATTAATTATGAAACATTACCCCTCTAAGGTTTTTTTTAATATAATGAAAAACAAAATTAGAAAATGACTTAATTAAACAACATTTAATGAGAGTCCCCGGGGGAACAGAGTGAAGGAGTTGAATTTTCCAGTTAACCATCACACAAGGAGTTAACGCCTTTATTTCCCCTTCTTAGTAAGAACATATTTCTACGTTGGCGTAGTCCATTTTCTGGCGTTATAGAGAAATCAAGTCAAGTAATACTAAGGGACTTATTTCTCAGGGATTAAGCACCATGTAGAGATGCAAGGTTATCATTACCAGCAGGAAATTTTAAATAACAGGAGAGACGTCAGCTATTAGATGAACATACATTGATGCTCTGAGTTATTGCCTAATTTTGTTTCTTTTGCTTAACATCACAGCTCTGAGTGTGTTTTATCCTTCTTTCTTCATCCTTTCTCAGAGAGACAAGAAAGTTTGATTGGATGATCACATCAGTTTGATTATATGTCACCAAGGTTTGGCTCCACTAACCTTGTAGTCAGACGTTCTGGCGATGGGGTTGAATGGCTCTTAAGTTTGAATAAACTCTGCCATTTCCTTTGGCCTCCATTATGTTTGAGATGGAAATGTACAAAATGTCTAGGAGCTTGCTACACATATTTCTTTTTAATTTCAGATTAATATGAGCGTACAAATATTTAGGTTACGTTGTTTTCACTTCCAAGAAAAGTTCACGTTGTCCTTGAGCCCTTCACCCAGGGGATTTGCTATATGCACCTACAGTGTGCACATTAGGTGAGAACTTGCCAATACCTCTCCCTGTCCCTCCTCCCACCTCCCCCTCACTTAAATAAACTTGTGTTTTTCTTTCGTGTGGACATGTAGTTGTTTATATAATGGTTTCACATTAGAATTGAGTACATTGGATACTTGCTTTTCCATTCTTGTGATACTTTACTAAGAACTATGTATTTCAACTCCATCCAGGTAAATATAAAAGATGTAAAGTCTTCATCCTTATTGTGGCTGAATAGTACTCCTTGGTATACCTGTGCCACAATTTGTTAAACCGTTCATGAGTTGATTGGCATTTGGGTTGCTTCCACATCTTGGTCATTGTGAATTGAGCTGCAATCAACTTTCCAGTGCAGATGTCCTTGTAAAATTATTTTTTTTCTTCTGGGTAACTAACTTTTGCTATAGATTTTCAAGTGATGGGCTGTGACTGCAGGAGGTGATTTCCATTTTATTCTCTCAGTAGTTATTTTATTATCAAGTTGTTCTTTTTAAGGTCTCTAAAAACTATGGAAAATCTCTCCACTGAGTAGTAGCTTTTAACCAGTCCTGGGGTGACTGTGCACTTAGACAGTGTAACATCTTGGAATGTATTGGGTAGAGGGACCTAATTCTGACTTCCCCTTTACTGACAGCTGGCTAGTACTGTTGTGCAAATCACTTACCTCTGAGAAATTCTGTAAATGGTGGCTGTAGAACAAGTTAATCTCAGAGGTCTTTCCAAACGGAGTTTCTCTTTTTTACAAAATTCATCCGCTGGCATTTGCTGCTTGCTGGTCATATGTCTCCTGACTAACTGGCATTCTTGCTTGAGGAAAGTCTCTGTTTTTCATTGAACAAATATATATCATGTACCTACTCTATGGCAGGCATTGTTCTAGGTGCAGGTTCTAGGACACATCAGTGACTAAGACCGGAAAGGTCCTGCTCTCATAAAGCTGACATTCTAATGAGAGAAGAGAAGATCAGGAAACACAGAGTGAACAAGAGAGTCTCGAATGGTGAGAAGTGCTCTGGAGAAACCTAGCAGGGCGCTGAGATAGAAGTGATTGCGCCGGGTGTTGAGGGTGACTCTATCAGGGTCTTCCAAAAGCAACTCCTAAGACAAGGATTCAAATGCAAGTGGTTTCTTTGGGTGCAATCCCCGAGAAACACGAGTAGGAAATCAGGGAAGGGAGGGCAGCCTAGGAAGGTACATCACAAAGACACACTGCCGGCAACTGCAGGAGCACAGTCCCTCTCTAGATGTTAGTGCAGAACATGCTTTGGGTTGTGCCACCCAGGAAGGAGGATTCTGAGGCATTTATCTCCTAACTCCCTATCTGTTATTGGTTAAGAGCTGCTTCTAGGTGCATTAACTCCCCAATATGACTGGCTTACCTTGCAGGCAGGAAGAATAGCAAGTGTTTGTAGTTAGTACATCAAGTAGAATACCAGTGTATAAAGGTGAGTGGAAATGAAGGCTGCTGACAGTGTCTACCACAGAGCAAAAAATTGAATCTTTAGATAAGGGGTCAAGTAAGGCCTCTTTGAAGAGATGTCATTCTAGCTAAGATCCCAAATATGGAGGGAGCCAGCCAAAAAAGGTCATCATTATCAGGCAGAGACAATCGCAAGGACAAAGACATTGAGTGCTCCTAAGCTTTGTTTTTCCATTTTATCCTGCAATCCCATTATTAGGTATCTACCGAGAAGAACAAAAATCATTTTACAGCAACGACGTTTGCACTAGAATGTTTATTGCAGCCCAATTCATAGTTGCCAAGTTGTGGTAGCAACCCAAATGCCCATCAACCCCTGAATAGATTAAAAAATTGTGGTATATGTATACCATGGAATACTATTCAGCCATAAAAAGACAGAGAGTATCTTTCATGTTTACCAGGATGGAGTCAAAACACATTCTTCTTAGTAAAGTATCTCAAGAAGGAAAAAAAAAGTATCCAGTGTGCTCAATACTATTATGAAACAAATATATAAATACACACTCATATAAATGATAAAACATAAATGATAAACATATAGTCTAGCCAGAGAGGGGTGAGGAGGGAGAGGGGAGGAAAGGTGGAAGGGCGATTGGTGGGAGAAGAGAGGGAATTTGGTGGGATCTCACCTAATATGCACAATGCAAGGATGTATTTCAAAATAACTAAGAGTAAATTGTAAATGTCTTACAACAAAAAATAAGAAGCAAGGTGATAGATATCAGTTTAACCAGTTTGATTTAAGCATTCCACGTTATATATCAAGTCATCACATTGTACCCTGTACATGTATATAGTTATGATTTTAATTAAAAATTAAATTTTAAAAAATGAGGTAAAAAATAAAAAAAAAAAACAATAAAGAATCACAGACCTGTAGAGACACAGGTGGGGGAGAGGTATCTCTAAATCATGAAGTCTATTCTTTCACATGAGAAAACTGGACGAAGGCCATGAGCAATTCAGAGATGCAGACAGGGCTGTAAGACCCAAAGATGGAGTTGGGACCAGCACTCAGTTCTTTTGGCTGCCAGTGAGGAGCTTTCCCTGCCTCCATCATACTAATCTCCCATTTCACTCATGGGGATTCGGCAGTTCCCCCGAGCTGTGCAACTGAAAGGGCATTGGCTTTATGCTCCAATACCTGCAGCAGACCCCCAATTATACAAAAAAATTAAAAAGACCCTCATGTTGACACAAGACTCCCACCAGTCTGGGGTGGCCACTCTGACCTCACTTCCCACCCTCTCTCTGGTCACACATGGTGTGCAGTGACACCAGCCTCCTTGCTGTCCCTTCAACATCCTCCCACCTCTGGGGCTTTGCTCAGAATGCTCTTCCCCAAATATCCCCAAAGCTCAGTCGCAAGCTTGGCTTTCCTCAGATCCCTGTGCCAACACCACCTCCTCGAGGAAGCTCATCCTGATCATTCCCTTCAAAGCATTGCTCCCCTGGCTCTCCGCGCCCCCCCCCCATTCAGTCAGCTTTGTCTTTCTTCCTAGGACCCATTGCTACCACCAGTTTACTGTACTAGATTGAACTTTTCTATGCTGCATATTTACTTGCTTGTATATTGCCTGTTTTTCCCATAGAATATAAGCTCCATGAGAGAAGGAATTCATTTTATTTGCTCTTATAATAGTATGCTATAGCTTTTCAAAAACATCTATTGAATAACTAATGAGCAAGTGCATGAGTGAACAAATGGCCTTAGTTCTGGTCCTCTCTCTGCCGCTAACTCACTGAATGAAAGACTTTGTGCAAGTCAGTTTCTCACTGTGTTTCAGTTTCTTTATCTGCCAAGCAGACATTTAAATTTTACCTTATACATAGTAAAGCAATAAAGTGAAAGGGGGCCATTGGTATGAAAGTGCTGTCTATTATTGAATATTATGCACAAATACAAGATTTCCTTCTCAGGTTGAAGGCTTCTTGAGTTTGAATGAACTTCACCACATGAGCTGGGAAGTCTGGTTCTGATAAAGAATGCTCATGGATGTAGAGTTGATTAGGCCTCCTCAGTGATAAAGAGCTGGTCTGTTACACAGGAAAGCACACAGTGAGGGAGGGGGATAAAGACCCACGCCAGAGCCCAGTCTCTTCCACCTTGGTGGCCTGTGGAACTCATAGGAGCTCACCCCAATGAACTTCAGACTCCTCTACTCCTAAATAGGTGGAGGGAGGGAATTTGTCCGATATATTTGTCCCGTCTATCTGGAGCACCGTAATAATTTTGGGTGACACGTACTGATCACTCACTCTGTACCACACACTTGACATTTGCCACCATAGTACATCTTCTGCCCAACCTCCTGAGCTCCATTATTCAGATAAGAGAACTGTCAGGTAACCTAGCCCATGGTAGTATAACTAGTGGCTTTTAAGTGGCAGAGGCAGCACTTCAGCCCTGGCATGCCAGCTCCTGATCAAGTGCTTTTCCCCATTGTGCTAACTTTGTGCACTAAGTGGTAACAGGTTCGGAAGGGAGGGAGACACAGCCATTGCTTTGTTGAGTCAGCTCCACAGAACAGGATGGGAAATCATGTGATTCTGCAGCACAGGAAGTCGATCTAACCTGGCAGCATGTTCTGACTTCTCCCTCCTTGCTCCTCCTCAGGGCTTCATGGACATTGACTTGAACAAATTCAAGGAGAGCGGGGCCAATGTGACAGGTTTCCAGTTGGTGAACTACACAGACACCATCCCAGCCAAGATCATGCAGCAATGGAAGAACAGCGATGCTCGAGACCACACCCGGGTGGACTGGAAGAGACCCAAGGTCAGGACACCAGCAGCTGGCAGCAAAGGACCAGCCTCTCCCCCAGATTTTTAGACAGTGTTAGTCTTTGGAAAGGAATGGGTTTTCTAAAAGGAACACACTAAGGGAGATATATTCGTAAAGATAGATGGGTGTGAAGTGCAAGGGTCAGACCACCCAAAACTATAATGGTTTGAACAAGTCAGACACTTTGTTTTTCTCTGATGTAAACAAAGTTTAGGTGTCAGCAGTCCAGGATGCATGCAATGGCTTCACAATCATCAAATGCCCAGGATTCTCTTACTGCCTTGCTCTGCTGTCCTCGGCATAGGGCTGCTACCTTAGAGTCCAGGATAGCTGCTTAAATCATAGCCATTTCCTCAGTGTTTTGCCCAGCAGAAAGGAAAAGAAGCCACACAGATGCACTGACCGTATTTTCTCAGATGCATTGACCATATCTCAGAAAGTTAAACCCTGGGCTGGAAAGTGGCGGTTCTTCTCTGGGCAGGGCCACCATGTAGCACAGCTCAGGGGGGATGCTTATTGCTCTGTGGCTGAAACTTCCTTGGGTTATGTCGTGAGGTGGCCCTTCCTCTGGTCAGCTATGTGCCCAGCTGAAAATGAGAACCTCAGAGGGTCAGCTCTCAGTTATGTGCAGACTACCTGCCTCTCACTCACCAGCAAGGCAGCTCTAAATCCTGTGACCAAAATCGAGAATGGTTTAGAATAAGGATAGAAAGTAATTTTTTCCCTTATATAAAATCAGATAGGTTGATAGTGGCTGTGTGGAGGATTGTGTTGAGAAGGATTCTGAGGCTATGTTTATTTAGCTGGGGCAAGCAGTGAATCTTTGCCAGACTTTGTCTTGCCCCACGCTCAATTTATTGTTGTAAGTGGTGGACCATTTAACTAAGGTGTTCCTCATTGTGCTATTGTTTAAACTGATTTAACTCTTCATGGATGAAGACTCGTCTTGATGTGAGTTTAAATAAACAAAATCCCAAGATGTGCTTTAAAACAATGAGCAAACCACAGAAAAGTTCATTCATATGTGAATACTTCACTTGATTTTCAAATGATTTGAGGAGATTAAAAAATAACATAAATGTAATTTCATTTTTTAAAAAAGAAGTGAGAGAATTAAAGTTAAAA
>NW_003852398.1:22633638-22639423 GCF_000181295.1 Otolemur garnettii | reverse complement strand
GTCAACCATGACACCACCTGAAAGTGCAAATAATCCCTCCCTGGATCACCACGTTCCCTCACTCATACCCTGCGTCTGGCCTCCTGTACCAGAAAGCACGTTCCCAAACAGAGCCCCATGCCGCCCTCCCCGGCTGTTCTCTCTGGTAGTTACCTGTCTCCATTCCTCCCACCAGTACACCTCTGCGCTTACCTATGACGGGGTGAAGGTGATGGCTGAGGCTTTCCAGAGCCTGCGCAGGCAGAGGATTGATATCTCCCGCCGGGGAAATGCTGGGGACTGTCTGGCGAACCCGGCTGTGCCCTGGGGTCAGGGGATTGACATCCAGAGAGCTCTGCAGCAGGTAAGGCTGGTTAATGGTTGCCCCACCTCAGGGGAGCCTCGGTCTTGGGCAAAACACAACTGTTTTTTTTTTTTTTTTAAGGAAGGGCACACCTGAAGTTTGGAACAATGACTGCGTTGCATTTGGGTCTCTCGACACACACGAAAGCCCACATAAAACATTTTTTTAAAGCAAATAATGTGGCATAATCACTTCTTATAGTGTAAAAGCTGTGTTTTCTGCTTAGCAATTAGGCTGAAAAAGGAAAGCTGGTGATTTTCTGTGTTTAGAAAGGGGACTTGAAACTGGAATGGGATGAAACTGAGCCAGGTGAGCAGTCTCCTGGAGACCCGCCCTCTTGCCATGATTTTCTGGATTTTTCTATTACCTTTGCTCTCTGCACACATTCTGTGAGGACCTACTGTGTGTGGTGGTGGGGGGGCCAGAAAATATTTCTTAGTACTTCTGATGCTACCTTCTTGCTTCTCGGCACTGCAGGCATCAATTTTGTTGGCCCTTAAGAACAGATACAAAACAAAGATAAAAAATATCTGGGCCCATTCCAATCAACTGGCCGTGCAATGGATTCTGAGGCTGACTCCAGGTAGAGGGGGAAGTATAACTATTCCGTCAGTGATGTGTCTGCTGTGGAAGCGGGATGAGGCAGTGGTACATGTGGGTGTATACTTAACATCCCTGGGTTAGAGGATCCTGCCCACATGCCTCAGCTTTGTCATTTTTGGAGGGCCTCGAAATCTCTAGAAGCACCTCAAGCCCAGGCTATGGTCGTAACAAATAGCACCGTATTATCCTCTGATGCCTCCTGATAGAGAGGATGTCTTTCCAAAGGCCCTGGAAAAGGATGGCATTGCTTACTGCACAATGAAGTCAGGGCGTCGGGCATAGTGGTGAGCCAGCAGCAGCAGGACCAAATGGTGCCAGTGCCCTTTGGGACCCCACTTCCCAACCAGTGGTGTTGCCTGGGTAAGACTTTGAGGACTACATTCAGCAGAAGATGAAGTGAGGCTCCCGGGGGGTGGGGGGAGAGGCACGTTTCTGAATGAGGGAGAAACATAGAGCAAAATGTACAACGATTTCCATTTGTTTGCCAACCACACGTGCACAGCGTGAGCAGTTTTCACAACCTGGAGAAAGAGACGGGAAAGGAACCTCACCAGCTGTTCCTCAGCCCTGATGAAGCGCCTTGTCGTAGAGGAGAATGAGGAGTTCTGTCCTTTGGAAAGAAGCTTAACGGCAGCCCTGCTAACTGTGGGAGGACCGTGCACAGGACCTCCCCAGCCATTTTTGCCTCCCCGGGTCCCTCCACAAAGTGGCCTCCAAGTCACCAGGCAGCAAACAGCAGACACGAGGCAGCTTCCAGAATGATTGCCAAAGGGGCAGTACCTCCCCCTCAGCTTATTTAAAATGCAATTGCAGGCTTCACAGTCGAGACAGATTCTGTTTGCAATGTGAGATGATTTCCGAAGGTCCCAGGGACTGGCCCTCTTCACAACCCTCCCAGCTCCCTCGCCTCTCCCATCTTAATGGAGTCCCTGAAAGGGTATTCTGATGCCACTATGGCAGTGATGAAGCCTGTGAGGTGAGGCAGGGTGGCTGGAAGGGCTGTAAGCCAGCAGGCAGGAGAGCTGGGCTCCGTGCCCAACGGGGCCCCTGGCTCTCTGGGTAACCTTGACATATTCATTTAGCTCTCCTGTAGACTTCCCTTTCCTTATCCTTGAAAGTGAGGAGTCAAGTCTCAACGGGCTCTGGGAATTTCCAGTCTCAATTTTATTTTCTTATGGTGCAACCCACATCCTTCTGGTTATAATATATACTCATTTTCTACTTCTGCCCTCATAGGGTTTGAGCAGTTGCTTTAGTCAGAAGAATATTGACCTCTTTTCTTTTGTCTTAGAGCCAAGATGCATGTGCATGCCTGCACTCCTTCTTTTAATTAACTGCTTCCTGAGGCCCTACTGTGTGCTCTGGACAAGAGAAGAAACTCCCTCCAGTGTCTAGGGAGAAAACAAAATAAAGAAAAACTGTCTCGCAAAAACAAAACAAATAACAAAAAAGCCAGAACATTTTGACCCTAAGATCAGAGGTTCAAACTGATTCCTTTTCAAATCTTCATAAAGCACCTAGAATCAAAAGAGTTTATTGCTAAAAGAGACCTTAGAGATTACTGACTCTCATTCCTCCTCACTTAGTAAGTGAGACAGCAGATCTAGAGTGTGTAGTGACTCACCCAGGATCACACAGCCGCTTAGCAGTGGAGGCTACACCACATGCCAATTCAAGGTTCCTCCTCCTGCCTAAGCCAAGCCTGTCCTATGGCTTAGGGGTATTGTGAGCAGTGACCACTGGGGCCTTCCTTCATGCAGTGATGGCCACTGTCCATCCATTCCCTCTTCTAGACCACCATGGGCTGGGTTGATCATGATGGTAACCAGTCCTTGGAACCGAGGGCTTGGAAGCTCAGATCTCTCTGCTGTCCTGACCACTGGCCTCTGGATGGCACAGTGGAAGGAAATACATGAGTCAGGAAATATGTGAGTCGGCTTGTGTTAGAGCTAGGATGTCTGAGTTAGCCCCAGAGGCCCAGCACAGCCTTCCTGGGGGGCCAGCAGGCTGGGGAGTTAAATTCTAACAACATGGCAGTAACAGCTTTGATGCCATAAGGGCTTTCTATGTCCCAGGCTGGGGACATTTATATGCATTGTCTCACTGAGTCCTCCATGATGCCCAGAGGTAGCTAGTTTTATTAAGTGTATTTTGCAAATGGAGAAACCGAGCTTCAGATAGGTTATAAAACTTCCCAAGATTGTACAGCTAGCTAGTGAACGCCAACCCACATTTAGTTGACACTCCTCTCTCTGTGCTTAACTGCTCTGACACCCCAAAGGCCCAGCCTGACAGGCAAGACTCAGGAGCTATGGCTCAGCCCCCAGCAAAGCATGGATGGCCTTGGGAAATATCCCCCAACCCTGTTGTGATTTTCCTAGCAGAATGAAGATAATCAGCCTGCCTGCCATCTAGGGAGCTGTTCAGAATATTAATGTGCCCATGTCCTGGAAGCCCTGGGTGCTCCAGGAAGGAGGCGGGATTAGGGTACCCATATGTTGCCTTCTGGCTGGCAGAGAAGACCCAAATCCCCAAGTCAGGTTCTTAACATTTAGAAGGTTATAGGCATTTGAGGATGACTTAACAACAACATCAACAACAAAATCTGTTCACTCTTTATCTCAGAAATATGCACACATGTACTTATACATATTTTTGCATGACCAGGAGGGGTAGAAACAGAGATGGTCATAGACGCTCACCCCAGGACCTCACATTTAGAATATAAGCCTTGAATAGTGACCGTCTCTCTTAGTCTGTTTTTATAGTCTGCCAGCCAACAGCAGTTAAGTACATGGAAGTGAAGATATGCCCAGCTTTGCTAGACGGAGTCTGCAGAGGGGTGAGCCATTAGAGTGCTGAGACATAGTCCCTGCCTTTTAGGACTCACAATCCAGTTCCAAAGGCAAGATAAGCCTATGGGAAATAATAGCAAGGAAGGTGCAGATTAAGGACTGTAGGTGCTGTGGCTCGTCACAGCAGAAGGCCATCACTGAGCAGCCTGGATGTGAACAAAGCCTCCTGCAAGAGCGTGATGGGGCCTTTTGATAGCGAGAGATGTAGACTGGAGTAGCCTAAGCAAATTGAGATAGATGGCCACATACACCTTAAAGGAAGGGAGAACTTGAATAAGGAGTAAATCAGGTTTGGGTGGGGACACCAATGAGACTCAGCAGGAGACCAGAGGAAGGGTAGAAGGTTAGCATCCTGCCGGCCTGGGAGAGAGTTAGGATGAGAAGAGCCAGGCTCGAACTGAGGCTCCACCAAGCACTATTTAGGGAATTTTGAGCCAATTGCCCAAGTTTTCTAGCCTGGATTTCCTCATCTTCTAAATAGACATAATCCTTTTAGCACCACCTCTCCCACTGGCTTGTTATAAGAGTCAAAATTATCAGAAAGCATAGTGTATATTCTTCTGTGAACTTCATCAGGGAAACTGCACGAGAGAAACCAAGATTATTCTTTCCACTGTTCAGATGGAAAAGTGAAAGCTCAGAGGGGTCCTCATATTTGCCCTGGCTTCAATAACTAAGATGTGGGGCAGCTGGGACGCAGGCCACAGGCCTTACAAGTGAGCATCCAAGAGGAGGGACCCTCAGGAGCAGTCTGTAAAGGTGTAATACAGGGAAAAATAGTTACAAAATATTCTCTAGGTGTTGTCCACCTCTTTAAAAATTTTGTAATGAATATTTTATAAAAAAAAAAAAAGACACATTTAGCTACAATTTCCTATTTTCTCTATGCACAGTGACTTTCTGAGTGACTTTTGGGACACCCTATAGAAGTCCTGGGTCCAGAGTGGCTTGTCTTTCTCCCCCAGGGCTACTTTTCAGGTTCCAGTGGGGGAGGAGGAGAAGAGTCAGTGCTGACAACAGACAAAGATTCATTCCTCAACCAAACTTTACTCAGGCTCCCAAACTTCCACCTAGGCCATGGGTGCATTTCTTATAAAATCCAATTTTAACAAAGAATCCTGCTAAGTCAGTTTAGCAAGACCCCCACGGTTGGGTTCTTCATCCCCCATGTGATGTCTGATCTCCCTGCCCTATTATCCCTGATGTCTCCTCCTAGTAATTTTCTATTCACTGACCCCCATCCTGTCCTGGGTTATTAAATTCCCACTTGCCTAAGCTATATTCAGAGTTGAGCCCAGTCTCTCTCCTATTACAACACCTCATTGCCATTGTCCCTATACTGTAGCTATGATCCTGAATAAAGTCTTTCTTACTGTCCTCGAAGATAAGTGTCATTGAATAATTTCCTCATTAAGATGCCTAGGTCATTAACCCGAACTCCTGGTACTAGGTGGGAAAGAAAAGGTATGCTTTGGCCTCCCACTGGTGGCAGACACTGAGCAGGAACCCAGTACCATTTACAGGAAATGTAAGGTTTAATCCAGGCGTCCTCAAACTATGGCCTGTGGGCCACATGTTGCCCGCCAAGGACATTTATCTGGCCTGCCGGGTGTTTTTGCCGCTGCTGCCTGTCCTGCTTAGCAGCTGACTCGTCCCAGGGCCCACAGTCCGGCCCTCCAACAGTCTGAGGGACAGTGAACTGGCCCCCTGTTTAAAAAGTTTAAGGACCCCTGGTTTAATCCTTCATCTTCTATGGAGGGAGTTGGGCTCCAGGATAGTGATAGGAGTTCCGGGAGCAGGAACAAGGAGAAACACCCAGGTTCCATCAGTCTGACCTCAGTTCCCTGAAGAGTGGGGAGGGAGGATGCCTGCCCAGAAGTCAGACCTGATGGATGGAGATAGCACTTTCAACATGTTTCTGAGAAGCTTCTTGCTCTGACTCAGAGTCTTGACTTCCCACAATGAGTAGTCAGGCCTGAGCTAT
>NW_003852398.1:22622338-22633517 GCF_000181295.1 Otolemur garnettii | reverse complement strand
TATAAAACTTGGCTTCCCCAACTAAACACTAAGACCCTTAGATTGCCCTGGGCCTCTCAGAGAATGACTGTGAATCTTGGAGTCAAGTGACGTGAGTTCTGAGTCTCAATAATCTTACCTATAAAATGGGCCCAAAACCTCCACAGTAGCTACTCACTAGGTTTCTGTGAACATCAGATAAGCAGCTTTTTATGGAATCACCGTAAAAATACAAGGAGCCCTCAGGTCACTAGAACTTTTCAGGTAGGACCCTTGGCCTTAATGAAACTGCAAAAAAGCATATAAAAGTAACAAGGATGAAATCCTCATTTCTGCTAAGAGTCCCCCATTCTAAAAAAGCAATGTGTCAGACTCAAGACCTCAATTTTGGAACTTCTTAGTTTTCACATCTCCTACCCACTTTATACAGGACAGTAATGGTAACCATCATCATCATTCTCGCCATCATCTAAATAATCTAAACCCTGCATTGTACACTTCTATCCCAGACAATGCGCTAAGAGCTTCAGTTCTTTGAGGAGAAAACCAAAAACCAGATAAATGTAGTGACAAGCCCATGGCCACATGGTTAGGAGTAAGAGCACGATGTTGGGAACACCCAGCAGTAATAGAAGAAAGCAGGTAGAAGACACGCTGGTGTGCATTTTCGTGTTGCCCACCTGGAGCCTGGCAGAGTCACAGGGCCTGTGTTTGGGAGACCACTACGTTGGTGGGTACCCCTGACTGGCGTTAGGCAAGAGGTTGCTGGGGACACAGGGTAGGTCACCACTAGAGAATGTGGTTTCTTGTGCCTGAGCTGATGAGCTGTGAAGACAGAAGATATCAGAAGCTCTGTGTCTTTCTCTGCCCCTTGTTGGTCATAAGTCTTGAGCAGTTTTCTTTACCTCCCAGAGTTTTGACTTTTCTCATGTAAATGAAGATCATAATCTCTAAATGGCTTACCTGAGGGGGTTCCTGTGAGTACAGATGGAATCATGTGGGAAAGTGCTTCACAAACACGAAACATATGGAAAGTGGTGGTATTATTGGTATCACTATTAGTAACAATAATAGTAGCATCTGGCATCTGTTGAATACTCACCATGGGCCAAGCATTGATCATAAAATATCTCATTTAATCCTTAAAACAACCTTAAGACATAATTAGCTTTAATTGCTTCCATAAAAATAATGAGGAAACTGAGTCACAGAGAAATTATGCAGTTGGCCAACTAATATGCCATGTTGATAATTATATGATAGTTGAGACTAAGGCCAAAAAGTAAATGCCCGTTTAGATCATCAATGACACTTTTTTCTGTTTGAGCAGATCAATCTACCATCCAGAGTCATCTCCCCACAGCCACCCCAGTCTGTTTTTCTTTTTTTTTTTAATTAAGTCATATAAACATAGATCATGAATACGTTTATGCCTATGTGGAGTACAATGTGTTGATTTTTTTTATACAATCTGATGTGGTTACATCAAACCAATCAACATAGCTTTTACCTCATTTACTTGATTATTGTGTTAAGACATTTATATTCTACACTTGACAGATTTGACTTGTACCCTTGCAATATGCTCCATAGGTGTGCTCCCACCTTTACCCTCCCTCTCCTCCCTTCCCACTCCATTTCTCTCCTTCATGCCGGCCCCATATACCAGAGGTGGTGGGTTCAAACTGGCCCCAGGCAAAAACTGCAAAATAATAATAATAATAATAAGCCCAAACTGTTTTTCCAAATGAATTATTTAGCTGGCACCCACCAACCTAACACCCTGATCTCGAACGTGAACCAATAGGAAAGCAAAGGCTAAAGGAGAAGACGGTGAAGTGGCTGATAGAAGGGAATTGCTCCCTCCTTTTATCCTTCATCGCAGGATCTGTGCTTTGTTTTCTTTCTGAAAAGCCAAGACAGCCCAGACATTTCCAGAGCTGGGGATTTCTCCAGATTTCAGCTAAGAAAGTGAAGAGCTTGTTGTATAATTTACTCTGTGCTCTAGGTCTGTCATGCCTCCCCACTGAGACTTCAAACCAGAAGGTGACAAGAGGGTCAGCCTCTGAACAGGCACACACACATACACACACACATACACACACACACATTCTCTCTTTTTCACTCTCAAATACACGTACTCCCCAGCTATTCTTGTACCTGCGAAAGACAGAGGAGCTAGCCATTGTCAGAAAAAGAGAAAATTCTGCAATGCTTCCTTTGAAATTATTTGAAGGGGGTAAAAATAAAGAGCGTTGGTTCAGTCTTGGATTTGCATTGCTAAAAGATTGATAGAGACCCACCTCTCTGGTGTAAGAGGTTGATCAGGTCACATGGCAGGTCACCATCAGAGAATATGGTTTCTTGGGCCTGAGCTGGTGATGCACAGCTAGACGTGTTCTCAATTTGAGAGTGGACTTGCATGGCATTTACTGGGCACCTATGCAGCAGCAGACCTGGCCCAAAGGGTCTTGGATCCTCATGTTGATCTTTGGCTTTGATTATTATAAACTTGAAGATATGAGGCTATGGAAGTTTGATTTGGCTCATATGTGAAGAAATCTCTTACAGCATATTTTGGGACTCCAGTGAAAATTTTATTTTAACCAGCTGTGATGTCTTTAAAATCTCGAATGCTCTGGTCTGAACATTTGTCCTCTGATGCTTCAAGTTTTCACACCACTTTTACATAAGCTGTTGTCATTCAAGGTAGACAGGGCAGGAATTTTGGAACCTGAAGGCTTAGGGAGGTAAATCACCCAAGGTCACTTGGCAGTTAAGGAAAATCTGTGGTCAAATCCAAGTCTTTATATTCCTAAGTATTTTATTCCTTAGACTCAAAAAGGAATTAAGAAACCATTTTCAAGCATAGTCCAAAGCATCATAAGGCCTCTGGCCCTGGGTCTTCTCCTGACTTGCTAGTGATGGCACACCAATTCCTTTACTTTGCAGGCCTCCTCATTTGCTTTATCTTCAAATGTATGTCTGAGGAAGGGGATAGTCATAGCAGTGATGTAGTGGGGTGTTTTATTAGAGATGGCACAAAGATTTCACATTAGTTGCATTCTGACCCATTGTAAGTATAGTAGAACCTCCATAGTCAACAACCTCTGTACATTAAGTGCCTCCTTAAGTTGACCTAATTTTCATAGACTAGACATATACCACATGTACTCGAGGGAAGTTCCTTTTGTTGACCATCTCCATATGTTGACCAGTTTATTATAGTCACTTGGGTAGTCAACTTACTGAGGTTCTACTGTTTTTGCCTAAAGTAATGGATAGAAACAATTTTCAGGATGAATCCCAGTTCATGGGAAAAGAGATCCATGATCTGGTACTGTGTTTACCCTGGGCAAGGGAGTAGAGAGCTTTAGCATTTAGGCTGCATCAAGACCTTGTCCCAAGGAACATTCTTGGGTTCTGGATTTCTATTAATTTAATACTTCAGCAGAAAAAGCAAAAACAAACTCAAAGTGCATCTTCTGGGTTCATTGTCTCACACTTGGCTGTGTTCTCCAGGTGCGGTTTGAAGGTCTGACGGGAAATGTACAGTTTAATGAGAAAGGACGCCGGACCAACTACACCCTCCACGTGATTGAAATGAAACATGATGGCATCAGGAAGGTAAGGGCCACTTTTCTTCCATTCCACAGGGAGAAGAGAAAGGCCTGAGCAGGGATTCTGGCCAGAGCTGAGGGCCCTGTGAGTCCACCTTTCCTGGAAAGGATCTTTGAAGAGGGTCAGGCAATATAGATTCTTAACTGACTTAACTCTTCCACTAACCATTAGGGACTTTAGGCAAATCATGTCCCTTCTTTGAGAATCCATTCACTCATCTTCAAAATGGACATAGAAATCTCTACATTTTGAAAACCCAAAGTTTAGGAAAGCATTTTAAGAATATAAAATAATTGATATTTTCAAAAATCCACTGTTATTCCTCAGGGATTTGGAACTAAGAAATTGGAAATAATGATTATTGATGAAGTTAACCATATTCTTTTAATCTAAACTTAGTCACATGCACTCTATTATCTATACAAATGTAAGATTTTCTAAAAGTTTGTATACATATATATGTATGCATATTAATTTTTTAATAACATTTGAATCCTTGGAACAGCATTCAAATCCTTGGAATAACATTCAGAATGTTATAGAGACTGTGTGCTCTATAGAGCCTGTGTGCTCTGGCCTCTGTCAGTTTCTTCAACTTTAACCTTTAACACGAATTTCCTTCCTCTTTCCATTTCAATCACTCTGAGTGCCATTCACTTCCTTGAATACCCCATGTTCTTACTACTGAGCCTTCTCAAATGTTCCCTCTGCCTGGGATTTCCTTTACCTTACTCCCTTCTTTTGCCTAGCCTATCCCTCCTCAGCCTTCAGAACGCAAAGGAAATGTTCTTCCCCAGGAAAACCTTCTCTGGCCTCTCATGGGAACCTCTAGTTCTCCACCCATGGCTTTCATCACATTTCTAATTCCTGTTGTGGATAGCATGGTGACAAGAGGCACCGCATGGCATAGTATAGACCTGGCAGAGTGCTATGGATCCAAATAATGCCCTGGAATCCTAAAAACTGAATCCTGACCTCGTCACTTACCAGTCTGGGATCCTGGACAAGTTATTCAAGTTCTCTGTGTCTTAATTCTCTCATCTGGTAAATGGGGGTCACCATAATCCTTCTGATCTCATAGGGTCATTGAACAGATCAAATGACCGAATGGTATGGAAAAGTTCTAAGTGCTAGGGATGCACATTGAAAGTTGGGTCTTAATCTCTCTGACTTAATGTTTTCTATGCCTGTGCTGTCAAAAATACTTGCCACTGGCCAGGTGTGGCCATGTAAAATTAATTTTAAATTAATTAAAATTTAACAGTGAGCTTCTCAGTTGCAATAGCCACATGTCAAGTGCTCAATAGCTACATGTGGCTAATTGCTATCACATTAAAGAGGAAAAGGGTAGAAAATTTCTATCATCAGAGAAAGTTCCCTATATATACCTATATCCTCAACTCTTTTAAACCCATCTTCCCTGCTGTTTTGTCTGGAATCCACTTTGTACTTCACAGTCCATCTCATCCTGTTCATCACCTCATCCTGTTCCTCAAAGCTGTAACAAATTACCACAAACTGGCTTAAAACAATATGAATTCATCATCTTACAGTTCTGAAGATTAGAGGTCTGACTTGAGTCTGGTTTGGGCTAAAAATAAGACGCTGGCAGGGCTGCTTCCTTCTGAGGGCTCCAGGGGAGAATCTCCTTTGCCTTTTCCTGATTCTGGAGGTTGCCCATATATTCCTTGGGCCATGTTACCCTTCCTTTATCTTCAAAACCAGCATCATCATCCTTCCCTCACCCTTCTTCCCTCATCACAGCTTCTCTTTGACCATAGCTAGGAGAGATTCTCTGCTTTTAAGGACTCATATAATTAGATTGAGCCCACCCAAAGAATCCAAGATAATTTCCCCATCCAGGCTACATAACCTTAATCATATCCATAATTTCCCTTTTGCTGTGTAAGATAAAATATTCACAGGTTCTGGGGATAGAGGCATGAGCATCTTCAGAAGGGCATTATTTTGCCTACCATAAAGGCCAAGTTTAAATGTCTTATCTTTCATCAAGTCTTTCTCACCCAACAGAAGCTACCTCTTGTCCCATGGTGTTCCCACGGCACACTTGACTCCTCCAGACACCATCATTTTCTCCTTTGTTGCACTGGCTGTGTGTATGTGTACTACTGCTTTCCCTAGACTATGAGCAACTTTAGGGCTTCTAGAATCCATTTTCCATCTACTCCTGGCTATACTTCAGTAATCAGCTACAGTAGGCCCCCAACCTCTGTTAACTTTCAGTAGGTACAAACAAGGGTGCTCTGTTTGCCTATGAATGTAGCCACTGAGAGCCTGTTCAATTTTCAGCCAACCTTTGACATGACGATTGTACAAAGAAACTCTCTGAGGACAAAAATCTGCTGTGAATGATGCTTATCCAGAATTAGTCCAAGACTGAGTTCATTTTTGTTATCTCCTATTCTTGTGATTCCTGCTGCTGGAGTAGATATCTGCTAAGTCACTTACTTCTTACAACTCTCAATTTCCACATCCATATAATGGGACCAGATCATGTCTGCATTGCACCTGATCATCGTTCAGGGAAGGGTGCCTGGATCAGTGGTCATTAGCAGCTATGGTAAATGTCAGAGAGGTGGCATACAACTGAAATCTGGAAAACACTGGAATGGCTTGTTTATCCCTTTCAAAGCTTTTTGTTCCTCAGTGGGGTTGGGAGAGTATCAGCTTTAACAATATACTTCCTTTTCCAGATGGATAAGCCAAAGCAGATGGGCCTAGTAAGCCACCTATGTTCTCACCATGAGATATGGTTGAATCTGAGTCCCTGAGTCTGCTTATCCTGCTGTAGCCATGGCTAAAGCTGAGTATATCAGAGTGACATAATTGGGACATTTCTGATAACTGGTGGGCTGGCAGAGGGTGGTAGCTGGGGGAATTTTGCTGCCCCAGGAAAGGACATCAGCCATGTGACAGCCTCCCCAGGACATCTTCCTCTCAGATTCTGGGGAGAACTGATGCTGTCACCTCACCCTGGTCTTATAGATGAATATGCAGAAGTTGTAGCTGTTCTGTGTAAGGCCTGGAGCCAGAAAGTGGATTGCTCCTAGATAGAACATTGTTAACTGTGGACCTGGGCTATCCCTCAGAAGCTTTAGAATGGCCTTTTTCCCTCAGGAGAAAAAAAAATTGCTATTTCCTGGGTGAAACAAATTGGCATTTCTACATCGTGTATGAACAGCTATGTGTGTGTCATATTCCAACTATGGATGTTGGTCTGTGTCCCCCTGGCCCCAGAGTAGTGGAATGGCTTAAACTATAGCCAGATCCTTTTCTACACATTTGTGGTATACTGGGTATATTGGAGATAAAGCAGCAGGGCAACAAAGGAGAAGAGAAGCCAAAGACTTGCCCCCGAATCCTGCCGTCATCCAGCTCTGTGGCCTTCAGCATCTTTTTTAGCATCTCTGGGTCTCTAAAATGAGTGAGTGAGAGATGTTGGACCATGCATCCCCTAACTGCTCTCACCTCTGACTCTATTTGCCAATGCCATATGATGCTTTTTTTAATTTCTTTTTTTGAGACAGAGTCATGCTCTGTTGCCTGGGCTAGAGTGCAATGGTGTCCATAGTTCATTGCACCCTCAAACTCTTGGCCTTAATTGATCCTTCTGCCTCAGCTTCTTGAGTAGCTGGGGCTACTGGTCTATGCCACCACACTCAGTGAAATTTTCTATTTTTTTGTAGAGATAAGGTCTCACTCTTGCTCAGGCTGGTCTCAAAATCCTTGTCTCAAGTAATCCTCCCACTTCAGCCTCCCAGAGTGCTAGGACTACAAGCATGAGCCACCATTCCCAGCCACCTCCCCACTTACCTGTCTCTTCCTTAATTACATTGTGGAAGTGGAGCAGTGGGACTTTCATCAATTGATAAATGTACTTTTGCAATTCTTACTCCAAAGACCAGGGTTCCCAACCCTTTTAATTATCCCTAAACCTTACCCAGAGACTACTGGGAGCCTCTTTTCTTTTCTTTTTCTTTTTTTTTTGATCTCTTCAAGAGTTGCTCTTCATCAAGAAATTCTCCTTAGCAGCAGAGGTCCTGTTTTAGGATTAGTGGTTTTCAAACTTTAGCAAACAGAAGAATTACTAGACACCTTGTTAAAAATGCAGATTTGTAAGTGCCAGCCCCTGAGTAGTCTGCCTTTGGAAAATAGAGATGAGGCCCAGGAATATACATACCCACACTGTAAAAGCAGCCTCTCTGACCTGCAGAGGTTCTGGAGGGTACTCTGAGGGGGGTTTGATGAGATGTGCTGGCACAGTGTTTAAGAGCTTATGGAGGCAGAAAGACTAGGATTTAAGACTCTGCTTTCATCTTTATTAATCATGTGACCTTGAACGAATTATTTAGCCTCCATAAACCTCATTATATCATCTCTAGAAAGGTGGTAACACCCCTTGACCCCACAGATTGTCATTAGGACTAAACAAGATAATATTTGCTACACCACTGCCTGGAGTAAGGGTTTCAGAAATGCAGCCCCTGCCCGTAAGAGAACATTCTACCCATGTTTCTTTGTTTGTTTGTCCTTTTAAAATCCTTTCTATAGGTCACAGGGATTTTATGTTAGCATTGCACTTGGGTGAGTCAAGCTGTGTAAGCCCATGGAATGGATAAATCAGGAAGGAGAAATAACAGAGTACCTTCAAATCCACAAGCAAATGGTTGTGCTTTATTTTTCAGATCCCGAGGCTGTTTTTAAACTTACTTTCCAATGACTAAATCCTTTCTTAGAATGTGAGCTTAAACATCTTTTGTTTATAGGGTATCTGCCTTTCAGAAAATCAATTCCTTTACATCTGTGGCTTCGGGCTTTTTATTCAATCAGCCCCTGAGCAAAGTAATTTCTCAGATTTTCAAGGATGACCTAGTTGTGTTGGTTTCAGTGAACATTACATGGCCTTACCTGATGTGTATAATTAAAAGGGGCTGCTTCTTCCTGATTCTGGTCCATTGGGACACTGCTGGTCCTCAGGTCTATTTCCTGTCCACTCAGATGCCAGCATACCCTCTAGGTATCTGGACCCAACTTGACATCCAGCTGAAGAGTATGTATTCTAAGCATCTTCCCATCATAAAGTTTAGGATCTTCAGATACCAAAATACATACTGGCTCTGCTAAAATCAAATCTTCAGGAAATTATATTTGGAGACACCACTTCACTATGGGGTGCTGATTTAGGAGTCTCTTTCTGAACTGGGCAGAATTACTAATTCTGATAAATGGCTGCTCACTGGATAAGTTTAGGGACAGTTCTCCTACATCTTATATCATGGGACCAGTATTATTGATTTAACCATCTTGGCCCATCTCCAGTGTTCCTGTAAAAATTTTTAGTCTGTGTTCCTTCCTTTTCATTTCTACTTGATTTAAGTCACACTTGTGCCCTGCCTGCCCAAGTTTTTACCCCCAGTTCTGACATTTTATATAACTAGAATGAAAGACTGGACTGGATAAATACCAAAGGGGCAGAAAGACCTGCTGATATCAAAAGTAATCTCCTAAAGTCCCAAAGAATTCATGATTCCTCATTCCCTATGCCCTATAGAAGTTTTTCTTTAAATCCTTGCTACCTGATTTTAGACATATTGAATTGTGTTACAGCTTTAAGAGATAGCCTCACTCCCACCACTTCTCTCCATTTCTACTGCTGACCTCAGAGCCCAGGCCACCTTCCCAGCCTCATAGAGTAGCCCCCTGAGCAGTCACAAGTCCTGCCATGTTCCTATCCCTCTACAAGGCCACCATTCCACTATAAGAGCTGGGACAAGAATTTCCAAATACAGAAATGGACTAGACATGTACCACATGTACCAATCATTACTGCAGGCCTGGCTTCTTATGTTGACCACCTCTGTATGTTGACCAGTTTGTTACCATCCCTTGTGTGGTCAACTTACAGAGGGTCTACTGCATACAAGGGACCACACTGCTCCTATGCTTAAAAACGTTCATGGGCTTCCTGCTGCTGGTAAAATCTGTTCTAACCCCTGCATTGGCATTAAGAGCCCCTGGTGCTGCTTCTCTGTGACATCATTCCTGCTCTTCTTTCTCCAGCTCATTGCTCCAGTTCCCCTGGCCTCTGCATTCCTGCAGCACATCTGGTCCACTCTATCCTCAGGGCACTTACACTTGCTGCCTTCACTTGGCATTCTCTGTCATTCTGTTTGCATGTGCTGCATTTCTCCTTATCCTTCAGATCTCAGTCCAGGTGAAGCCACCTTCGTAGATGCCAACCCTGACCACCCTTCCGTTCACCCAGCATAATCACATTATCCCATTTTTTTCATCGTGCTTATTTTTTCTGATGTATTTTTGTTGGTTAATTGATCTAGACTGAGGTTGGCAAACTTCAGCCCACAGGCCAAATTCAGCATACCTAATGATTACATTAGCATTTTAAATGGTTGACATAAATCAAAAGAAGACGATTTGTGACATGTGAAAAGTATAAAGTTTTTCTTTTTAACCATAGCCATGTTCATCTGCTTATTACCTATGGGAGCTTCTGCATTACACGGGCAGAGGTAAGTGGCTGCAGCAAAGACTGTATGATCCACCGAGCCTAAAATACTTACTGTCTGGCCCCCTTATGATAAAGTTTGCCAACTCTTGATCTGGATATGTATTGTCTTCATTCTTTTCTTTTCTTCCTCCTGAATGTCCTAAAATGTCAGCTGTCCCAAAGCAGGGACCACATTTGTATAATGTATTTTATCCTCAATGCCTAGAGTATACTGACATGAGTAAACACATGCAAATAAATGGTTGTGTATTAAATGAGTGGGCCATTTATTGAATATTGGGGAGCAATCAAGCAGCATCCTACTCCCACCCATATTTCATAGATCTTCTAGGAATTAAGGGGGGAAAATCTGGCAAATTTAATTAAATAACATATCAAGGGTAACTCAGATGAAGTTGCACATAAATTTATGAACTTCAAATCTATTAAGTGTGTTAGTTTAGATCGCCCTTGGTTCTGTAACAGATAAACTCTGATATCTCAACTCTTTTATGCAAAATGAGTTTATTTCTCAGTCATTCAGTGACCTGTTTGGGGGCAGTGAGGATTCTGGCTGAGACTCAGGCTTATGGAGGCTCTACTATTTACTATTTACTTGGGTCTGAATGGATGTCAATATCCAGCTAATTGATAGGAAAGAAAGAAAATGGAAACTGTGAGGGAGATTTTGGAGGGCTGGCCTGGAAGAGATGTACATCACTTCCACTAGGTTCCATTGGCTAGGACCCAATCATTTGACCCAACTAGAGCAGACTGGGAAATGTAGTTGCTGACTAGGGAGCCACATTCTCCCCAGATGGCTTCAATATAGAAGGCAAACAAGAATGCTTGGTGGTCAGCTAATTGTCTTTGCCACAATAGGGAACTTACTTTGTAAAAAATTGATTATAATGGATCTTACTTTGGGAAGTAAGGGGCTGTGGCTTCAGAGGCTTCCTGGGGATATCAATATATAAATTTGATTTGACAACTGTGCAAGGTAGATCAATTGAATTTTCAGTTCTATGATCATCTCTTTTTAAGACTTTA
>NW_003852398.1:22581120-22622001 GCF_000181295.1 Otolemur garnettii | reverse complement strand
AGTCTCTACTGACCCTGGTGATATTATGCTTTATTTATCTACAAAAATAAGGAATAAAATAAGCTTGTTTACAACATTCAACTATTCTACTAGCTTTTGATATAAAAGTAGCTATATATAAGCCAAGCTATACAATATTTTTTATAGATCCCAATAATAGTTTTATGATACTAGTCTTGAAGGATCACTATCTTTAAAAATTAAAGTCTCTTTCTGAGCCATATAAATCCAGTCTATACAGATTCATCTTGCTTTTTATTCTCACCTTTCATAAAAATAACCTGAGATTTTAAGCAGTGTTTTGCGTTTTTTGAACCACTTGTCTGAGAATATTCTGTATGCCAAGAAGGGTTATGTTGTCAAGAGAGTTGAGAAATACTGTATAATATATACTTCCTTTGGAGATTGATAATGTTTAACAGCAAATTGAAAACTGAAATATCTTGTAGTATAGAAACCTGTAACATTCAACTAGGCATTACCCTAATGAATATGATTTTTTACCTTACTGACAACTTAATATAAACCATGCATTATGCTGATTGCTTTAGAAGCATTAACTCATGTTGTCCTCACAGCAGCCTGTGAGGCAGGTACTGTTGTTATATGCTTCCTACAGATCAGGAACGGAGGCCCATAGAGGTCAAGTAGCTTGCTCGAGGTCATACCGTTAGTAATTGGGAAAGTCTGGCTTTTACACCAGATCTGCCTGAGGCTGGAGACCATTCTCTTGATCACTGAATATTATTTTTATTCTTTTAAAAAATGATACTCCTCAATACTCTGTGGATTTTAGAGGAATTAGTTGCATGTCAAAGGGAACAACTTTCTGATGGTTTTACATTTTGAGTAGAAACAGCTACACCTGTGGAGTAATTGTGAGGGAGGGGAAGAACAAAGGAAGGAAGGAAAGAAAAGAACATGAGAAAGAAGAAAACAGATGAAAGGGGGAAAGGTAACAAAAACACCTCAGCATCGTTAATGAGGGGGGGAGCAATCCTATTGGACAGACATTTTCCCAAGCTCATGTTGATTTTATTAAGTAATCTCACCTTTGAGGTCCATGCCACTAATCTGTTATATAACGTATTATTTTGTTAGATCATTTGATTTCCCTCAGCCTAAATTTTCTCATCTGTTAAACAGAGAAAATAATCCTAAACCTGTCTGTACTATTTGCATAGCTTAAGGATCAAAAGAGTTAAATGTGAAAGCATTTTGAAGATATTTTAAATATCAAAAAAAAAACCCCCACAAAACACAAAAACTTTGCCTCATGATACACTACCATAGTAGTTTAAATATTTATTTTTTAGTTAGAGTGCTCCTTGCAAAAAAAAGGAGAATCCCACTCAATGTGGAAAATAGATGAAAGGCAGGGCTGACCATGGGAGAGAGGACCAGGAATCCAGAACTTCCCTCCTCCCCCATTCCTACTCCCCTGGAAAGGGGGAAATGGCCCCACAAGTACCCTAGGATTCCCTAGAGCACTGCCCTAGCAAAGTGAGGGAGCACTTTGGTCTTAAGCAAATCTCTGATCTCTGAGCCCCTGTTTCCAGCTGTGTAAAAGGAAGGAATTGGATGAAATGATCCCTAAGGCCTTTTCCAGCTCTGACATCCTAGAAACCTGAGCTTCTGATTCTTCCACACTGATTAACAGAATCCCACACAGCCAGCATCAGGCACATGCCTGCGCTGAGGGGAGATCTCGATACGAGAACTGTCTCAGCATTAATAGGAGCCACCAGGCCTATGCTGGGTCTCGGGTGCCTGGGTATGTTCATTCTCTCCACAAACATTTCCTGAGCTGCTTCTCTGGGAAAGGATGTGGTGGCTATGATCCTTAGAATGAGCATGAGGAGTTTACAGCACATGGACAGCAGGGGACAGACATGCCAAAGTCTAGGGCACAGGGTTCTAAGGGGAGTGTACACAAGGTGCTCCAGGGCTGCCTGGCAGCTCACCGGAGTGCAGGAGGGCATAGCCCCCGAGTTGGCCTTCCTGGCTCAGATTGGGCTCCACAGCTGTCATGTGGCCCTGGGGATGCTACTTCCCTTCTCCACATCTCAGTTCCTTCACACTCAAAATGGAAATGATAACTACTTCATAGATTTTTGTGAGGATGAAAGGAGTTAAAACATAAAAAGCACTCAGAAGAGTCCCTGAAATGCAATAAGCATTCAACAAATGCTAACTGATAGGATCCCCAGCCCAGGGCCAAGTCCCCTCTCAGCAAGAGCAGCATAGTGGTTAAAAGCAGCCCTGAGGCAGATGGCCAGGGTTCCAGGCCAGGCTCAGCCCCTTTGTGACTGCATCACCTTGGACAAGTTAACACACTCCCCTGAGCCAGACCAAATGGCATGAGAACTGTTGAACACTTCACCTCTGACAGAGCAAGAATGTCATCAGTGCTAACAATTATTGTTGCTAATGGCCGCAAGATTGCAGGAAGAACTGTTTTTCTCCCACTGAAGGAACTGGGAAAGACATAGGTGAAGGTGACAATCCAGCTGACCGTGCCCCGGTCTTCCTGAGCCTGGGCTGAGTTCTGGGTGTTCCCTGCTCACGCCTCTGCACATGCACTTCCAGTTCTCTGTGCTTTCCCCTTTATACCTGCAGGCATGGTCACAAAACAAAACACAACTATATAAAGAGATATAGAGATAAAGATATATATAGGGGTGTGTATGTGAATAGAGAGAGATAGGTATAGAAAGCATAAGTTTAGAGGGGTGTGTAGGGGGTTAGCCTTGTCATTCTGCTGTCCCCATACCTTCCATGACCCCTCTTGCTATGACTGCTTAGTCTGGCCTTCAAAGCCCTCTGGCTCTCAACTGCCCTCTTGGGAGAACCTCATCTTCCCCTTAAGACTCACTGAGCTTACAAACCTGGGCAGATTCCTGCCTGCACACTTTGACTCATACTGTCCCTAACCTGAAAGGTCTGGGTCCAGCCTTTTGGCCTCTCACGATCCTCCTCTTGCTGCACTGCTTCCTGCTTAGAATTCCGCACACGGCTTTTGCTTCTCTGAGCCCCTTAGACCTGTCAATTCTAGGGCCATGTGTCTGTGTATGTCATATCTTCTCAAGTAGACCAGAGGTGATCTCAGAACAAGGCCTGTCTCTTAGAGTTCTTTGTATTTCTCTCAACTCTGCTACGCAACACCATCAGTTTTAGCTCAGAGCCTTGCATGCAATAATGATTCACTTCACAGTTGCTGGAAGACCTTGGAAAACAAGTCAGTACAAGTAACCTATCGATATTTGAAAAATGAACATTGTCCATCATTATTTGTAGGCACTACTGTATGCTCAGTATCATAATAGTTTATGCTTGGAAATAAGAGAAATAAATAAAGGATAAAATAGCCATGTACAAAAAGTTAAATCTAGATGGGAAAAATATGGTTAATCTAAACAGAAAGTAAAAGAAATGTAATGTTTAAATCATATAATGCCAACCACAGTTCAGAATGAGCTCAGTGAAGGGAGGGGTTAATAGACATGGGGGAAAGAGGGTTCCAGCGGGATGAACTACTGCAAGGAAGAAAATCCCCACCGTCTCATTGGCTTTACACAAAACAGTTTAGCTGTGTAAACAGTTCAGCCCTTACCCCTCAGAAGGGGCAGTTCCTAGGCCTGGTCACCACGGGGAGGATTTTCACCAAGGGAGGGCAAGGAGCACCTGGGAAGCATCCAGCCTCTTGTTTCTCTCCACCAGCATCTCAGAGCCTGTATGTCTAATACTGCATGGTGTGACACCGAGCTCCTTGTCTTTCTGTCTCCGGTGTTGACTGGGTGGCCCAGAGCAGGCCAGTTCTAAAGAGTCTCACCCCCCTTACATCTCTGCCTTCTTCTCATTAACAGATTGGTTATTGGAACGAAGATGACAAGTTTGTTCCTGCAGCCACAGATGCTCAAGCTGGGGGTGATAATTCAAGTGTTCAGAATAGGACATACATCGTCACTACAATCCTAGTGAGTACTCAGTCCTTCATCAAGGCTACTTGGGATTCAACTCGGACCACCACAACGATTTTCCACCAGGGCTCAAAGCTTGTTATTTTCTTGACAAAACTGGGTTATAAATATAAACAGAGAGTGGAATAAAGGCAAGCCCTGGAAAAGAGAGGTTCTAGATTTTCATTCTGTACCTCTCAGTTTCAGTATCTCATACTTTGTATCCTTGGGTACGCCACGTACCCTTTTGTGAGCCAGTTTTTCCATATATAAAACATAAGGGTAAGACTAAATTGTGTTGGTTTTCACGCTCCATCCTCCCTCAGTAGAAGCCATTTTCAAAGTAAGTCATCTGAAGTTCATCACACAAAGTCACTGTAAGTGAAACTGCTTGCTTTTCAATGATTCATCATAAGAAACGTGGAGGCTACTCAAACTTACTTCCCCTTTATGGTATCCCCAGAAGCATCTACCAAAAACTCATAATCTCCTGGAACATAATTTGGAACACTAGGAACTACATGGTGAAGCATTCTTATCTTAACAAAGTTTGCTTCCTTCACCCAAGAAACTTGCAATAGAGTAGGGGTTGAAGAAATTGAGGAAGAGGAATTAGGGTCTAGAGAGCCTTCCTCAGTATTGACTAATGTTTGTGACCCCTCCTCTGCCACACCAAAGTCCTCCCTGTCCCCTGCTGAGCCTGTAACTCACAATCTCTGTCGCCGTTTTCTCTACCAGGAAGATCCTTATGTGATGCTCAAGAAGAATGCCAACCAGTTTGAGGGCAATGACCGCTACGAGGGATACTGTGTGGAGCTGGCAGCAGAGATTGCCAAACACGTGGGCTACTCCTACCGTCTTGAGATCGTCAGTGATGGAAAATACGGAGCCCGAGATCCTGACACAAAGGCCTGGAATGGCATGGTGGGGGAGCTGGTCTATGGAGTAAGTTTTCCCCAGGGTGGGGAGTTGGAGGGCACAGGCAGATAGTTTGATAGGAAGTCATTTGGTGGTTTGGGGGCCCGGCCGACAGATGCTTATTAAACTCTATAATTGAGTAAATAGATGAACCATCCAAAATCCGAGGTCTCAAGACACTCTTTGTTCAGGTTCCTGGTCCCAGTTTCCTCAACACCACTGAGGGTCTTGTGACTTCAGTTAACTATTCTCCAAAACAGGTGACAGTGTAACTCCATGATCAGTTTTCCCCAAGACTGACTGCTGAGGTGTCACTTCTCTGCAAAGAGTGACCTACCGCAGCTCTCTCAGTAATAGTTTCCTCTCTGATATTAGATGCACCCATATCCAAACTTTCTAATCACTTGACCCTTCTACTCCTTTTCATGAAACTTTCAATTCAACCGAACTGCCCTCACTCACTGTTCTCCAGAGTGCTCCCTCCCTTCCATTCTCTACCTCTAAAATCCTACTCCTCCTTCAAAACCTTAATCAAATATTACTTTTTCCAAGGTGTCGCTTCTTTTTCCCCATAACTGGTACAGACTCCCCTTTTATCTGCTCTTGTCTTACCCTGTAGAATTTAGTAACTGCTTTTTTTATGGCTTACCCTGCCTTATATCATGGTTATCTTTGTAATAGAGGTAGGTCTATTTCATCCTTACATCACTCACTGCACTTGAAATGACTCCATAAAGAGTTGCTATAAAGTCTTCAATAAATTAAAGCAGTTTTGAGAAGCCACTGAGTGCCCAACGTCGTTTTAAGTATTTAGGGAATCAATGGGAAGCAAAAAGGTCTGATCCCAATCCCCAAAGATCTTAACATTTTATGGGGTAGAACAGACAATGAGAAAGAAGAGTAAATAACAGCATAAAATCAAGCAGCCTAAGTTGTGTGGTTCAGATGTGAGGCCAGCGTGAGTTTGTCTGGCCCTTGGGAAGAATGCGGAACTTGAGAAGCGGCCATATGTGACTAGAAAGAGAGAAAAGCAGCCCAGGAATTTCTGAAATATAAAAAATAGGGCGGTAGTGGAAATAAGTAAGGTGTGGGAAGAGAGTGAGAAAACACTGATGGTTTTGTCAAGGGCTTGGGTTGAGGAGTATTCAGGCATGAGTTTGAGTAAGGAATGACAAGAAGGGTGTGGGCGCTTCAGGAGGAGATCACGCACGTACTTGAGGTGACAAACAACAAAAGGCAATGGGAAAAGCAGCTGGCCATCTCCTGGGGAAAGGGGCCTCCATGCTTCACTCACAGAAATGGAAAACTCCAGGCTGGGTCTTTTTGCTGAAGCATGAGCCACCCCAGATAGATGTCAAGTGCTGTTCTGGGAGGGGGGCAAACATTTAGGAGGATATTAAATCTCCTAGTCTCATATCAGGGCAAGAGGAATCATGATGGCCATGAGAGACATACAAAGGGAATTCAAAGAAGAAAAAAATGGAATTAAAAAAAAAAAATCATCCTCAGGGAGGAGGCTTTTGAGATGGCCTGTGAAGGTGGTTAATGAGTCGAGGAATAGAAGTGCTTCTCCCCTTTCTTATTCTCTCTTGCTTTGGGAAGCTCCATTGATGGAAAATAGAGATGTGGATGGTGCACACTGCAGCTGGAGGCTGGTTTCCATGGGAACTCCCACCAAGCACTTAAGGTCATCCCTATGGCAACTGCTATGAACTTTTCACCTTCTCCAGCATTCATCTTCACCTTCACCTCATGTAATGAGGTTCCCTTGGTAAAAAGCCATGATGTGGGCAGAATAGCAGTCTGATCGTCCTGAGGGCAAGCCCCCCAGTAGCCAGCAGCCAGTGGTGAGTCATCAGCTCATCAGGACTCAACAAGCTGGAGTCACCTCTGGATGCCTTTATGGCTAGCTTTGTTCCGGCCCCCTCCCCGTCACCAGGCTGTCACTCAGCCCAGTAAAAACTGTCTTCTGAGACTCCATGATGGGCCCAATTAGATGCCTGTGCTGTATCTCCAGTTTGGCTTTTTTTCCCTATTCCTCTAAGGCAGAACAGGATGGTCTGGAGAAGAACCTCCTAACCACAAACCACCAGTGAGGTCAGGAAAAATATTCATGTGGAGGCCTCCAACTTTATTCTCTCGGTGCCTTTTAAATTGCTAGGTCCATCAGGGCTCTCCTATCTCGAGTTGCTCCTTCTTGCTCTCAGTAGTAACATTTCATCTCGGGGCACATGCCAGGTGCTGTGCTAAACACCTTACTCACATACTCTCATTTACTCCGCCTATCAGTCCCATAAGGTTACTAAGATTATTGTCCACATTTTATGTTATCTAAGCACTAGGTTGGATGATTTGGCATAGGAAGTGCAGCTAGTGAAAGCAGAGCCAGGACACGCAGCCCCGGCTTTGTCTTCCAGAGCGGGACATAACTGCCTCTGTAGAAATAGCACCACCATCCACGTACTGGACGAGGGAACAGCAAGCGTCTGCTTTTGCAGATGCCACATGCTGCAAAGGAAGTTCCTGCTTTTTGCATAAATCTCTCTTTGTGCCTTCTTCCCAGCTGTCCTTTGTCTTCCTGAAGCAGAGAAAGCTTTACAAGCAGATACCTGCATTTGAATTTCAATTCGCCAACTTCCTGATGGTATGACTCCACTAAGGGCCACTCCAGTGAAACAGGGGAAATGAATCCTTACCACAGGGCTGTGATGGGTAGTATTTACCTATGTGATGCCTGGCTCAGAGTGAATCTCCATCCCTGAAGTTTTTTGGTTTTTGTTTTCTTTTGTTTTGGGGAGTTTTTTTGTTTGGTTGGTTTTTGTTTTCTTTTGTTTTTGAGGCAGAGTCTCTGAGGCATCATAGCTTACAGAAACCTCAAACTCTTGGGCTCTACCAATCCTCTTGCCCCAGCCTCCTGAGTAGCTGGAACTATAGGACCCTGCCACAATGCCCAGCTAGTTTTTCTATTTTTAGTAGAGATGGGTCTTGCTCTTACTCAGGCTGGTCTTAAACTCCTAAGCTCAAGCAATCCACCTGCCTCAGCCTCCCAGAGCTCAAGCATTAAAGGCATGAGCCACCACGCCCAGCTTATCCCTGACAGTTTTAATCACTTTCTGCTTTTTTCCTACTGCATTCAAACTGTACACTTTTTTCAAGGACTGTTTCTAGACATCACATATTTCATGTAGTGATTTCTTGGCGTAGTGATTCTCAAAGTGTGGTCCTTGGACAGTATCAGCATCCCCTGGGAACTTATTAGAAATGCAAATTTTGACATCTCACCCCAGATTCACTGAATTTGGAAACTTTGTCT
The DNA here is from genome assembly GCF_000181295.1 of Otolemur garnettii. NCBI lineage: Eukaryota > Metazoa > Chordata > Mammalia > Primates > Galagidae > Otolemur > Otolemur garnettii. The sequence goes on along the minus strand of NW_003852398.1, from coordinate 22,613,811 downwards.
CCTATTTTTTTTTTTTTTTAGAAACCTTCCAGGGGATTCTAATGACTGCTCAAGTTTAAAAGCCATTGTCCTAAGATACCAGTTTAAGAAAATAATTTGAGTGTCTATAAAATGCTCACACTTCACAGTAGTTCACATATTTGAATTATTTTGACCGTCACAAAACAATCCTGTAAAATAGGTACAACTAGAATTATTGCACTTTTTTTAAATGATAAAATTGGTATCTAAGAAGAAAGGTGTTTCACTTGAGGCCACATGGTCAACAAGTTGCAGAGAAGAACAGCCTGATCTTAACTCTGCTCTGCTTTCCACCAATCCCATGAAGCTCCAGTAACTACCTCAGGTGGTAGAAATAAACTCCTGAGACCTCTCGGTCAATATCAACCAAGCTAAAACAGTGCAACAGTGCATAAACCACATTCCCTCTCTGGATCTGAATTTCTTATACATAAAGTGAAGTAGGTGAACTTAGCATCTTCCACTGTATCCTATCCCTATACCCATGGGTCATTCAATGCTTAGGGAAATGAATGACCCACGGCCAGATAATTTTCTTGGAAATTTTCAGGGCCCATTGGTCATTCTAAAGGTTCTGAGAAGTCCAAAAGTAACCTGTTTGGACACATGTGTTTCCTGTATGTGTTATTTTCATGTTAGCATCCTTCCAGAAATTATGTTCTATGGAACAAATTTTTGAACAGATAATTAAATAAGTATTAAGACTATATGAATCTATGATTTTCTGGTCTGTGATCCCTTTTATTAACTTGTATCAAGAAGCATCAACAAATCCTTTCAATACCACTTACCACCTTCAGAGCTAGTATTTATCCAGCTCTTTTCTGGGTCACTTGTGGTCAATTCCTCTGAGTCCCTTCCATTACTCTTCTCCCCCTTTCCTTTTCTGCTAGGTTATAGAAATAAGAGTAGATATGTTCTCCCTTGCACTGGCTTGTATTTGTAAAATTTTTCGAGATTTATGCCACAAGTATTAGGAGGAGAAGACAGAATTACTATGAAATTCACACCTGACTCCACATTTCTTCACAGAAAGTTTCTTTCTATAAGTGAGAACTTAACTTATTCTGAAGCCAGGCTTTTTATTCCCCTTAAAGCACCTTCTCAATAATCCCAGGCAACGAGAGCAACCAATGGAAATTGTCTCTAGGCAATTCTAGGCCAGCCGGTAGGTGATCAGGGCTCTCATCTACACAGCATCTGTCACCAGCCTCACCTCTGGACTGTTGCACAGCATCATAAAAGAAAGCCATTTGCCTGAAACAAATGTCTGAGACTTGCAGAGGCCTGTCTGTCAACTCAGAAATGAATACTGTGGCAACTGTCCATGGAAACCCTCTTGAGTTTCTAGGATCCCTGATCTCAGGCTAGCAGTGGATTTTTAAGTGGATCCTAAAGCAGTGGATTTTTATAGAGTAGATACCAGTTTTTCAGCCATTAGAGAGAGATAGGAAAGACTGAAGAGCAAGCCTTGGTGATTGCATGAGCAAGTATGAACATTTCTTACAAATGTTTCTTACAAACATTTCTTGTTTATCTGTTTGCTGGATTTGAAATTTAAAAATTGGATTATTTGTGTATTTCTTACCCATCTTCCTGAAAAAAAAAAAAATAGTTGTGATGCTATTTTACTTTATTACTGCCAGGCCTTTAACTCACATGGTTCTGTCCTCCCGGATACTATTCAGTGCCAAAGTAACCTATCAGAATTGTACCCTTCCTTCAGTACCAAATTTACATGTCACTTCTTCCTCAAGGCAGTCCCTGATCTTACCAGCCAGAATGAATCTCTCCCTGGTCTCTTATAGTGTGTTCTATCTCTTGGGTGGTATATATCCCACACACCTTGTAGACAGAAAAATTTGTGTGTGTGAGTGTGTGTGTGTGTGTGTGTGTGTATCGCCTATTAGTTTTCAATTTCCTATGTGTGGGAACTATAGTTTATCTACAACTTCCAGCCTAGAGCTTGAACATAATAAGTGATATATGTCTATTGAGTTAAATTTTCCTGTACCTCCTTGCTAGCCTGGACTATTTTCGTTACAGGTAAAAGAAACCTAATTCAAACTGGTTTAGGCAAACAGAAGCACTGGCTTCTATTTTCTGCAACAGAGGAATGTATTAACGCGTGTTCCTAGGGAGTCCCAACTTAGAATGAACCAGGGATCATCCTCTGCATCTCTCAGCTCTGGTTCTCAGAGCTAAATTTCACTAACCCCACTTGGGTCCTATGTCATTCTTGAATGCTGATTGGCCAGTCCCATGTCATGTGCTTCCCCATATAACCAGAGTGATCAGCCCCATTCCAAACTGGAGGACTGAGGCAGGGTCTCAGTCCACAGGAAGATGCATGGCTGCTGAGCAGGCAGAAACAACAGATACCACCACAGTTTCCTTTTTGTAAGATGGGGAAGACTCTAACAATTAGAACCATCAAATAACAGGACAGTCACTCCTGTAATATACTGAGTTGATCATCCATTCGTCAGACATATTTGATAGAACAGGAGGGGTTGTACTTCCAAGATTCTTTCCCATTCTGCATCCTTTAGGATTATAAAGAATAGTCACAGTAAAGAGAGAAATGAGAGAACAAAGAAAACTCAATAGCATTTTTTCTTTTCTTTCCTTTTTGTCTTTAATTTTTTGCAGAGAGCAGATGTGGCTGTGGCTCCCTTAACCATCACCTTGGTCCGGGAAGAGGTTATAGATTTCTCCAAGCCATTTATGAGTCTGGGGATCTCCATCATGATTAAAAAGCCACAGAAATCCAAGCCAGGGGTCTTCTCCTTCCTTGATCCTTTGGCTTATGAGATTTGGATGTGCATTGTTTTTGCCTACATTGGAGTGAGTGTCGTCCTCTTCCTGGTCAGCCGCTTCAGCCCCTATGAATGGCACAGTGAAGAGTTTGAGGAAGGACGGGACCAGACAACCAGTGACCAGTCCAATGAATTTGGGATATTTAACAGCTTGTGGTTCTCCCTGGGAGCCTTCATGCAGCAAGGATGTGACATTTCTCCCAGGTCAGTCAGCCTTTCTTAATCCCTTTCTTTGCTCAATGCTATATTTGGGGGGGCAAAAAAAATACTGGGAAGTTAAGAGATGGGATTTATTTCCAGATTTCATCATCAGTTTTTCAACTCTTCTTTAGTTAACTGTCTATTCATACTGTGGATTGTCTGAATGCGTCCTGTGGCTGAGCCAGCTCTGTGTTCTCTGATTGATGTGCTCTGTCAACGTTAATCAGCATAATCATGACTTCAATGTCCTGTAGCTGAAGGTATAAAGAAAGGATTAAAGGATAGTATGGTACAACTAACATTTATTGAGTACCTACCATATGCGAGACAAGTTTCTGAGTCCTATACGTGCATTTTCTCCTTGAAACTTCATAGAAGCATAAGGTGGGACTCCCCTTATATCCTTCTACAAATGAGGAATGACAGAAATGCTGAATGTCTTGCCAAGGTTGCACAGCCAAGAGACAAGTGAGTTGAGATTCAGACCACTGACCTAGACAACTTCTGTGTAGGGGAAAGAGAACCACATTCTGAGTGGGTTCTAGCAGTGGCTCTAGGATCTGGTCTTTCTGTGTGGCCCGGGGCAAATCACTTCACCTTAGGAGACATTGACTTCTTTATATTAAAAAGAAAAAGGTTCTCCTTTTCTTGGTTCTGAGGAAGATCCTGGAAATAATCCAGCTCCACTGGTAAAATTTGTTCCTTGTGGTAGAAAACTACCAATCTAGACTAATTCTCACATTTACTGAACTCTTGTCTTTTGTTCTTTTGACTGCATTCTAGACTATTCATTCTACAAATCTCCTTTGATTTACTTCATTGGCAACTATGTATGCCTTTCCTTCTATAGTTGCCTGATGTCTATGATTTCATTTTCCAATAGGCATTCCCTTGTAGATTACCAAATGTCAAAAGCATGCAGAGAGTCAGGGCTCAGAATTTGGTCTCCACGGGTAGATCTGAGGGCATAAGTGCATAAATATCAAGGCCTTGCAGACAGCTGCTGGAGGCATCTTTGCCACCTGTCTATGTTTTGCATTAGTGTCCTTGAGGACCGATATTCTTAAGCGACAGCAGAGTAAAATCTTTCTAACAAGCTTCCCCCAGGACTTATTTTGTCTGCTGTATAACTTAGAAAGTCTCATCGTTCATTATGATCTTGTTTTTCTTTAAATAAGAAGACAGTCAGGGTGGGGGGCGTGGGAGAGGAGGTGTGAGACTGGATGCTTGGCCAATACTGGCAAACACATGGTGAAGAGTAGAAAGAACCAAACAGGGGAAGGGCTTGCTTAAAAATAAATCAGACCAGTGGATAAACAGTAGGAAAAATGATTCTTATCTAGTCAGTACAATGTAGGACCATCAAACACTCACATGTCAAAAAAGACTCATGAGCTTATTTTTCTCCATTATCTCCATCAGTGGACCTCTTGCCTCCTATCGGCACTTTGTGGTCTGACCTCAGGTTGTGTTTTCGTCCTACCCACTATTCCTCCAGAGGTTTCAAGCTCATGGTCCACAAAATGAATCCTGTGTCAGACATAGTTGTTTTTTGTTTTTTTGTTTTTTTGTTTTGAAATGAAGTCTCACTATGCAGCCCTTAGTAGAGTGCTGTGGTGTCACAGCTCACAGCAATCTCAAACTCTTAGGCTTAAGCGATTCTCTTGCCTCAGCCTCCCAAAGTAGCTGGGACTACAGGTTCCCCCCACAATGCCTGGCTATTCTTTGTTGCAGTTGTCTTTGTTGTTTAGCTGGCCTGGGCCGGACTTGAACCCACCTGAACCCACCAGTTTCAGTGTATGTGGCCAGAGTCCTACCCAATGTGCTATGGGCACTGAGCCCAGACGTAGTTTTTGTTTAATCTGTACAGAATGTGGTGATGGTTGTCCAGACTAAGTGCTGGCTATCCTCTTTAGCAGTCCACACATTTGCCAGTCCACTATAACCCCCACCTGACCTTTTCACTCCTGAGTTACTCAGATGGCTTTCATGAATACTTGAGTGTGTAGCCTCTAGCTGCAAGAGGGTTTTCAAACTGTGTTTTTCCTGCACTTCTGGGGTTCCACTGGGGTATCTTAGGAGCTGACACCAAGATGAAAATGAGAGTGAATGTCAATGCATTCAGCCTCCCTTCCCCCTCGTTTTACTAAAATAGCTCAACTCTAATTGTGTTCATTGAAAAAATAGTGATAATAGTTCCTGCCTCAAGTATGGTTTAAGGTTTAAGAGATTGATACATAGGACCTATGACACTGTATTCAGCCTTCACTTAAGAATCATGGTAAAATGGATGCTATTTTTTAATTATTTTATTGATGTTATATATTTGGCTTTGACTAAACCTCACTAGAGGAATGGATGTCACTGCTCACACTGGTTTGAAAGCCTAGTACCTTTTCTGGGGAAGCCCATGGACACAATGGAAATAGCCAGTGATTCGCTCCAGAAACCAACAATGTCTGCCTTCCTGCAGCTCCTTCTAATAAGAACTGGGTGGAAGGATGTATGACATTGGATGAAAGGTCTGACAAACACAAGAAGAGTTAACTGCCAGAGTGGGATCCACTTGCAACAAACTTTTCCTTATCAAGTCCACTCTGGCCAATCCCAGAGTTTAGGAGCCTGTATAAACCCCCGTAAGAGTTAGTGTATGCATCATAATGTTTCTTGGAAATGTAAATTGAAAAGACATGTACTTCATTCTCAACTTGACCTAGATAAAATAAGGGTACTAAGACAGTGATGAGGGCCAGAGACCAAGCAGACAACAAAAAACATCAACAGAAGCTTTTGTTATTGTTGTATACATACTTCCTCACAAAGTCAGCAAGCTTCGTGAGTCTCTGCTGTACAAGGTCAGATAATTAAGTTCAGAAACTTATCCTAGAAAAGTGCTACAGTACCTCATTGTTAAGTATCACTATAGTCACCTTTAAAATACTCTCCGTGGCCATCTGATAACCATAGTGATATTCAGCAATGAGGCATGTAGCACTTTTTCTAGAATGAGTTCTCTAACTTAATTGTCCCACCTCATACACAGTACAATGTTAGACACTGGGTGCTATAGTTAAAGGGACTGTTAGGGATTCACACACATCAAACATCTGTCCAAATGAGTTTCAATTAATTGTTCTTGATGCTTATTTAAAGAACATATCATAAACCTTCACTAATTTAGAATTTGAGGAACTAAGTTTCGTGTGAATTGCATGTATCCACAAGTAGCTTTACAGCTTTCTAACCTCTTAAAAGTTAATGTCTTACAGTTATTAGACATGTATAAGAACTGGGTGGAAGGATGTACATGTCTAATGTCTTACAGTTATTAGACATTAACAAAATGTGGCCAAATGTGACACAAAAAAAATGTGGCCACAGAAATGTGAACCGGTTGAGGGTTATCTTACTCACACTCTAAGAAAAGTAGGGGTAGAAAATAGTGGTTTGTGCTTCCAGGAAGTCAGCATTGGCTGTCTGTGATTTTCTTGGTCACAAGATGGCAGCTCCCAGATACCCCATCCATGTTCAAGCAGCATGAAGGGAAAGAAGAGTTGCCTCCTATTTCTGCCTCTTTGGATCAGGAAAACAAAAGCTGAACAAAATAACTTTCCACCCCACACAGAGGTCTGCTTTTATCTCATTGTTCAGAGCAGTGTCCGTGATTCTCCTAGTGGCAAGGGAGGCTGGGAAGGTAAGAATTTAGGTTTTCTTGCCTTTAGAGTAGAAGAGGTAGGAAAGGATATTGGTAGGGTGGGTCAACCAGCAGCATTGACCACTGGGCCTAAAGTCAGTGTTTCTGCACTAACATCACAAATACATAAAAATAATCTGCACAGGCAATGATGTATACCAGCACATGCCACTGAAATGCTTTAAAGACTCCTCCTCACTCTCTTTTTGAACTGTTTATTTGATAAATTGGTTTTGTGTAACCTATTTTAAGGTGAAAGTTAAAATTTAGTAGAGCTGTGATCACAGATAATAATTTTTTTTTCATTAATTTGATGGTAAGATTAAAAAGACATCTGTGAATTGATTTTGTAGGCCTGTTTCTTGTGCCCAAAGACCTGTTTTTAATAGATAGCTTCAATTTCCTTTTTATATACAGAGGAACATTTTGAGAAGAGATATATTCAAAAAGGAATAAAAATTATCACAGACAAAATTTATCTTTAGTTCTCCCCAATTTTTTTTCTGCACCATTCCCCCTTATTTGTGGCCAACATCATTCATTTATTCAACAGATATTACAAACTGTCTAGATCATACATGGTGCTAGGTGCTGAGGATATAAAAATATATTGATGACGGAGCATGAGGGGTGGAAGACTTTGCTTCCAGGAGCTGGCAGTACAGTGATATAAGACAGACATTAAACAAACAATTGTGAATGTATAAATTGGGATGTGCTATGAATAAAATGAACCTGCTGTTGCAATAGATAATAAAGGAAGTGGAATTAAAGGAAACTTCTTAGAGCATTCTGTGAAGGTTTCTCTGAGGAGCTGATGGGTAACCGGGAATTTAGCTTACATAGAGCTGGGAGACATAAATAGCCATGTGCAAAGGTTCTCAGGTGAAAAATAACTTAATGCTCTCAAGGACTGGGGAGCACCCAGTGTGTCTGGCTTACAGTGAGTGAAGATAATAGTGTTGAGATAATGTTGGAGAAATAGGCAGGGGCCAAATTCATAGTATAAATTTAATGTTTTACTTTAGATGGGATGGAAAGCCACCGGGGGGGGGGGGTTTAAGCAAGAGGAGGATTGATTTGCATGCTAAATGCCAGTCTGGGGAGATATGAGAAAATGAATTTGGGCAGAGAAGAGTCCAGAATGGAAGCAGAGGGACCAAGCAGGAGGCTTTGACAGCCAGCCAGGGGAAATTACAGTGACAGTCACAGACACAGATTTATGTTCTTCTCTGAACCTAGGGTTGACAAAACTTGCAGATGGATTGATCTATGAGGATGAGGAGAAGGAGGATTCAAGGGTTAATCCAAGTTGGAGCATTTAGAAAACATGGAGCCATAGTTCCAGAGGCCATCAGTGCTGGGTGGGACTGTTAGGGTGCTCTAATTTATCCATTTCATGCCACACATGAGGAAACTGAGGCAAGAGAGGGAGAATGGGGGTTTGCCTCTAAGATGGCTCAGACAATACCTATGGCTGGTTGGTACCCAGTCCAGTGCCAACCTCCCGTGGCCAGGGGACACTGCCTACAAGTGAACTAAAAGTGAGCCTCTTCAACTCTTGCTGCCCCTGGCCCCCACTCTCCATGGCTTCTCCATGGTGTCAGTACTGTTCTGGGTTCAGATGACCTTAACAAGGAGAATGAGATGAGGTTATAAAGTCCTAGGGGAGTAGAGGAAAATGGGAAATTATGATTTCAGCTTTCAGAACTCTTCCTTTTATTCGTGATCACAGACTGTATTAGATTGTATGGTAGTTATCTCTACCTGATGAAGATAATTATTACTTTCAGGGAGAAGTCTCAGGTGGGGGAGTGATGGCACATAGGAGATCTGGACCCCTCTATCTGCCCCTCACCAACTAATTTACTGGTTGATGGCCCTGTAACTGGCTCAACATGGGAATCTGGTGGCCAATGAGGACAGCCCAAGTGGATCACCAATGACAGCCTGACCTTTGCATTCACACACAAATTCCATAGCCGCCAGCATGGCTCCAGCACTGAAAGAAGCTGAGAGCCCCCCTGCCCCCCGTTTCTGCTCTCTGCCCTCCCTTCTCAGAGAGGGCCCAGCAAACCCTCTCCGCTTACTCATCTTGATGTAGCAGGAATGTTTTAGGGACAAGAAGGAGGCTGAACTTTGGGGAAATATTCAGGAAAGTTGATGGAAGCAGCCTGAAATTATAAAACATTTTCCATTCAAAAGCACAAGGCTCATTTAGGCCATGGGTTCATTTCTGCAAGGAGCAGTGTCACCAGGACACATGAACGGTGAGGCAGGATATATGTGAAAGATGCCTGTGTGTCTTAAGATTAGGGATAGGGCTTTCTGCCAGGATCGCCCCCGCCTCGGAATCACCTGGGATGTTTGCCCAAATGCAGATTCTCAGACCTTCCTCACATCTGTGGGATCAGACACTCTGCAGGGGAGAGAGGTCTGCCTGTATAACAAGTCTCCCTGCCCGGTCTGCCTCAGGGGCAGATGGGTTTTACAGTTCAAAAATCATTCAACTAGAGTGCCATCCAGGAAGTTAGCTTAGAAATACAGAAAGCAAGGTCCCTGGGGCAGCTGGAAACAGTGTCACTAGTCAGAAACAGTGAGCCCAGGGTCTGCCTGCTCACCTAACCCAGAGTATGTTACTTGCCACTGAAGGCAGAGGCTTTGCTGGTGACTCCACCTCCTGCAGGCTAGGCTATGAGGAGAAGCTCACAGAGGAATTCACATGGCGTATTCCCCTTGACTGCTCTTCTGTCACCATTAACATGCAGCACCGACAAAGAGGGACTGGCCCAGGGGAGGTGATTCTGCAATAGAGGCAGGTGTGATATGTGCATGGACTGTCTAAGGGTGGAGCCCCTCCCGAGGGAGGAGGGGTGTCTCCAGACCAATGCCTCCCACCTTTTCCATTTTAATCCTCTACTACCTGATGGTAGTAGCAGAGGCTCTGCTACTGAGCAGATTCACAGACTTTGGGGAAGAAGAAGAGTAGAAATTTCAGAAGCTCCAAAAGCTCCGAGGAAGTATTAAAATGAATGCAGTGACAGGAGAATAAAAGCCTTCCCTGGATACCAAAATCATTTCCCGTGTCTTAGACAGCAGTCAGGCCATCAGCAAGGGGGTGGTCTCAGTGCTGTGTTTCTATAGGTCACTCTGGAAGTCCATGGTTTGAATAATTTGAGGGAGAGATTTTTTTGTTTCTCCACAATCACAATAGGTAAATTTTCAGAGAGTTTTTCACAGAGCTGAAAGGGATGTTAAGAACCAATGGTTCATTTATTCACTTTAAGTATTTCTTTAGTACCTATTATGTGGCAAGCATGGTTCAAGGTGCAGTGGAGACATCACTGAACAAAGCAGACAAAATACCTTGCCCTCCTGGAGCTGACATTTCAGGGAGAGGGCACAGGCAATAAACAAAATAAAAATGATGCCGACACCCCATCCCTGTTGGATAGATGAGGATTCTGGCTTACTGGGAGGGGAAGGGACATAGTCAAGATGACCCAGATAATCAGGGTAAGCTCAGTACCACAGAATGGAGATCTGCTGGGGGCAGTGGTGACCTGCTGGCTGAAGAAGGCAGCACCCACCCTGTTCCAGGTAGACATCACCATGGGAACTCTGTATATCAAACAAAAGTGTGCGTGGATTCAGTTTGTGGGCCACCAGTTTGAGAGCCCTGGAAGAATGGTAAGGAGTATGAACACCCTGTATGCGTTTAATGTACATTATACATTTAGACACATTTGGAATGACGTATTTATGTACTTTTAAAAAGGATTTTTTTTTCTCTTTTCCTCTCCACTTTTGGTTCCAAGTATAAAATCTGATTGCTGTGATTTTCTTTTCTTTCACTTACTTTGGAAAATCCAGGGCATGAATAGGGGGCTGCACTAAAAGAAAGATGGTCCCCACATCTTTGTAACCTAAAGGGCCTACTCACAGCTCACTACGTCCTCCTGGGGTCCACATGTTCCTGCTGTGGACTTCTTGTTTCTTTTTAAACTCTCTCTGGAAATACAGCCTGTGAGATCAAGAGATGCTCATGTGGAACTCAGCACTATGTTCTATATAGGGAAAAATGAAAACATGATTGAGTTGATGCGGAAGGTACGCTCAGACTCCTATGAGAAGCCCGACAGTTTTGAATATGAGTTAAGTGCCACCATCCAGCTCTGGCACATGAGTCATTTTTATATACTTACATATGCCATTTATATATACTCTTACCCCTGCTGTGTTCAAGGGAGATGATAGTGGAATTAAGCCCAAGGTACCCAGCAGAAAATAAATGGTGCCAAGGACACGACACAGCAGCACACCCCAAGTGCCGCCAGACACTGTGTGTATCTAGTGGCCCCAGGAGAGAGGCCTCAGGATAAGGAGGCACAGTGCCGGCCAGCAGCAGAGTGGAGTCCTGCCCAAAGGGAGAGGCAGGACCAGCTGTTGTCACAGGGTTGGAGGAGGTGGTGACAGAGCTTAAAAAGAAGCTCAGCCTCAGCCTACTGCTGGCCCACTGGGTGAGTCACTTCCTCTCTCTGCGGCTCACTTGTCCCTCCTCAAAATGGGAGCAGAGCCATCTCTGGGAAGGCTCCAGCTCTGTGGCTGAGACTTGTCTCCCTGTGACTCCCAGCTTAGCCAAGGTCCAGCCAAGCCAAGCTGTGCTTCGTTCTGATTCCCCAGCTCCCTGCTTCCCTCTACTTGGAGTGGCTTTACCCATCTTTCCTGTTTAACTTCTTTTGCTTTTGCGAATACTGCCTTATCACTGTCCTCCATCCAACCTCAACTACTCCTCGGAAACTGCTTTACGGTGATGGTCATAAGCTGGTACTCTGGAACAGGGATGGCCAGATTGAATCCTAGCTCTGCCACTGACTAGCTACATTAGTTTGGGAAAATAGCTTCTCTGCAACTCACTTTCCTTTTCTGAAAAATAGGGAAAATAATTAGACCTACCTCAAATGGGATATTTTGAGGATTAAATAACATAATGCAGGAAAGGGATTTCCTTGGCACAGGGCTGACACTCAATCAATGCTATTTCTGCCTTTGTTGCTGTCACCATTGTCACCTAAACCTGTCCAAGGGCATCATATATTTTCAACCCTGCACTGTACTTACCCATGTCTGTTCCTTGTTGAGACACAGTCTGGCAAACTCATCTCCGCAAGTCTTCAAACCCTGACATAAAGTGTTGCATATTCTTAATACACAACATGTTTGTTGAATGAGCATGTCCATTTTCACAGTAGCTTTGTAAGGACTATGTAATTTTTCATTTAGTGAAGAGAAAATGAGTTAATGGAGACAATTTCTGGCTATCATTAACTACCTGTGCAACACAGATTCTGTGCTGGTGAATGGCCTTAAAGGAGAAGTGGGAAGAATTAGAGATAAGAAAGTGAAAAGGAACCAGAAAACAAAGTTCCCCTTGTCACCATAATATTGCCAGCTATCCCGCTCTTCAGAAAAGCTCTAATTTTCTTTTTGCTGGGAAAATAGTAGTAAGAATTCCTTCCATTTGTTGCACGAATTATGTGGCAGGCACTCTAATATGTATTAGATTATGTTACTGCTAATCATCATGACAAATGTATACACCATGACAAATGAAAACACCATTTTCTAGATGAGAAAACTAGGACTTGAAGAGATTAATTTCTCTTGCCTGTGGGTGCCCTGCAGAGCTGAGATTATCACCTGTATCCATCTGATTCAAACACCCATGATTTATCCCTGACACACTGCTGTCTTCCCTGACCAGAAATTTTCTAAACTCCCAATGGGGCTTCCTGGAGATTATTATAATTCATGGAGAGAAAAAAAAAAGGCATCTTTTAACTTCTATAGAGTTTTTTAACTCTGATTTTTCTTCCAGTGGGCTTTGTTTGCTTTGTTTTTCTTCCTTTATCATTATTCCTCACAGTGTCTTTGTCTTTAAAGGCTCTCCTGAAGGAGAAAAGGTGAGCACCCAGGAGTGAGCTCACCCCTTCCCCCACAAAGACTGAGTACAGCCTGGCCAGCTGGGGTGAGGGAGATGGAGACAGAGACAAGAGCCAAGATGCAACTGGTGCCACTTTGCAGAGTTGGCGTTCACTGGGAAATGGCTGTGGGATGCTCCATAGTTGCAGCTAAAGCTAAAGAGGGCATGTTCTTAACAGGAGCACGTTAGGTAGGAATGGAGAGAAAATAAGGGAAAAGGGTCGAGAATGGCCCTAAAATTGTGGAAGTGAGAAAGATCTGAAACCTACGCATGCATCCATGGAAATGGTTGAGCAAATTTGACAAGATGTATATGTAAGGATGTTAGTTTCACTGTTGCTTTGAAAAACAGGAAATAGCCCAGTGTCGGCCATTAAAAACCTGTGAAAGGAATGGCAGGTCATCACCTGGCAGTGCAGGATGCAGATGCAAAGGTGCATGAGAAAGGACAGCTGTGCTGCTTTGTAGAGATCTCCAAGGTCACAGTGCCAGAAAGTAATAGTGGGTTATGCTCTTACTGATCCACATTGCCTCTTTTCACTGCCCCATGCTGCCTTTCTGGAACATGGGAACTAGGGGAACACGGGAACCAAGGGCTAAACTCTGTATTCACAGAACTGGTGCTAGAGTTTTTCTGAAAAAGGAAAAATTAGTGTGGACTGAGGTGAATGTAGACTTCTGGGAAGCATTGGGTGGTGCTTTGGGAGATGAAATAAGATTTTTTTATAAAATCCAAGAGAAATGGGAGGGAAATCCCTGATGGTGGGTGACCATGAGCAAAGGCAAAGAGGTGGGCATGAGTTGACTCATAGGACCTGTCACTCAAGGTCATCCCCTAAGCACTCATTGGCCAAGGGCTCAGAGCTTAACAAGTTTAATGATCCACCCAAAACTATGAATGTTTAGTCCCTGTAACCTACTGGGAAGCCATTAGAGTGTCACCTTAGAAACATACAGACTCTCAAACAGCCAGTATTGGGCCAGTTCTTCAACAGCCCTCAGAAAGAGCTCCAGGAAGTAGCTCCCAACTTTCCATGGAGCACATTTGTTTATTGGTGTTAAGGGTTGGTTAAGGCTTAGTCCACTATGGATGGAACCTTGTCAGCTACATTCTAATTTCTGCAATTCCAAGGATCCTGATTGGGCACTCAGGTTGCCATTGTCACGGCTGCTGCCAGATTATTTATCTGCAGACGGAAGGAAAAGTCAGAAAGATGCCTTCCCTTTTGGCTTGGCACTGACCTGATATTTGTTTTCTCTTTCATGTTCATTCTGGGAACGAGACAAAAGAAAGGAAAGAGGATTGTTTTGTTTTGTTTCTGGTTATTGTGGATGTGAATTTCTACAGATACAAGGAAGAATTAATCAATCCAATGTTTTAACTGAGCACCTCCTGGCATCAAAACCCTATATTAGGCACAAGGCTAAGCATCATGGCAGATTTAAAGAAGTTCAGAGGAAATTCAGTCCTCTGAGTTTGCAAGGCAGTAGAAGAACCACATTTATACAGGAAAAAAACCTAGATAATAAGGCAGAACAAGTATTTGGATGATTCCCAAGAGCAAGATTTATGTGGTCAATAGGTAAGAAAGAGAGAATGATCACTGAGGCCTAAAATGCTCTGGGCTGGCTCATAGAAAAGGAGAAACTTGGGCTAGTCCCAAGGGATAAAGATTTACAGCAGAAATTCCAGGTAAGGCAAGGTGGGCCTGGGGGACAAGCAAAGACGGGAAGATGACTGTGTTTTGAAGCCAAGGTATCCATTATTTAGACAAACCTGGGTTTAGAACCTAGTTACACCAATTGCTGAGATTTCAGAGTCAAGTCAGGAATTTAACCACCAAACCTAAGTTTCCTCAACTTTAAAAAAAGGGCTGTTCACACTGGTAGCACAAGATTATTGTAAGAATGCATGAGTAAACACAGGCTGAAGTGTTGCCTAGTGCCTAATGTATATACCAAGGGTCCAAAAATCTTAATTTTCTTTCCCTGCCTTTATGATGGTCACTTTACTTCCTTCCCAGGCTTCTCCAGCCTTCCACCAATCGTTTATTCTCCGTGAGGAGCTTTCTGAGACTCACTGACAGGCATCTCGTTTGCTGGCTATGCTCCTGGCCCACCTCCAGCCAGAGGGAAGTCCAGAGGCTGTTCTCAGGAAAAGGGGGAAGGCTGCCAGGTGCAGCATTATGACTTGAGGATATTGGCAGCATCAGTCATCCCGTCCCAGGGTTGTTTCTCAGCTCAGTTCCTGAACAGGGACTGGATATGTGCGCCTGCCTTGTTCGCTGATGCAACTCATCTGCCCAGCAGTGACCCTTCTCTGCCAAATCATACCGTGTGCCAGTCCCCTCCTCGGCACCTGGTTTTGTTTTCCTGTGGTCAGCATTAGAATGATTTTCTCTATATCCCAGAGTGACAGATCCTGGCTTGGCAGGAATTGTAAATATGCAGAGCTTTCTCAACAGAGCAGCTAAGAGCATGGGCTTTGGAGTCAGACCTGTGCTTAGTTCTAGCTCTTACACTAACTTGCTGTATGATCCTGGATGACTGGCTTTCCATCTCAGAGCCTCTACTACTATGTCTGTATAACCAACCACCTCATCTAAACTTGTGAATAAGATAAAAGCCATTTTATTACACTCATAGATTTCATGGATCTGGAAATTCAAAAGAGGGCAACAGTGGGACATCTTGTCTTCCTAGGGCCTTGAATGGAAAATCTAGAAGGTTGTGAATGACTTGACAGATACAAGAAAAGGAGTCATCTGAAGGCTCGCTCTCTCCCTGACATGTCTGGCAGCTGAGGCTGTTGGCCTGAACACACAACATGCACCTTCTCCATGCTCCTATGTGGGCTCCCTCATAGTATTGTACCCTCACAAGTGTCCCAAAGAGAAGCAGGCAGAAGCTGCATCAACTTGCATGACCTACCCTTGAAGCTGACAGAGTGTAACTTCTGCCATAGTTACAAACCCAACTCAATTCAAAGGGAAGAAACGTAGATCCCACTATTTGGTAGGACAAGTGTCAAAATCACATTATAAGAAGAAAATGTAGAATGGGAGACGTTGATGTGACCATCTTTGGAAAATACAATCTGCACATCTCATATATAAAATGAGGAGAATACCTATTGCAATCATTGTAAAGATTAAATGGGATAAGGCCTTTGAAAGACTTAGCATGGTGCCTGACATATGATATGTTTTCAGTAAAAGGCATGTTTTCTTTATCTGTTCAAATATATACACACACATATATATAAAACATTTATAGTCATTGCTTATTACTATTCTATGTACTCAGTGTTTACTAATATTTTGTGTCAACAATAGATGCTAGTCATTATTTCTTAGGTTAATAAAATCTACAAATTAGATCCTTAATGAATCTATAGACTAGAGTCTTAAAAGTCATATAATTTCTTGTCTAAATACCTCATTTTATAAACTGGGAAACCAAGGTAGAGGAAATTTACATAGTCAGTTAAGTCAGCATTGAATATATCATATCCAAGCTTGAATGAAGCATTTTGTTGAAAATAACTCAAGCGACCCTTAGCAAACAATGAACAGTTTTTCAAAAGACTAATGTTTGGACTTCAGCACCTATCAGGAGATACAGGACCTTTAACTTCACCATAATCCCTGGTGGCAAATGAAAAAAGACTAGAGAAGCACAAGAGCTTGATGTGTTCTCATTTTGTCTCAGAAAACAGGTCTGAATACTAACAGGAGCCAGGTCACTGCCTTTGCCTTTTTGAGACTGTGTACTACTCCTCTTGCCCCCAGGCAAAGGTCTCCATGTTGAGGCAGTGTTTGCTCAGGGTAGTCATCAGAGCAGAACTATTAAAGTTAGAAAAACTGAGTTGTTGTACCTATGCATACCTAAGAAGTAAACCCAAGAGAAATAGAATGAAAGGGGCCTGCTGTGTTTCTTCGTCAAGGCTGTGAGAGCCAACCTGGACAAGGACAAGAATCAGAATACCTAACTATGGCCCCATGACCTCGAGCAAGTCCCTTTTCTTCACAGGCCTCAAATCTCATAGTCTGAAGAATCTGACACTATACCATGGAAAGTGTTTGCTGACCCCTGAGATCAGTTCTGTACTCTCCTTAGGACCATCAACAATACATAGAAATAAGAAACATTAAGACTTAATTTCCATGACTTTTGTAGTCTTAAGAAAGGAGATAAGACTAACACACAAAACAGTGAACTTACAAAGCTTGATTGTATCCTGGACCTGAAGAAAAAATTGTTCCTTATTTGTCTACAATGGTAGTTAATTAATTCTCATTATAGTTTAATATTCCATTTTGTGGACATATTACAATGTATCCATTCTTTGCAGATGAAAATTTGGGTTATTCCCATTGTGAAGCCATCATAACAGGGCTGCTAGAAATATTCTTTTTTTTCCTTTCTATTTTTTTTTATTAAGTCTTTTGATACATGCCTTTTTGTTGGGCATATAACTAGGAGTGGAATTCATGGGTCAAGTGATGTGTATTTCCCTGCTATCAATTCTACCAAACTGTTTTTAGAACTAGCTATACAAATTCAGACTCTTATCAGCAACATATCTGAGTTTCAGTTGCTCCACATTTGCCTTCTTCACTTTAGCAAGTAGATGAGTTGTAATACCACATTATAGTTTTAATTTGCGTTTCCCTGGTGATGAGTGTTTTTCTCACATTTTTTGGCCATTTGACGAGCTAGCCTTTCTTAGAAAGTGCCTTCATATGTCTCTTGCACATTTTTTGTGCATGTTATCTGTTTTGTGCATGTTATCTGTTTTGTGCATGTTATCTGTTTTGTTCTTATTGTTCTGCAAGTGTTCTTTATATGTCTTTGCACAACTCCTTTTTCAGTCACCTATTTCTTGTTTTGTTAGTATCATTTCACATTTTGTGACTTATCTTTTGACTGTCTTGGTGGAATGTTATCATGAACAGAAACACATTGCTTCAATATAGTCCAGTTTAGTCAGATTTTTCCTGTATGGCTAGCACTCTTTGTATCTTGCTTAAGAAGTCTTTGCCTACCTCAAAGTTATGAAGATATTCTAGAGATTCTTCTAGAAGCTTTTGATGTACCTTTCCTATGAGATCCTTGTGTCCTACATACATGTGTTAGAGGATCAAAGTTTTTTTGGGGGGGGGAACTGAGAGGTTGTTTGTTTTGCCCATGAACTTGCATAATTTATTTTAAGGCCATCTTTTTTTTATTGCATACTCCTTTCTCATAAATCAAATATCAAATGCATGCAGGTCTGATTCTGGACTCTTGATTCTATTCTGCTGTGTTTGTACTTGTAGGTTGTAATGAACACACATTGCCCCTGTATTACCCAATATTAACTACTATAGCTTTGTAAGTCTTGATAACTGGTGCTGAAACAGAGGCTGCACAAGCACATAGAGTGGGAGAGTGAGGGGCTACATGTAGAAGGAATTCTCTTCACATAGAGTCTCCTATAAGACAATATCTGCTCCTATGAGTTAGAATGTTTTCTAACTGTGAGATACTACGATCCTATTGGAGTGCCAATGATTGTGGCTTTTCTCAAGGGTCTAGAACAAATCAGTAACTAAGCCTGTATGTCAGTGATTTTCTGGACAGTGTTTCAAAACACCAAAAGTTAATGGCTAAAGCTCAGGATACTTGTAGGAAGGAAAGGCATCTTTCAGCATCCAAACCTGGAGTAAGCAAAACTCTAGAGACAACCAGAGAAAAGCCACAGAGGGATTAATTTGGTTTTATTTAAATTAACTTAAAAAATTAGCTGGGTGTTGTGGTGGGCACCGGTAGTCCCAGCTTCTTGGGGAGCTGACGTAGTAGGATCACTTGAGTTCAGGAGTTTGAGGTTGCTGAGAGATTAAAACCACAACTCTACCGAGGGTAAGAGAATGAGACTCTGTCTCAAAAATAATAATTAATTAATTAATTAATTAATTTTAACTTAAAAGAAGAATTGCATTTCAAATGAGATAAGAAGTGAAGGATGAAAAGGAACCCATTATGCATTCAAAACAGGGTTCCTTCTTTTGACCCTTAGTCTCAACTCCATGTGTGAGGAAAGTTGGCGGTTGCGTGGGTATATCATGAGAGATGAAAAAGTAGAAAAGTGGTTTTTAAGCAGATCATTTTTTAACCTGTTAAGTCTAAGGGTATTAGAAAGTTAAATAGGTGTGTTGAGGCAGTTCAACAAGGGGCATTGGCTGAATTGTGAATCACTCAGCTCTCTGCACATGAGGGAAATAAAAACAACTCACAGAAAAAGCCTACTCATCCATAGTGTCGAATCACAGGGCAGAAACTGTTCTGTACAAAATTTGGTTCCATTTCATCTTATGAATTCTCCACCCCTATTTATGTCACCTGTGGTGAAATGATGTGGTTTTCAAAAGGACAAACAACTTTCCCTTTCTGTTGTAGCAAAACAAAAACCTCCATACTCAATAAATCAAAACTATACTAGCAAAAATTGAGCAATACCATCATTTACTCAAACCTCTAAAACCTTTAAATTTGTGAGTGCTTCTAAAAACAATTCAATCAATCAATGTTAGCAAAAATATGTGCTAGGTACCTCCAGTAGACTCAGGACTGGGTTAGGTGAGTGGGAGACTATCAAGGAGAGTAGTGTTCCTATGAACCCACACACACACATGCAATTATTGTTTACTTCAGGCGCCCACAAACTACAGCCCATGGGCCATATGCAGCCCACCTAGGACATTTATCCAGCCCACCAGCTATTTTTGCCACCACTGCCTGTCCTGCTTAGCAGCTGACTCGTCCCAGGGCCCACAGTCCGGCCCTCCAACCGTCTGAGGGACAGTGAACTGGCCCCCTGTTTAAAAAGTTTGAGGACCTCTGGTTTACTTAATTTAGTAAAAAAAAAAAAAAAAATGCCCATTAAATAATTGAACATTCAACAGCATGCTACTCAATCTCTTTTTTCTGTTGTTTTTCTCAACATCATAGCAATCTTTACATGCTGTTACAATTGCTTGTTCAATACCTCTCCAGTAGACTGTTACTTCTGAAATTTCACTGTGTATTCAGATTACCTAGGGATCTTATTAAAATTCAGTAGGTCAAAGGTGGGCTTAAGATTTTACATTTCTAACAAGCTCCCAGGTGATATCAATGCTGCTAATCCAGGGATGTGCATTTTGAATAACAAAGTTCAAGACTAACTCTACTCCAAGAGAATAAGTACTTCCCTGCCTTGCTCACCCCAGTAATTCCAGTACTTCCCACAGAGCCTTGATGAGTGTATGCTGAGCAAGTGAAGAAGTAAATGAATAAATGTCTAAACAAATAGTTCTTGTGATTTGCATGTGTCAGTACACTTTCATATAGGTAGACATGAGAAAAGTTTAGCAGTATGTCCACAAGCACAGAAAGAAGAATAGTCACAGTCTGATGAACTGAAGAAGGCATGATGGGGAAAATATTAAATAAAATAGGAAGGTGGAATTACATTATCAAGTGTTCTCAAAGCTAGAGAAAGGACTGAAGAACAAATACAGGAATACAGGAAATAAAGAATAACTCAGTAAGTTCTCAGATAGAATAATGATGCACTGAAAGTTTTCTTTTAAGATGCTTAATCTGGTAGCATTGACCACTTGTACATAAATCAGTAAGTGGCAGATTGTTATTTTAGTCCAAAACGGAGGTCACAAGGTCCCAGACTACCTTCTAGGCAGGTAAGGGGAGGAACTAATGAATCCTACCTTTTTTTTTTTTTTTGACAGCATGACCCATTCTCTCCTTCTATGTCAGACTGTTACTGCTAACTAAGCCAAGTTAGCAGAGCTCTGTGACACAGACTCAACGTCTGAGGGTTTAGATCTCACACTTGAGGTTACTAGCACATGGGGCTTTCAGTCGAGGTCAGACATGCCTAAAGACGAAGTTCAAGTAAGACTCCTCCCTCCTTCCAGGCTCTCTCCCTGAGGTCTGCTCTGCATGCCTAAAATCTAGCCCTTTAATCACCCTGATCAAACTCTATTGATTCTTCCCCAACATGCAGGATAAGGCTCCAGCCTTCAAAGGCCCCTAAAATCCGGCCTCTACTTTTCAAGCTTCATATACTTCTCTCTCTCTCTCTCCTTTTCCCATCTCAATTTTTCTCCTGTATTCTATATTCTGGCTTCTCTTATCTTCTATTCCATTCCTGTTTGCATTTTCACTTCTTTGTCCTTTTGCCTGGACTACCTCTCAGTCTCGTAGACTAATTCTCCATGACTCAGCTCCAGTATCATTTTCTCCGGGGAGTCTTCCAAATCTCCTCTGCTCCACCTGCTAGAACAGTCTGCAGGTTCTACCTCAGCACTCCTATGTATTTTTTTCATGTATTTCTATCAATGCTTAGCACATTATCTATGATTCTACAATTTATCTCTTTTCCTCGACTACAAATAAGAGCTCCACAAGGGAAGAACCCAGTTTTTACCCTATTTTTATTGAGGTATAACTAACAAATAAAAATTATATGTATTTAAGGCATACAATGTGATTTTTGATATACATATATGTTGTTGAATGATTATACTAAGCATAATCAAACTAATTAACATTTTCATTGCCATTTGTGTGTGTGAATGGTAAGAACTCTGAAGATTTACTCTTAACAAATTTTCAAATATACAATACATTCTTAACTATAGTCACTATGCTGTACATTAGGTGTCCAGAGCTTATAACTTTCAAGTTTATGCCCTTTGACTATCATTTTTTCTTTTCTCCCATTCTTCAACCTCTGGTAACCACCCTTCTACTCTCTTTTGTTTGTTTGTTTTTTGTTTTTTATTCAATCATAGTTGTGTACATTAATACTATCATGGGGTACAGTGTGTTGTTTCCATATGCAATTTGAAATACTTTCATCCAATTGAGTTCAATGTTTTTAGATTTCATATCTAAGTGAGATCACATGGTACTACATTTCTATCTTTTTGCATCTGGTGTATGCTTTCATTTAGCATAACATCCTCTAGTTTCATCTATTTTGTCACAAATGGTATGATTTCCTGATTTTTAAAAACTGAATAAAACTATCTATTATAAATATCACATTATTTTATCCATTCATTTTTCCACAGACACTTAGTTTATTTCTATATCTTGGCTCCAGTGAATAATGCTGCAATGAAAATGGGAATGCAGACATCTCTTTGAGATGCTCTGTTTTTTTCCCTTTGGATACATACCCAGAAGTGGGATTGTTGGATCATATGTTAGTTCTGTTTTTAATTTTTTGAAGACCCTCTATATCGTCTTTTATAATGACTGTACTAATTTACAGCATCACCTACAGTGTATGAGTTCTCTTTTCTTCACATCCTTACTAACACTTGATGATAGCCATCCTAACAATTGTGAGGTGCTATCACATGCTAGTTTTGAATTGCTTTTTCTCTGATGTGTGATTTCTAAGTATTTTTTCATTTACATATTGGCCATTTGAATGTATTCTTTGGAAAAATGTCCATTCAGGGCCTTTGTCTACTTTTTAGCTGGGTTATTTGGGGTTTTCTTTTCATTTTGCTAATTATTTCTTTCGTTGTGCACAAACTTTTTAATTTGATATAGACGCACTTATTTATTTTTGCTTTATTGCTTGTGTTTTTTTGGTCATATTCAAAAAATCATTGACAAGACTAATGTCCAGGGGTTTTTTTCCCTTTGTTTTCTTCTAGAAGTTTTATAGTTCTATGTCTTAGATTTAAGTCTTTAATCCATTTGAGCTGGATTTTTTGGTGTATGGTATAAAAGAAGGATCCAATTTCATACTTTTGCATGTGGTTACCCAGTTTTCTCAATGCTATTGAGGAGACTACCCTTTCCCCTTGTGTGTTCTTGACACTTTGCTAATACTATGATGATGGTATGTAAATTGTTTCTAATACTTGTATGAAAGTTAAAACACAAAAATCATCAAAAATAATTGTACTTGCAATAATTTGCTATTGATTTATTGTGGGCACATTTGAATCTATTTGTTAATGCGTACATAATGTGTAGAGATAGAAATTAGACATCAAATACCTAAAATGGTGTATGTTTGGGGGACAAAAGTGTAGAGCTTATATATCAAAGTTAGATTGTTATCAGCTTTAAATAGACTTTTATGTCTCAAAAATTTTTTATGAAAGCCTCATAGTAACCACAAAGCAAAAAACAGATAGTAGATACACAAAAGATAAAAGAATCAAAGCATACCACTACATAAAATCACCAAAAAATTGTAAAGAAGAAAGGAAGAAAGGAACTACAAAGCAATTAGAAAGCAATTAACAAAAGGGTAATAGTAAGTCTTTACCTATCAATAATTACTTTAAATGTAATTTGATTAAGTTTTTCAATCAAAAGAAATACAGTGACTGAATGGATAAAAAAGCAGGACTCAACCATATGCTGCCTACAAGAGACTCACTTCAATTTTTAGTATATCCACAGAAGCTTAAAGTTAAGAAATAGAGAAAGATATTTCATACTAATGGAAATCAAAAGAAAGCAGGGGTAACTATATTTATATCAGACAAAATAGACTTTAAATCAAAAGCTGTAAGAAGAGACAAAAAAGATCAGTATATAATGATTAAGGAGTTAATTCATCAAAATGATATAATAATTATAAATACATATGCACTCAGTATCAGAGCACCTAAATATATAAAGCAAAATTTAACAGATCCAAAGGGAGAAATAGAAATACCATAATAGTAGGGGATTTCAAATCCCACTTTCAACAATAGACGGATCATCTGGAGAGAAAATCAATTCAATAAGGAAACAATGGATATGAACTACACTTCATACCAAATGCACCTAACAAACATATATAGAACATGCCATTCAAAAGCAGCAAAATACACATTCTTCTCAAGCTCACATTAACCATTCTCCAAGATATGATGCCTACATGTTTTCCTCCTCTGCCCCACTTTCTCTAATGTTCATACTAGCAATTAAGTAACTTATTATGTTATTATGTACTAAATGACCACCACCCTTGCTGGAATGTAAGCTCCACAACTCCTGCATATGTAATTTTCTATCTACTAGCAGATTTATGGTAGCCAGTTCAGTGTCCAGCTCATAGCAGATGAGCAAAGGTATTTTTTGAATGAAGGGTTACTCTTTAAAAAGGACTTCTCCAACTAAAAGCAGAGATTGTCCTTGATGTTCCACCAGAGTAGTTTTGGAACTAATTTGGAAACTAAGTTTTTTGGAAACTAAGACATGATAGTATCCAGCTTCATAGTTCTATTTCCAGAGTCTCGTCCAGGTTGAATATCATACAGGGTAGACATAATGTTCATTTAAATTTAAATTTAAATTACACACAAACTCTATGTCAATCCTGTATGTTTTTCTGTAGTGCATGCCAAGCTCAGTTTATAACTTATGTCAATCTACCATATATTTCTAGGCCATATGCTATGCATAAGGGAAGATATAGTGATAAATAAGACACAATGCAGTGTAATGTGCAGAATCAAAGGAGGAGCAGGCAGTTATGAGAGCATGAAGCAGAGACTTCAACCCAGATTAGGGGATGAGCAAGGGAAGGCTTCCCAGAGGAATTTTCATGTAAGCTAAGACTGAAAGGATGAGTAAGGATTAGCCAAGTGAAAAGACAGGGAAAGGTTATTTCAGGTAGGAAGAATCATACATAACTTATGAGCCATTATCAAGAACTTGGATTTTATTTTAGATATGATAAATTTCCAGCAAAAGAATTATTGGATCTGATTTACATTTCTAAAGGATCTCTCTAACTTACTGGTTCTCAATCAATCAGGGATGGTTTTTCTCCCCAGGATACATTTAGTAATGTCTGAAGATATTTTTGGTTGTCCTATCTGGAGGAGAAAGACTAATAACATCTAGTGAATAGAGTCCAGGGATGTTGCCAAACACTCCATAATAAACAGGTCAACCCTCCACCCCAAAGATTATCTGGCCCCAAATGTCAACAATTCTGAGTTTGAGAAACCCCATAAGCTGCTATGTGGAGAATAAACTATTACAGATTTAAAGAAGGATGACCAGTTAGGGGAATATTACATTCATCTAGGCAAAAGATGATTAGCTTGGGTAGGGTGATTTCTGTGGAGGTGGTGAGGAATGGTATGATACAGAATATACTTTGAAGACAAAACCAATAGTATTTCTGATGGATTAGAAATGAAATGTGAAGGACGGCGAGCAGGTAATGTCTTAGGACTCAGTAATGAAAAGAATGGTAATGCCCTTTACTAAAATAGGGAATATTTATGGAATAACAAGTGTGGAGAATTGGAAAGAAATCCAAAGTTTGTTCGGTTTGGAACATGCTAAGTTTTAGATATATATTAGACATCTAAAGCATGAAAAAATATGGATCAGGCTCAGGAGTCTGGAGGTGAAGGAAGAGATCCATGTTAGACTTCAGCATTTTAGGGATGATTAACATAGAATATTTAAAGCCATGGGGCTGAATGAGGTTACCTTGAGATAAGTCTAATGAAGATGAAAGGCCTAAGCCCTGGACCCTAGAGCATTTAGAGGTCATGAAAAGCCATCTAAAGAGACTGAGAAGGAGCAGTCACTGAGATAGGAGGAAAACCAGGAGAGTCTGGACTTCTAGAAATCAGGTAAAGGAAATGTATCAAAGAGGATATCATAAATAACTCCTGCTATTAAGATACAAGGGGTTATTTGTATAAATCTTTCTATGATGAATGTGACTTCAAATTTCCATGCTATCTTATCAGAAATGCAAATGTATATGCTGGTATTTTATGGCCTTCTGCAATCATTTTCATAAGAGAAGAGAGGAAGCAATAAGCAAACTGAAGCCTTTAATTAAAATTCACATAGAATGAAGTTGAGAAGGGAACCTGGGCATAGACAAGAGCCTTTTGCATACAGTCAAGCTGTAATTAAACCTACTGAGATAGTGATTCATAGTTCCTATTTATCAAAGAGATGAGCACAACCTCTAGCCTTATGTATAATTACTGGGTGTTCAGAACTGACTGAACCCAGAACTCATTTCAATGACATCTCCTCAGATGCAAAGACACTTTCATTCTTCTCTGATGCTTTAACTTTGAGAGTCTGATCCTGAATATTAACTCTGATGGTGTAAATCCACATTCCCTAGAATGAGAGCAGATCATACCTTTTAGATCTCTTAATGTTCAGACCTTTCACATTTCTGAATAAGGATTTCCCTGGAAAAACACAGTGGACCCTATAATTATACATCAATCAAATTCCATGTTTCCTTCTACCCATCCTCAGTTATTTACATGAAATAGTCTAATAATTACAATAAGGTACATACCAGCCTCTTGACCATGCTTCAAACTAAAATAGATCCTCCAATGGGCCTTGGGTATAAGCTTGAGCAAGTGTTAGAGATCATTAGGTAATGACATTCTTTGACTTCACCACTTGTTCAATCAGTAAAATATGTAGGATACTTAATTAGGATCAGGGATACTTCCCATCTAAGTACTAACAAGGCCTGACCCTGCTTAGCTCATAAGATCAGGTAAGATTGGGCATGATAATAGACATTGGGAACTTGGAAGGGTATAAGAGTGGGAGGGTGGTGACAGATAAGAAATTGCTTAATAGGTACAAAAGACATTTTTCAGTGATGGTCACACTACAAACCCAGAATTCACCACTACACAATTTATCCATGTAACTTGTACCCCTTAAATTCATACCAAAAGTAATAATAATTATATCAGAGATGTATTGAGTTAGGTTGGAAGCCTCTGAAGTTCAAGCCAAACTTCAGTTGGGGTGAACGAGGAATGTGGTAACAGAAAGCAAATGTCCAAGGTGTGATCTTATCACAGAAATAACTACCAGTACCTGCAAGCATTATCTCATTTAATCTCTTTAACACCCCCTTGAGTTAACAATTATGACTATTCCATTTTTACAGATGAGAAAATCAAGGCCCCCCAAATTATATAAACTAGCCAAGACCACAAAATTAATAAGTGGCAAAGCTGGCGGGCAAACCTCTTTCAATCTAACAGTCAATTATTTTGCTATCCTGCCAAAGCAATAAAGTAGAAAGAACTCTCAGCTTAAGGTCAAGGATTTATCATCTAAATCTGGCTCCAACCTTAATTTTGAGGGTGATTTGGGGAAAAGTCATTTAAGCTCTTAGCTTCAGCCTGGGGCCTGGTTTTCCTTACCTGTGAAATCACCAGGACGACCTTGACCATCCCAGAGGTACCTTGTGTCTCTGATTCTACCTTGTGATATCAGAATTTTAAGTCCTCTCACTTGCAATCAATGTTTTGATTTTCAGAGTACAGTCACCTATTATTATTTTTGACCTTCATAACAACCACGAGGCAGACAAGCATGATCAGCTCTCCTGTGTTTTACATGCAGATGAGGAAACAGACTTAAAATCAAGTGCTTTGTCCATGGTTAACACAGCTCCCCAGTCAACTGCTCTAATATGCTAGATGCCTCTCCTCCTCCTTTATCTCAGACATTTTTCTCTCTCTTGGGGCCTATCCCATTTCCTATTCCCAGGAAGATTTCACTGTTAATTTAAATGCTAACTGCTGAGAGGCTTTTAAAGGAAGGGTATACCCTAGCCTCCATCCTCACCAGGGTGCTAAGCAGGGACTACAGGACACGACCAGGCCAGATCTGGTTCCCCAGGAGCAGCGACTAAGGAACTAAGATAAAATCCTATCTAGACAGGACATAGAGGAAAAGTTCTTCAGGACCCTTCTATAGCTTAGGAAGTGCAAGGTTGTAGATATCATTGTCCAGGATGGTCTGGTAGCTAATTCTCCACCAGAAATTCTGGGAAAGGTCATACTAGAATTTTTTCATATTGAGCTTCCCATTTCAGAAAATGTCACCACTCTCTTCTGAGATGCCCAACCAGAAACCTGAGAGATAAGGATGGGGAGACAGGGTAGCCAAGGGGTTAACAGGTGAACTCGTCATGGATACTAGCTAGGTGTTCATGGAAGGACACCTACCTTTGCCAAGCTTCAGTTTCCCCATTCATAAAATGGAGTTAAACCCAACTTCCCTCCTAGTAGGAGATGAGGAATAAATGTTAATATGAACATACAATTAATACAAATATAAAAAGCCGGGCATAAAAGAGTCATTCAAATATGGAGCCCTCAAAAATGTTAGTGAGCCCTCTCCCGCACCCCCTACATCTGGTTGATCTTCAAATAGAGATTCTACCTCCTAAACCAATGTAAATTTGTTTTTTCTCCACTTTGATGCCACCATGTGGTTCCAGCAACCCCCTCTGATCAGGAGAGGGCTCCTATGATCTTGCCTATTCTTCTCCATGCCAGCATCTTACGTCCACCTCATACCAGTCCATTCCCCACCATACAAGGCAGTGATTTCTCAGAACACATGTCTTGGCTCATGTCATCCTCTGTCTGCCATCCCTCAACTTTCTGCTGCTACAGGCTCCTTCAGTCCCAGAGACCCCCCATGCCCTCACTTCCCACTACTTTCCACCTTTCCACCAAGGCCCTGCTAACTCTCCTCTGCCATCTATCTACTAGGAGGACCAATTAGCTCTTTCCTGTCCACTCCCAAGATCTTCAGTTTTATTATTTCTTCTGCCTATAATAACCTCCAGCATCCATCCTTTCCATAGGGAAACCATTCTTCAGATCTCAGCTTAGAACATCCTTCCTCCAGTAAACCTGGGAACTATCATCAGCACAAGGCCTGGCACACAGAAGACACCTGTTAAGTATCTGCTGAACAAGTGTCAATGACAGGATCAAAGCTAACTCAGTGATGACTTCTTAAATCACTACAGGTTGAGGACAGACTGGGCTCCCATCTGGGTTACACTTAAGCATTAAGGTTGTAGACAGGACTCAGAGCTGTGAGATATAAAATACTACAGGCTCTTCCCTGGCAGTCCCACTGGGTCATGAACACACATGCAGTAAATTACAAGTGACCTGCTCAACCCACAAAGACCAGAGAGGTACCTGAGACACCTCCTTCCCCTTTAATCCTCTTCCCCACAGGCTTTCCTTTCTCACCTAATTCCACCCAGCGAGACACATGACATCTCTCATGAGAAGAAGTTTTATGACATCTCTGGAAAATTCTTTTCTAATCTGCCATGGCTTTTAAAAGCTTGAGTTTCCTGATTGCTAATTAAAACTGTCAGTTTAGTATAAGTCATTGAAAAAAGTGGAATTTCTTGGAAGAAAAAAAAGAAACTAAAAAATTACTTTGGCAATTTTCAGAGTGATTTATGAGTTATATTGTTGATGATCTTATTAATCTCTTTTTAAAGTAGATGCTGATAGCTAATGTTCCTTATAATAATCTGGCACAGCACATGCAAATCCCTATTAATATACTAGTTTTGGGAACACATGGGGGGATGTAAGCAGAGAACAAATGTTTGGCATCCAAAGTGAATTTTGTTTTCAATTTTGTGTTCAACCCAAGGAACATTTGTTGAGTGCCTAGTACATTAGGAATTGCAAAAGATTTAATGTTGAAGATCCCACGCCTGCCCTCCAGCTGCTGTGGTCTAGTTGTGCAGGGGGAGAGGAGGACCACTATAATGACAAGTAGGATATATACAACAGGTAGGCAGGGTGAGATGAGGGCACAGTATGGAGGGCTAGAAGGAGAACAGGGCACAGTAGCCAACTGTCGTGTAAGGGCAGAGCCTGAGCCAAGTTTGTTCTCTGCCGCACCCTCAGCACAGTGGCAGACACATAATAGCATAGTATAAAGAGTGACAGCAGGGATGGAAGTAGGATAGGAGGACACTGGGACCTTGTTCCAATCCTGTCACTTAAAAAAACATGTAACCAAGGACTATCCTCTGACTCAAGCTCTTCACCTGTGAAACATTAACTGTGGTGAAAACTTCTCCCTGGGGAACTGTTGTGGGAGACACTTGTGAGTGTCATGATTGTTGCCCACCAGATATATCCAGCTCTCTTCCTCTTGTGCACAAGGCAGGATTATTGCTGGTCTGTTTCCAGACTGAAGCTAGGTGGAGCCATCTCATTGAACACAAGTGAAGTGTGGCACTACTGGGAAGATGGCTGGAGAGCCAATATGCAACTGAGGATGTTCCAGAGGACAGCTTCGCTTCCATTCTTAGCTCCAGAGGGAGGGTGGCAGAAGACCCCAGCCTGCCATGGACACGTGACATGAGCAAGAAATACACCTGAAAATGCAATGGCTCTCAGCAAGAAAGTGAGGAAATTAGAATCCTTGTCCACTACTGGGAAGTATAGGAACCATGGAAAACAACATGGAAGCCCCTTACAAAATTTGAAGTAAAACTACTATATGATCCAGTACTTCTGGATACTTCTGGGCACTTAACCAAAATAGTTGAAATCAAGATCTCAAATAGATATTAGTACCCCCACATTCATTGCAGCACATGTGATAGCCAAGGTGTAGAAATGAGCTAAGTGTACAGATGAATGGATAAAGAAAATGTGGTCGACACATACAATGGAAGCATATTCAGCCTTTAAAGAAAAAAGGAAATTCTGCAATGGGCAACACCATGGATGAAACTTGAGAACATTATGCTCAGTGAAATAAGCCAGTCACAGAATGAAAAACACGGCATGATTCCACTTATAGGAGGTATCTAAAATACTTTATTCATAGACTCCAAGAATGGAATGGTGGATGCCATGGGCTAAGGGGAGGGATAAATGAGGATTTGCTAACCAATGGGCATAAAGGTGCAGTTAAGCAAGATCCATAAGCTCTATAAATATGCTGTACACTATTGTGCCTACCGGCAACAATATTGTACTTAAAAAAATTTTTAAGATAATAAATCTCATATTAAGTGTTCTTACCACATAAAAAATTTTTTAAAAAAGGAAATATACTTGGTGTTTTAAGCCAAGATTTGAGGACATTGGAGGTTGTCTGTTTTCACAGGATAACATATCACAACATATAAAATTTAAGAGAGAAACCTTTTCATATAACCTAGGGTTTAAATAAATATAACAGCTAGCAGATATACAAAAAAAGGTTGCTTTGGAATAGACTGTATCTGGTTGAGGGCATTGTGAGAAAGCCTCTTGGAGAAGATGGCATCAGAGATGGATTTTGAAGTGGGGAAGGATATTTAATGGCACACATGGGGAAGCAACATAAGAAAGTGAGAATATGCAGGAATGAAAGCACTCAGATTAAAAGGGAAGAAGAGAGCAGTGGATGACTAATAGAAACAGTGGTGAGAAGAAATAGCGTGGATTAACTTGCTCTGTGCCAGGGCCTGCCCTGGGTGATTTGCATGGATTTATTCTTTACATTTCTATATTCATTTTTTATTGCTGCTGTAACAAAACATAAACAGCTTAAAATTTAAAGCAGGTAAAAACACACACATGTGTTATCCTGTCTTACATAGGTTAAAAGTCGAGTAAGTATCTCACCAGGCTAAAGTAAAAACATCAGCAGGATGAGGTTCCTTTCCAGGACCTCAAGGGGAGAATCAATTTCCTCCCTCATTCAGACTGTTGGCAAAATTCAGTTTCTATGTTTGTAGAACTATGGTCCTTGCTTCGTGGATGGCTTGAAAGGACTCTTTCCACCTTTTGCAGAACACCCCAAGTCCTTGACCTGTAGCTCTCTTATTCTATCTTCAACACCAGCAATGGAAAATCAAGTCCCTCTCTTGCTTTCAATCTTCTCTTTTCTTCACCTGTTTCACCTCTTTGACCAACTCTTCTCCCTTCCTTTTCCACTTTTAAAGGCCAATGTGACTCCACAGAGTTCCCTAGAATAATCTCCATATGTTGATGTCCCTGACCTTAACTCTAAGAGGTCTATTTTGCCATGTCACACAACATACCCACAGGTCCTAGAAATTAGTGCATATATGTCTTTGGGGGACAAATTTTCTGCTTACCATATCCCACTTTGTGGGTGAAGAAACTGAAGCTGAGTATGGTTAGGTAACTTGTGCAAGGTAACCACCTAGTTCTTGGCAGA
Organism: Otolemur garnettii; assembly: GCF_000181295.1. NCBI lineage: Eukaryota > Metazoa > Chordata > Mammalia > Primates > Galagidae > Otolemur > Otolemur garnettii. The sequence goes on along the minus strand of NW_003852398.1, from coordinate 22,582,050 downwards.
ATGGCTTTTTATCCCAAGCAGCCTAATAGCAGAACCTTTACTCTTAACCACCACTTTGTCCAGAAAAAATGTGAAGAGGAAAAGTGGAAGATGACACTAAAACAATGGATTATAATTTTATCACAAACATCCTCAAATGGCAGGCACATGAGGTGGTTTAAGGGAACATTGTATACTGATTTCCAGTCACCCATATTAGTTTTCTATTGCTGTGGAACAAATAACCACAAACTTTGTAAATTAATACCCATATTCCATGGTTAGGAGTCCAGGATGTTGTAATTTGATTCTTTGCTCAGGGTCTCACAAGACTGAATCTAAGATGTCAGCCAGGGGAGTTCTCATCTAGAGTTTGGGGTCTTCTTCCCAACTCACTTCTGTTATTAGTGGAGTTCGGTTTTTTGTAGTTGTGAGGATGAAATCCCCCTTTTCTTGGTGACTGTCTGTCACCAGGAAACTCTCAGCTTCTCTAGGTCCCTCTCACATCCTTGCCTGTGGTCCCTCTGTCAAATCCTTCTCACTTCAGATCTCTCTGACTTCCTCTTCTGCCTTCAGCTGGAAAAAAACTCTCTTTAAAATGATCCCTATAATTAGATTAAGCCAACCCAGATAATATTTCTGTCTTAAATTCAACTGATTGATAAACTACATTTGCAAAAACAAAACCTCTTTTGAGATGGAACATAACATAATCATAAGAGTAACAGCAGGGGGCAGAGGTCAGGGGGCCCTCTAAGAATTCTGCCTAGCACACATCCCATGAATAATGGGACACATAACCCCTAGGTTGTCAGACTTACAAAGGATACCATATCCTGAAGAGGATAAGGTACAATGACAAAGCTGGAAACTAGGGTCTAGATCCGGTAATGAACACAGTGTCATGTCCCTGCTAGGAAAGGCTGTTTCTCCTGTTGGAGAACTAAGGAA
>NW_003852398.1:22577065-22580597 GCF_000181295.1 Otolemur garnettii | reverse complement strand
TGTGGAAACAGCCTAAATGCCCACCAACCCAGGAATGGATTAACAAGCTGTGGTATATGTATACCATGGAATACTATTCAGCCATTAAAAAAATGGAGACTTTACAGCCTTTGTATTAACCTGGATGGAGGTGGAACACATTATTCTTAGTAAAGCAGCACAAGAATGGAGAAGCATGAATCCTATGTACTCAATTTTGATATAAGGACAATTAATGACAAGGGGAGGGGTGAGCAGAGAGAGGAAGAAGGAGGGAGGAGTGGGGAAGGGATCAGCAGAAAGAGGGAAGGAGGGAGGGAGGTGAGGTCTTGGTGTGTGCCACACCTTTTGGGGGCAAGACACGATTGTAAGAGGGACTTTACCTAACAAGTGCAATCAATGAAACCTGGTTTCTTGTACCCTCAATGAATCCCCAACAATAAATTTAAAAAATAAAGAATAAAAAAAAAGGAATTATGGATATAGGTAAATATTGTTTTCTGAAAAATGGATGCTTCTCAAGTTTTTGAAATCAGTTTATCGACCCATAGAATAAACAACACCCTGTGCTATTATGTTTTTGCTATTAGTTTAAGAAATATTTTCCTCTATAAATAACTCATAAGAAGACATTACAAATTGCCTACTGAGTTGAGTGCCTCATAGTCACTCAACAAATATTAAGACTGTAGCATTATTAGGTTCTAGAGAATTAGGAAGAAATCTAAAATCTCTTAATGCTTTAATAATTTAGTCTCATGTTGGAAGTGATAAAGAAAGAGCAAGGTGTGGTATTAACAGGAAAAGTTGAAGAGCCAGAGAAATGAAAGTGATCATAGGAAGCAGCAGTGAGGCAGGCTTCTTGGAGGAGGTGGCAATGGGGCTGGACTTTGGAACATTGAGCCCAGAGTGCATGCCCTAGCTTCGGACACTCTCCATCAGGTCCTTCCCTCACTCTCCAGACTCATCCTGTGCTGCCAGCCACCTGGAACACATGAAGCCTTTCTCAGCGTTGGAACCTTTGCCCTTCCTGTTTCCTCTAACTAGAATGTGCTCCTTCAGACCTGCATTATTCTCAGCTTAATATCGCCCCTTCAGAGGGACTTTAGCTCATTGCCCTGTCTATATTGGTCTCTTCCTTCCCTTTTCCTAACTCTGTGCCACTCACCAAATACATGACTTAAAAACTAATGATCTTTAATGGTTGCCATGAGGATGTATCTCTATTTTCTCCATTTCACAGATCAGAGAGGAAATTCAGAGAACCTAGGTCACTTTCCCATAGTCATCCAACCAACAAGAAAAGAAGCTTGGATTTGAACTTAGGTTGGATGATTCCTACAGTCTATAATTTTAACCGCTGTGCTCTGGGTTTTCTATGTATCATAAAAATTATAAGCATTCACTTAGGGTATCAGGAAATAGAAGCAAGAAAGTGAGAAAAAAATTAAGCTCGTAACACAGGCACTTACATTAACCCCATAGTTTGTATACTTCCAGAAACTTATCTCTGCTAAGGGTGAGGGCTTTGTTTGTTTGTTTTTAAGAGATAGAATCTCCCTCATCACCCAGGCTAGACTGCAGTGGTGCCATCATAGCTCACTGCAACCTCAAACTCCTGGTTTAAGGATCCTCTTGCCTCAACCTCCTCAGTACCTGGATCTACAGGCACTCACCACCATGCCTTGCAATAGTTGAGTTTTATTTGTTGTTGTTGTTTTTTGTTTTGTTTTATTTTGTTTTGTTTTGTGGTTTTTGGCCAGAGCTGGGTTTGAACCTGCCACCTCCGGCATATGGGGCCAGCACCCCACTCCATTGAGCCACAGGCATTGCCCAATAGTTGAGTTTTTATTTTATTTTTTATTTTTTGAGACAGAGTCTCACTTTGTCACCCACGATAGAGTGCTATGGTATCATAGCTCACAGCAACTTCAAACTCCTGGGCTCAAGTGATTCTCTTGCTTCAGCCTCCCAAATAGCTGAGACTACAGGTGCCTACCACAATGCCTGGATATTTTTAGAGATGGGGTCTCACTTTCGCTCACACTGGTCTCGAACCCGTGAGCTCAGGCAATCCACCTGCCTCAGCTTTCTAAGTGCTAGAATTATAGGCGTGAGCCACCATGCCTGGCCCAATAGTTGAGTTTTCAAATGGGATCAGAGAGTGTACTCTCTTTTATAACCTGCTTTTTCCACTGACCATCATGTGGTAAACTTGTTTTCACATCCTCTTTTATTTCTGATTCTTAGTAGCTCCTTCTACCAGCTATCTCTCTAGTCCGCCTAAGCACATTCTAGCTCATCCTCACAACAGCCCTTTTAGGTTGCTCAAGTTCTTATCCCCATTTCATAGAGAGAAGAAACTGAGGCTCAGAGCTGTGAAATGACTTACTCAAAATCACAGTTGTAACTGGCAGGGGCAGGAGTGGGAAGTGTCTACAGCTCCAGAACTCCCACTTAATAATTCCTTTCACTGACTCAAAAAGAGCTGAGTGTCCCTTTGAAGAAATAATGGGAGTGAGGGTGCTTCCTAAGGTGAGGAGAGGAAGAGAGACTGTTCCTGCCTCTGAGGGCTGTTCTGCTCACTCAGCTGGGGATATGTGGGAGGGAGTGGCTGAGTGTGCAGGGAACTAAGTAGGGTGAAAAAAAAAATACCTGGCAAATGGAGACTTTTCAATGAATTATTTTCAGGAGAATAGTTCCTTTTAACATGCAACTTGTGCGGGTGCTAACCAAATGTTAATTATACAGAAGTACATGTTGTTATTGTATTTCCCACTTGCTTATAGAGTGAGGTCCATTTTTTTCAAATCCTACAACATTCTGCATTTAAGTATGTTTTCAACTCAAGACTTCAAATGTCAGACATGGTGGGTCACAGATGACAACCCAGGCCCACATCTGGCCAGCCACCAGGCCCTTGGAGCCCATCTCACCTCTGAAAATGAGCTGATGGCTCAGCAGATAGTAAGAGCTCTGGGGGTGGGGGTGCTCTGGATGTAGAGGAACCATATGTTTTGGTATTATGGGCCGTCCGGCAGGCAGCTATAAAAAGAAAGTGGCTTCTTCTAAGAACTCAAACCCAAAAATACACATGGAGGAAGTTGCATTTTTAACACCACAGTGATGCTAAATGTTCCTTTGTGTCTAGGAACTGTGGTAAGTGGTGCTTGGGAACCTAGAAGGTAAACCCTGAGCGGTGAGGGTGGTGGCCCTGGCCAGAGCTGGACCCACTTGGAGCACAGTTGAAATCACACTATTGGAATCAGGTGGATTGGGTTCATGTTTAAGTTCTATGACTTGTTTTTACAACTTTATTAAATTATTTCATCACTCTGAACCTCAGTTTCCTCATCCTCGTGTTATCAAAAGAGTATTACTCTCCTTGGGCCTGGCTCAAAGATGGACCAACCTGTGAGGCTGGAGGGGACCCAAGAGCGGATGGTGCCTGGCCCAAAGAAAGGATAAGAATTAGAAAGATGGACATCGGGTATCTTCAGCAGGGTCAGAAAACGGTGGCTGCTGCTGTGGTTAATACGGTGAAGTGAAACTC
>NW_003852398.1:22547286-22576727 GCF_000181295.1 Otolemur garnettii | reverse complement strand
GCTGGGAGAACTGGATAAGCACATGTAAAAAGACTGAAACTGGAACCACACCTTTCACCACTTAACAAAAATTGACTTAAGATGGATAAAAGATTTAAATCTAAGACATGAAATGATAAGAATCTTAGAAGAAACTGTGGGAAAAACTCTTGATGATATGGATTGGGAAAAGATTTGGTGACATTCTTGTCATACCTCCACACCATAGCACAGGCAGGTCCTGCTTCAGGAAATGCTTTTATTCTGTTTCAGAATGCTCAAAAACAGCCTTCTCTGTATAGCCCAGTTAAATGACACCTCTTCCATGAAGCCTTTCTGGATTTTTCCTAGAAGGATGTGGCCTTTCCCATTTCTACATTTTCTTAGCACTTGATCAATGACTTTTTATCCTGTTCACCCTGATACAGCTATCATAGTTGCTTCTGTGTGGATCACGTGTCTTCTATTAAGTTGGTTTCCTTAAGAAGAAACTCCTTAATTGTTTCCCATCTTGCTTGGTACATAGTCATCTCACTAAACATTTGTGTGATCATTCATCTATTCATCAGTCAAGCAGCTACTCAATTACACCAGGCACTGTACTAGGTGCTAAGGGTACAACCATGAATGACACTGATAAGACCTCTGCCCTCCCTGAACTTATATATTAATAGAGGGAGAGAGATAATAAACAAGTTAATTAGTAAATATATAATTATATAAATATCACTTAGACCAGTGGTTCTCAACCTTCCTAATGCTGTGACCCTTTAATACAGTTCCTCATGTTGTGGTGACCCCCAATCCTTCATTTCTTTTCATTTCTTTTTATGTTTGGGGGTCACCACAACATGAGGAACTGTATTAAAGGGTCACAGCATTAGGAAGGTTGAGAACCACTGACTTAGGCTTTGAAAAGTGTGCGAATGACAGGAGACAAGGTAAGATGAGAGAAGAATGGTGGGCTGAAGTAATAATACTTACAGTAGTGTATCTGAGGAGGTGACATTTGAGTCGAAACCTGAAGGATAGGATGGAGGCAGGTTTGGGACAATTTCAGGGAAGTGCATTCCAGGCAGAGGGAATAGCAATTGCAAAGGTCTCGAAGTGGGAAAGACTTTGGTGTATTTTAATTGCTGCAAGAAGACCAAAGAGACTGGAGCATAGAAATGGAGGGAGAAATGGTTCAGGAGGAGATTAGAAGTAGGTTGGCTTAGTTAGTGCCTTGCAAGCCTTGATGGAACATTTAGATTTTATTATTTAAATGTGACAGATTTTAAATGCGGTGGGAACAACATGATCTTATTTACAGCATAAAAAATTCCCTCTAGCTTTTATGTGGATATCAATTGTACAGGACAAGATAAGAAGCCAGGAAATATTATGCTAGAATTGAGGAGCTAGAATGAAGATGAGGGAGCAACTTTATCAGATGGGCTGGATGTGAGAAAAGAGATGAGCCAGAAATGACTCCCCAGTGCTTAGTTTGAACAGCCAACTGGATGGCAGTGCCATTTCCTGAGATGAGAAGGATGGAGAAGACTAAGTTTAGTCGTATTTATTTGGGGCTCTTTGGTGAGGGTTCATTGGGAATTTGGTTTGGATGCTTCAGATTTGATGTATCAAGCAGGCAGTTATTTATATATGTAGTTAGAGAAAAGGAGAAGGGACAGAGACTTAAATTTGGGAGTTATCAGTATCCATGTACAAAGGCCATGGTACTGGAGGAAATCATCTGAGCAAGACCATAGACAGGGAGGGAAGAGGGCTGAGCGCTGAGTTCTCAGCACAACAATAGCTCACCATCAAGCAGAAGGAAGACACCAAAGGAGACTAAGATGGACCAACCTGTGAGGCTGGAGTGGACCCAAGAGAGGATGGAGCCTAGGAGCTGAGAGGAATGTTTTCAGAATAAATCATCATCATCATTATCATCATCACAGGTGACATCTTGAGCTCTGCTGTATTTGTGCTAAATGTGAGATATGACTTATTGAATCCCCAAGTCATGAGATGGGATTCATTATCCCCCCTTTTCAGGTATGAAAACCAAGACTTAGAGAGTGAATCAGAGAATGAATGATTGAATGAATGAATGAATCTATATCCTTCTTTTTTTTTTTTTTTGCAAAGTGCCCACACTAAACTCCCATAGCCTATCTAAGTGGAAAAAAATAGACAGAAGACCGTTCCTGTTCTGCAAGTGCTAGAGCAGAACACTGGCTTACTGGGCTCTCCATAGAGCTGGTTGTCCATCCCCAGGTCCCCACCCCTGAGACTCACCACCAGAGTCTAGACCCTCCCCCAGCTACAGTGCTAGAACAGAGTGACCAGCAGCTGGGACAATTAAAATCAATCACTCCAGCTCTGCTAGGGAAATGCTGAGTGATTTGCAGCTGGTGACAAATGCTATGATTTGCCACCCAGATGCAGCATCTCCAATGAAGTGGCCTCATCAGTGGAATTGTTGCATTTGGCCAGAGTTAATTACCCTGTCTAGGAACCTCGATGCCCACTATCAAGTGAGCCTCTCTCTGAACACAACTCAGCTCAATAATTAGTCAAGATGGACTTTTTTCTCCCAGTAATTTCAAGGCAGGTCATCTGAGCCTGTGTCTTCGTGCTTGTTTCTATTACTTTTTAAAAATAGCCATTTGAAGCAAAGGGAAAAGGGAAATAGGTTATGCTCAGTGACCTCTTAAGCTCAGTTGAATGAAGGCACACAGGAGGTGTCCCTTCTGTCCCCTTCTCTTGGGGATGACAGCACATGCTTTTGAAATAAAGAAGAATGTTCACATCCAAGTCCTTGTCAGAGATGTCCTAGAGAGGAGGTTGCTGGGATCAAGAGTTGGTTGCTGTCTAATAACTTTCCACTCCCTTCACTGGCCCAGGTGTCTGCTTTCCTGAAGCTTCCTGACCACAGCAGCCACTGCCATGCTCCTCCTCAGTCTGGTCCTCCCCCGTCCACACACCTCCATCCTGAACTGTTTACTCTGTGCCAGGCCATGCTGCCTGCTGCATTTGAATTTCGCTTTTTAATGTTTAAGAATATAGCTCTCAAATGAAAGATACAACTTAATTCTAGCCCAAGAATATGAGGAGGGGGTGGAAAAGGGGAGGGGAGAAGGGCGGCTGGGTGGTGGGAGGGTGACTGGAAAGATCACCTATATATCTGTCTAACAAGGGTACAAGTGAACTTTTCTAGAACTAGAATATAAATGTTTTGACACAATGACTAAGCAAATGACATGAAATCTATGTTAACCAGCTTGATGAAAGTATTTCAAATTGTATATACAAACACTACACTGTACCCCATGTTTGCATTAGTGTATACAGCTATCAGTTAATAAAAAAAAATATTTTTAAGATGAGTACAACTATACTCCATTTTTTAAAGAAGTAAGCACAAGAAGATTGAGTGACTTGCCCAAAGTCACACAACCAATAACAAACAAGGAAGCACTCCCTCCTGCTTTGTCTGAGTTCTGAGCCTATTCTCTTGATAGAGAATGACAGTCCCACCTGCTTTTCCCTAAGGATCAGACACAATTGCCAAATGAATCATTTTGGTATGTAATCTGGATGTTCGCATGAAAGAGCTAATAACTGAATAGATGATTTAAAAAAAAATGTCTTGACTACTGTTGCATATTAACTTGGATCAAAGGTCTCTGAGACTCACAGTAGGGACTGAGGGCAGGAGTCAGCAAACTGTGGCCTGCAGGCCAAATCCAGCCAGCTGCTTGTTTTTGTAATTAAAGCCTTGTTAGAGCACAGCCATGCACATGTGCTCACATATTGTCTCTGGCTGCTTTCACACTAAAGCAGCAGAGCTGAGTGGTGCAATGGAGACTGTACAGCTCACAAAGTCTAAAATAATTACTACCTGGACATTTAAAGAAAAAAAAAATTGCTGACCTCTGGTCTAGAGCAATAAATCCAAGCTGTGAGATTAGAAACACACATTTAAAGACCTGCAGTGAATCCCAGTCAATACCCAGGACAAGAAATGCCTGTTATGAACCAGAGTATAGTCTGATCAGATCCATACTATCTTCCATAAGCATCAATAATATATTTACTATTTTATTAATAAAAGGGAAAAAAAGACAGCTTGCTGCCAGCACCTGCCTTCTAAGCCATGTCAGTATTCATTCACCCAGCAGGCATGAATTGAACATCTTTTCTCTCCCCCAGTCCCTGCGCCTCTGGATTGCCAAATTTTACCACCTGGATCTCTTTATCCTTTCAGTTAGTCTGCCTCTTCCAACTTCAGTGGGCCTTGCTTTAGTTCAACCCATCATCATTATTGTTAGTCAATAAATACCATGAACAATAATTATAGTAATACCTTAAACAAATAAATACAGTTGAGTTATTATTGTGGTATTAGAAGAATGACAGTGGTCTAATGGGAATACAGAAGGGGTGGCTCAGTGCTCTGCCGGCAAAGTCTGGGGAAGTTTAGAGAGAAGGTGAGATCTTACCTCCTCTTTACTTCTTTCTGCTGTGCCTTCTCCCAACTCTTCATCAATTAGCCTGCTTGGGAATCTCCTACTCGTATGTCAAAATCGAGCCCAATATCTTCTGCTTCGGTAATGTTCCCTGACCTCTGCCATCAAAGTAATTAGCAAGCCTTTCTGTGTCCCCTTGATACTGCTTTCTCACTTGCCACATAATTCAGATAGTGCAGTATTTTGCCTATGATATGTACATACAGTGCTGATGGTGACTTAACCAAGTGCTTACTATGTGCCAGATACTTTGCAGAGAATCCAAGGTGTTTGCCTCCCAAAGCCCATGTTTTTAATCAGTAGGCTATACTGCCTTCCCATCTACTACATCAAACTGTGAGCCCATGGGAACGGCCATGGCATATTCACTTTTATCTCTCCAATGTCCAACAGTGCTTGCCACACAAGAAATGCTTGCAAAATGAATGGATAGTGTGATACTCACAATTATAAAGACCTTTATCTCCTGATTCTTTAATAAAACATAAATCTCTGTAATGCTATGAAGATATTTTTTAGAGGTAATTGTTCTATAAAATTAACTGACTGTAAAACACAGAGATATCCAGGTGGGCCTAGCCCAATCAGGTTAATTATTTAAAAGCAGGGAGTTATCTGCAGCAAGCGGAAGTTAGGGAGATTCAAAGAATGAGAGGGATTTAACACACTATTTTAGGCTTAAAGATGGATAAGGAATGCAGGCAGCCAGTGAGAAAATGGTGACCTCAGTCCTACTCCCACAGGAGATAAATTCTTCAAATAACCAGTGAGCTTGGAAGAGAAGCCTGAGTCCCAAAAAGAACCACAGCCCAGCCAACACCTTGGTTTTAGACTAGTGATATATCCTGAGCAGAGAATCTAGCAATCTCTGCAACCTGTGACCTACAGAACAATGAGATAATAAATGATTGTTGTTAAGGCCATTACATTTGTCTAGTGATTTGCTATGCAACAATAGAAAATACACACAAGCAGATTTCTAATTTTATGTAGTTATTTGTAGTCAAACTGCTGACCAAAGTCCCCACTGAGCTTCAAGGAATTCATCATTAGTGAGATCCAACATCATGGAAGAGTCACAGAATGGGAAGTCCATGCCCATCCACATGTGAATCAGAAATATTCTTGGTGAAGAAGTTAATGTTTTGCAGTGGCTGGAGCACTAGATAAGAAATATGAAATTCTAGTCTCTAGTTTCAACACTGCTATTGCCTCACTGTGTCCTCAGGACAAGTCACCTTAGTTCTGTGCATTAAGTCCTTTCATCTATAAGATGAGGGTATTCATACCCCTCCCATCCATTTCACAGGGCTGTTAATGTGGTGGAAGCTAAGATAATGGCTCCAACAAACCATTTAAGTTGGGACTAATTCTGGAGGAACATAAGAGATACCCTTAATCACTTAGGAAGTTTGGGGAGCTATGCCAAGTTATGAGGCTAATAATATTCAGGTGACTATGCAGACCTCCAAGGGCTTCAGATCACAGTTGTTCCATCCCTATTAAGAAAAATACTGCTTTTCCCTATGGCTTACTAGGAGAATAATTATCCTTAAAATAATGAATCAGGTTTCAATAGCACTTTGTGCCATTTTAATTCTTATGGCTTATATTAGTTAAAGGAAAAGAATGGGCTAAGAGTTTTGACTCATCATGAAGGAAAGTCTCACCCATTATATGGAGCAAGAAAACTGAGACCCACTTAGGACTTGCTGAGATGAGGGGATGGCCAGTAAAAGAGCAAAGGTTCTCATTCCTGGTCCTGATCTATTAACTCCAACTACCTCTAGTATGGAAATAGGAAAATGTAATTTGTTTTTGGGGGGTTTTTTACAGTTTTTGGCCAGGGCTGGGTTTGAACCTACCACCTCTGGCATATGGGGCTGGTGCCCTACTCCTCTGAGCCAGAGGTGCCACCCAAAATGTAATGTCCTTAAATAGAGGCCTAGCTTCACCTGTATAAGTTCTGAACTGACAGTGGGGAGGGTTGTTCTATAATTCTCAACAAGTTCCTATCTGTGTGGATCAGACACAAATGAAGCAATGAGATTATGTCAGATTTTGAAAAACATTTTCTCCTAGACCTCCAGTTAATCTGCAGTGTCACCTACTGGCTATTAAGCAACAGACTCTTACTTTTGTATCTTCATTAAGTAGGTGGGGATGTAGAGAATGGTAAGCAGGATAAGCTGCTCAAAAAATCATTAAACTGGTTAACATAGCCTTCATGGCATTTTCTTAGTTATTGTGTTAAGACATTTATATTTTACACTGTACCCCATGAGTGCATTAATGTACACAGCTGTGATTTAATAAAAATAAATAAATAAAAGTTATAGCCCCATAAAAAATAATAATTTAAAAAAGCAGCACATAAGTATTAAAAGACAACAGGAAAGAAGGAGACTTAGGCCTGGAACTTTCTTGGGAAACTTTGAGACTTTGGGGTAGGTTGAAATGAACTTGGAATGACTTAGCTTGGTCTCTCAATTCAGTAGTGTTAAAAAGGAGGAGACAGTCATCCTGAATAGTTGGTTTGATACTTTGACTCCAGACACCCCAGACCATAAGAAGTTGTGGATTCTCCGTCCCTAACAAGTCTCCCCAGTCTCTCATATTCAATGTGAATGACGATACCAGGTCATGAGAGAGACAGTATTCATTTATGTATTCATTTGTTATTGAGGACCTACTCTATGCTGGTTGTGGAGATACATTGGTACACAAAAGAACTAAAAGGTTCTTTTATTCTGATGGAATTTATAGTCTAGAAGAATACAGATAGTTAAACAGATGACATATTTCTAATACCATAAGATCTACCATGGGGCTCTGAGTATTATATGTGAATGCCAAAAATATAAAGATTACTATGTCTGTAGGATAAATAGTGGTTGATGCATTGATCAGAGAAAAGAGCAGTATGTGATAGGGTGGAAGACTTTTGAATATGAGAAACCAAGTAAAGACCAGCATGAATAGAATACAGAAAGCATGTTGTTGGATGACATTAGAGAGTGAGTCAAGGGCCAGCCAGGTTACACAGATGTCAAGACTCTCCAAAGAGTTTAAATTTTATTCCAAGTGTTAAAAAGGAATTCTTTGGTGCATTTTAAGCAGGTAGGTAACATGATTCAATTAATATTTTTCAAAAGGTCCTTCAGGCTCCCTTGTGGAGAACTGATTAGACAGAGCAGTGGTGGATAGGGAAGCAAATGGAGGTAAGAAGTCCTGTTCAGTCTCAGGTGATAATAGCAAGATGGTGGAATAGGTAGCACCCTGCTCATACACCCTCACAACAAGAATTCTTCACCCATCCATAGAAAAACATCTCTATACCAGATACTCAGGATTCAGGTAGGAGTTTGTAAAGCCTTGTGGAACCTAAGATTTAAGAAAGCTCTTTTAACAGTTCAGACTAACATCAAGGTAAAAGACCCACTAATCATGATCCCAAGTTCAGACCTAGTAATAACATCTTCCCAAGAGAATTGCCTATAGCTCCATTTGGCCTGCAACCAAAACTATCTGTGAAGGGGGTCCAGGATAATCATGAACCCTAGTGCCCCTGCAGAAAGACTCAGTTGCCTACCAACATAATTCTCAACAGTGAATTTGAAAGTGACACTGCAAGTCACCTCCAGAACCCCCCAGATGTGATCCCAGCTATGTCAGTAAACTCAAGAAACTAGAAAGACATTCACCCACATCTTGCAGCCTGGAAATTATCCCTCCATCTGAGTCTTGATGATGACCTGTGAGCCTCCACCATACATCAGATCCTAAGGGGGCTCAAACTCAGCTCTGGCCCATCTCAGTGTAATTCTGGAACTCCCCTGCCTGTTCAGGAGACTTCTTGGAAGTATACATGTCTCGGATCCTGAGGCAAATTCATCAGCATCTATCCTATAGCAGATCCTTAAAAGGCCCAGTCTTGGCTTTGTCTCCTCTTGCTACATTAAGAGAACCTCCCCCATACAGGAAACTACTGGGACATACACACATCTGGGACATGGGATATGTGCTTGCCATCCTCTATTCAGCACCCTCTCTCACTGTAGTCAGGCAATTGTCCCACCTATTCAGGGAAATGACAGGAAATACACACCTGTCTGGGACAATGGGACAGGCTTCCAAAAATGGATCCCTAGCCAGCTTTTCCATACAGCCCCAGTACCTTCCTTGGCTATTCCTCAGGTCCATGTAGGCCAGGTCACCATCCCAACCTTGGAGCCCTTGTGTGATTCACAGTGAACCTGGACTTAAGACATACTCCAGTGCTGAAATGGCTATAGCAGTCATGAACTCTGACAGCAGTCATTTTGCTTAAATATCTTGACAGGCCAACTGAAGGACAAGTACAAACAAAGTCAAATCGCAAACATTAGAATAAATACCTAACTTGTCAATGCACAGACATCCATAAGCATCAACATATGTCCATAAGCATCAAGAACAATTTGGGAATTATGACTTCAACAGATGGACAAAACAGGACAACTATGAAGGACTCTAAAGAAATAGAGATATGTAGAAAAGGCATTCAAAATAGCTATGTTAAGAAAGCTCAGAGAACTTTAATTTGACATAAAGAAACAATTTAGAAATTTTATCAAAGAATTTTAACAGAAAGACTGAAATAATTTCTAATAACTAAAAATTCTGGAACTGAAAATAAAATGAATAAAAAGAAAAATATAAAAGGAAGTATAAACAGCAGAATCGATCAAGAAGAAGAAAGAATTAGTGAGCTCAAAGACAGGCTAGTTGAAAATATAAGGTCAGGGGAGAGAAAAAGGGAAGAATGAAAAGGTACAAAGAAAGATCATGGAATCTATCTATCATGCTATCATGGGATAGCAACAAAAGAATAAATATTTGAGTCAATGGAGTTCAAGTAGGAGCAAAGAAAGACAAAGGGGATAACAGGCATATTCAAAAATAATAATTGAAAAATTTCCAAATCAGGAGAAGTAAAGGAAAGTCAAAGGTTGTCAATGAGATTGAACCCAAATAGGACTATCCCATGTCATGTTATAATAAAACTCTTGAAGATTGGAGAAAGAAAAAAAAAACCTGAAAGCAAAAAGAAAGAAGGAAGGAAGATGTAAGGAATTCTAATATGGTTGGCAGAAGACTTCTCAGCAGAGACCTTGCAGTCCAGGAGGAAGTGAGATAATATAACAGACTACTGAAGTAGGGGGAAAAAGTCATTAATCAAGAATACTATATAACCAGACCAGTCTTAGAAGAAATGCAAAAGGGAGCTTTTTTAATTGAAAGAAAAGGGCACTATCATGAAACAAAATAAAACCTGAAGGTATAAAACTCACTGGCAAAACTAAATACACAAACAAATTCACAATACTTTAATACAATAATCATGGTGAATAGACTACATAATGTTAGTATGAAGACTAAAAACAAAACCACTAAAAATAATAACTACAGTCATATGTTCAGGGACAGAACTACAGAATGTTTACTGTAAGCCTCATGTTAACTGCAAAGCAAAAACATATCATAGATATGCTAAAAATTAAAAACAAAAAAACAAGGACTAGAAATATACTACCAGAGAAAATCACTTCAGCACAAAGGAAGACAGTAAGAGAAAAGAACACAAAAATGAAACCACAAACAATTAGTAAACAAGAGACAAAATGGTAGTACCAAGCCCTTACCTATCAATAATTGCCTAAAATGTAAATGGATTAAATTATCCAGCTAATAGATATAGAGCAGGTGAAAATTTTTTAAAAATCCAACCATATGCTGCTTATAGGACACTCACTTCACTTGTAAGGACAGGCAAAGTATAAAAGTAAAGGGATGGAGAAAGATATTCCATGCAAATAAAAATCTGAGGAAAAGAACAAGAGTAGCTATACTTATATTAGAAAATAAAAGGCTTTATGAAAAAAACTATAGAAAGAGATCCAAAAAATCCTTTATGTAAATAAAGGAGTCGATACAGCAGGAGGATATAACAATTGCAAATATATATATGCATCCAACTTTGGAACACCTAAATATATAAAGCAAATATTAATGGGCATGAAGTAAGAACTAGAGAGCAACACAGTAATAGTAGGGGACTCCAATACCTCACGTTTAACAATGAACAGATCATCCAGAGAAAGAAACATCTGCATTTAATCACACTCTAGACCAGAGGTTCTCAAATGGAACTGTATTAAAGGGTTATGACATTTGGAAGAGAGAACCACTCCTCCAGACCAAATGACCTAAGAGGCATTTGCAGAACATCCCATCCAACAGTTGTAGAATATATACTCTTGTCAACAGTACATGAAACATTCTCCAGGGTAAATCACATTATATCACAAAACAAATCTCAATAAATTTTTAAAAATTAAAATTATATCTAGTATATTTTCTAGCCACAATGGAATAAAATTAGAAGTTGATTAAGAGAAGGAATTTTGGATATTGGACAAATACACAGAAATTAAACAACGTGTTCCGCAATGGAGTGATGAAGAAATTAAGAAGGAAATTAAAAAGTTTCTTGAGACAAGTGAAAATATAAACACAACATACCAAAATCCATGAAATACAGCAAAAGTATTGCTATGAGGGAGGTTTTAATAATAAACTGCCTATGTGAAAAAAGTAGGAAAATCTCAATTTAAAAACCTAACATTATATCCCAAGAAACTAGAAAAACAAGATCTAACTAAGACCAAAATAGACGGAAACAAATAAAAACAGAGTAGAAATAAATGAAATTGAAACTAAAAATCAATACAGATGATCAATGAAGCAAAAAGCTGGTGTTTTAAAAAGATAAACTAAATCAACAAGCCTTTATTTACACTAAGGAAAAAAGAGAGGTAACTCAAATAAATAAAATCAGAGATTAAAAAGGAGACTTCACAATTGATACTGTGGAAATACAAAGAATCACAGGAGGCTCTTAACAACTATACACAAACAAATGCAAAAACCTGAGGGAAAAAAAGAAATTTCTATACACATACAACCTATGAAGATTGCATTATGAAGAAATAGAAAATCTGAGCATATCAACAAGTAACAATATTGAATCAGTAATAAAAAGTCTCCCATCAGAGATAAGTCCAGGACCTGATGCCTTCATTGCTAACTTCTTCAAAGTATTTAATAAAGAACTAATGCCAATTCTTCTCAAACCATTCCCCAAAAGTTGGAGGGGAGGGAATACGTCCAAACTCATTCCTTGAGGACATGATTATGCTAATACTAAAACCAGACAGGGACACAACAATAAAAAAACTATAGACCAATACCCCTAATGAGTATAGACGCAAAAATCTTTAACAAAATTCAACGTCCCTTTATGATAAAAAAAAAAAAAAAATCTTCAACCAATTAGGTATAGGAGGAATGTACCTCAACACAATAAAGGCCACATGTGACAAATCCATAGCTAACATCATACTAAATGGGGAAAAGATGACAGCTTATTTCCTAAGATCTGAAACTAGACAAGGATGTCTACTTTCCCCTCGTCTATTCAACATTACCCTGGAAGTCCTAGCCAGAGCAAGTAAGCAAGAGGAAGAAATAAAGAGCATCAGAATTGGAAAGGAAGAAATCAAAGTGTTCCTATTTGTCTATGACATAATTTTATATAGAGAAAACCCAAAAGACACCACAAAAATCTAATAGGCCAATAAACAAAGTCAGCAAATTTGCAGAATACCAAGTCAACTTATAAAAGCAGTAGCATTTCTATAGCAACCTATTTGAAAAAAAATTTAATTTCATTTACAATAGCAGCTACCAAAAAAAACATATCTAGGAGTAAATTTAACCAAGAAGATAAAAGATATCTACAGTAAAAATGATAAAACATAAATGAAAGAAGTTGAAGAGGCCACAAATAAATACAAAGATATTCAGTGTTCATGAATCAGACAAATTAATATTATTAAAATATCCATACTACCCAAAGTAATCTACAGAGTCAATGTAATTTCTATTAAACTACCAATGAGATTCTTCACAAGAATAGAAAAAAAAAATCCTAAAATGTGTGTGAATAACAAAAGACCCCAAATAGCTAAAGTAATCTTGTACAAAAAGAACAAAAGTAGAGCTATCACAGCACCTGACTTAGAAATATTCTTCATGTCATTAATATTCTGAAATGTAAAAATATATATATTACAAAAATAGAGTAACCTATACAGTGTGATACAGGCATAAAAACAGACACATAAACCAATGGAGCAAAATAGAAAACCCAGAAATAAATCCACACATTTACAGCCAACTGATTTTTGAAAAAGGCACCAAAAACATACATTGGGAAAAGGACTGTCTCCTCAATAAATGGTGACAGAAAAATGGGATATTCATGTGCAGGACAATAAAAGCAGACTCCTATCTCTCACCACATACAAAATCAACTCTAAGTGAACTAAATGTAAGGCCCAAAACTATGAAAATACTAGAGAAAAATATACAAAAAATACTTCATAACATTGGTCTGGATAACAATTTTTTGGCTAGGACCACTAAAGCACATGTAACAAAAGCAAAAATAGACAAATAGGATTACATCAAACTAAAAATCTCCTGCATAGCAAAGGAAACAATCAACACAGTGAAGAGAGAACCCACAGAATGAAAGAAAATAATTGCAAACTATGCATTTGTTGAGGAGTTAATATCCAGAATATGTTTGGAATTAAAACAATCTAATAGCAAAACTATAGTAGGAATAATAATAATCTGATTTAAAATAGACAGAGGTCCACATAGACACTTCTTAATAGCAAAATACAAATTACCTATAAATACACGAATAAATTCTCAACATCTAACCATCAGGAAAATACAAATCAAAATCATAATGAGGTGTCACCTCACTCTAGTTAGAATAGCTATTATCAAACAAACAAAAAATAAAAGTTGGAAATGTAAACTAGGAAATGTAAATTAGTGCAGCCATTATGGACATTATTGAGATTTCTCAAAAAAATAAAAATAAAACTGTCATATGATCCAACAACTGGATTAGTATCCAGAGGAAATGAAATCTCTATGTCAAAGAGCTATCTGCACTCCCATGTTTGTTGCAGTGCTATTCACAATAAAAAAAAAAAAAATACAGAATTGACCTAAGCTCCTATCAACAGATGAATGGATAAAAATACATATACAAAATGAAATAACTATTCAGCTATAAAGCGTATAAAATTCTGTCATTTGTGGCAATATGGATGAACTTAGAGGATATTACATTAAGTGCAATGAGCCACACACAGAATGACAAATACTTGAAGATCTTATTTATATGCGAAATCCAAAAAAAAGGTGTTCTCATAGCAGTAGAGAGTAGAATAGTGGTTACCAGAGGCTGAGGAAGGGAAGGGGGAGAACATGGTGGTGAGAGGTCAGTCAATGGGTAGAAAGGTACAGTGAGACAGAAGGGATAAGTTTGGGTGTTGTATTTCACCATAGGATGACTACAGCAACAATAATAATCTCTTCAAAATAAGAAGATATCTTGAATATTCTCAACACAAAGGAATGATAAATGTTTGAGGTGATGGATATGCTAATTACCCTCATTTGATATATACGTGTTTCAAAAACATTACACTGTACCAGACAAATGTGTGTAATAATTTTGTGTAAAATTAAAAATCAGAATTGATTTTTACAGTTCAGTTTAGATGCCATTGTGGTCATTCATAGATGGGAAAGAAGTTGAAGCTTTGAATGGCCTTGACACTTGTATCTGCCATCTCTTAAAATGAAAAGAACATTGGACCAGTTATCTGAAGACTGCATGATTTTGAGTCCAGTTGCGACTGGTTCTGGGGCATTAAGGGAGTGATTTTGCCTCTGTGTATTGATTTTGCTTATCTGCTCAGTGGAAGTCCTGCATTCTAATCTACCTACTTGTGATTTCAAATCACAGAATCTCAGAAATGGGAGGAATGTGAGAGGACACACACATCCCTGGCCCCACATAACACTTGACCCCCTCTGTTTTCCTTAAAGTTGGGTCCCCCCAGAACTTGGCATCCTGAGGGACCAAGAGTAGCTACCAAGTACATCTCTGTAAATGGCTCACTACTTGAACACCTTCTGAAATGGGAAAACTCACTCACTTCCAGGATAACCATCTCATTGTTGTACCACCCTACCCATCAAAAATATCTTCCTCCTATTTAGTTAGTGTTGAAGTTAGCCTGAAACTTCTGCCAAAAGCTCCTAACATAGGTCACACAGTACAAGCTGCACAACATTCCTTTAGTGAACAAGTCTCTCCACATCTTTTCTTCTGGTTAAATGCCCCCTCTTCCTGCAGCTGTTCTTCATGCGACATGGCTTTGCTCCACTCTCCTGGTCTCTTTTGAATAAGATTCCTCTCTCTTACTTCCCTCTTAATATGAAGCACCTAGGACCATTCTTTTCCATATAGCAAGAAATAACAAATACTCTGGATTTCTTGGTGTGAACACAGTCTGTCTAAAGTGAAAAGGAATTTCCAGGAAACAGAAACAAAAGTACATGCCCAGGAGCATGAGGCTAACAGAAAGGGTCAAGCAGGGTACTGAAAACTGAGTGGAACAACAGAGCCAGCCAGCTGGCCTGAGCACTGGTCCTGAGGCACAGAGTAATTTGAGACTCTTAAGTTTCTTTATCTAAAATTTGTGGGTTGGGTTGGTGATTTCTCTAGTTATATATTACAACTCTTAAAAGCTCTGAGCTTGGGGCTGTCAGAACACACGTTACAAAAGACTTAAAGATACAGTAGCTTCAGGATAGGGCTTCTTGATAAATTGAACAGGATGGGAAGAGAAATGTAATGCAAATAACTTTATCACTACATGATTCAGTACGATTTGATGTCATGTCTTTTCCTCCCATAAAATCACCCCATGTAACATCCAAATCATCTTATAGAATCTTTGGGAAGCCCTGGACTTGGAAATCTCCTAGCAAAGCAGACAGATCACAGTGGACTTTGCTGGCCATGTCTCTCCTCAGTGTTTGACCCGTAAGAGAAGCGAACAGGATACTGAGAAGTTCAAGAATAAATTTTTCACCTGATGAAAGATTATTATTTACTTACCTTTTTAATCTTATTTTGTCCAAATTTCTTTTCTGGAGTGGTGGAGGGGGGAATTTTGCTCTGTATGCGATGATGACGTTCCCCACAGTGGTTGGAGGTTGATCGTCCTCATTCTGTTTCCAGCATTTCCCTCCATCTTTTTGGTGTCCTTTGCCAACCAGGAAGACCATCATGAAAAAGTGATCTGAAAACATCTCTGGACTGCTCCAGGGTGTGCGTTGTGTGTGTAAATGTATTTGCTTTTATTTGCGTGTGCACAAACTTTTGGTACACATGTAATTGCATTTGAAAGGATGTTTGTTCATGTTTGTGGGTTTTGTGGGCAAGTGTTGACATATCTGTGTCTTTGTTGACATATGTCTGGATGTATGTGCATGTGTGAAAGTCAGTGTTAACATGTGGGGGGAGTTTTACCACCCCTGAAGGATTGCAACCCCACAGGTCCTTATCCATGATAAGGGACAAAATGTGAATCTCTCTGACATTTGAATTCTCACATCTTGCTGACAGAGGAGACGGGTGCGATCGGATTTGACAGCTCCGCTGACGGGGCTCAGGCTGGCTCTCAGCCCTTCCCCCTAGCCTTCTGCAGTTGATGTCCACGTTCCTAATGCTTCTTCCTTTTGGCCTGCAGGTCCCTGTCTGGTCGCATCGTTGGTGGCGTCTGGTGGTTCTTCACCTTGATCATCATTTCCTCATATACAGCCAACCTGGCCGCCTTCCTGACTGTGGAGAGGATGGTGTCTCCCATCGAGAGTGCAGAAGACCTAGCGAAGCAGACAGAAATTGCTTACGGGACGCTGGAAGCAGGATCTACTAAGGAGTTCTTCAGGGTAGGGACATCCCTGTTCCCAAGGCACTTTCACAAAGGGGAAACACAACTGTCATGAAAACATCCTTCGCATTATATAGCATGAGATCACAGGGAGCCAGGGTTGCTGCTTAACTGACTACAAGTCAGGGAAACACAAGGTATTTCTCAGCTATCCACAGTCCACTGAGAAATCTGCTTTTCTGCATTCATGGAAGCTTCAAAGGCCCTGCGTGATTTAGACTATTAGCATAAACCTATCTGTGCTAATTCTCTGAGTGCTGCAATGGACATACAATGATTTCCTCCCTGCTCCCACAAAGACCTTATAGTCTAGTTAGTCACTGATTAGAAATAGCTGATGGACAAGGTTCAGACCTGATGCTATTTGTGTTTCCTCCTATCGCATAGAAGAAACTCAATGAATATTTGTACACTCAAAAAATAAGATAGCGTATGGAAAAAAATAACTGGAAGATCTCTTAAATAATGCTAGGAGAGAAAGAAAAGGTAAAGTGGGAGTGGAGGTGCTGAGATATTCTTTGACAGGAGGAGTGAGTGAAGCAAAAGAGCAGAGAGCTTGGGAGCACAACTTTCAGAGCAGCAGACGGAGGTCCAGACCTTCACTCCATCTTTTCCTTTTTCTGTGCACTTGGCCTCTGTGACACCATTTCTATTCATCTACAAAGTGAGGACAATAATGTCTACCTCCGAGTCTTAATGAGATTGTTTTAGACAATAAGTCATCTTAATAACTTATCATCTAAAATAGGAGAAAAAATAGGCACAAGTAATGGAAGCTCCATTTATCAGTAGGGCTTTAAGGAAATGAAAGCATTTGGAAGGCATCTTAAAGAAGGGGTGAGGATTGAAGCCCCACAGGGTACACCTGAAAACATTTCTAGATCTCATAAAAGCAGGTTGGATCTGAGTAGGCTAAGTACATCTAGGCAAAGGGAACAATTTGAACAGATTCTCAGAAGCAGGAAACTGTCATTCCCTGGACTTTGGACATGTTCATCCTTGCAGTTGAATAATCAGCACATAGAGCTACCATGTAGTGATCAAACAAAAATAATAAGCAATTGCTACTCGGTACTGAAAAGTCAGGTCCTGTGCTAAATCTTACATTAATTACCTCATTTAATCTTCTGATTAGAGATGAGTTAAGGATTGTTGTCCCCATTTCACAGATGAAGCTCGGAGAAGTAAAAGCAGTCATCTAAAGTCACACAGCTAGTGAATTGCAGGAGGAGTAGAGAGGGCAAGCTACTGCTTCAGTGTGCAAGAGTGTGGGGATCCCATCCAGACTCCCACAGGTTCTCGCTGAAATTTCATAGACCAAACTCTAGGCTCCAAATTACCCCCTGTGTGATGTGCTGCAGGTTCTTGATCTTGGCCTTTGTGTCCTGTATGACAGGGAGAAAAGGGACAAAAGTCTTTACTATCACTGATTTCATTTCCAAGGCTAACATCATCAATTTTCAAAATATCAGAGCAAGAAGGTGCTTCAGGGGTCACCTGGTCAGAGCCCGTCATTTTAGAGAAAGGCATTCCTTGCTTAAGCAAACCAAACCAATTAGCAGAAAAGCCAGTTTGTAATCTCCTTACAATGCTCTGACACTTTTTGACTGCAAGCAAAATATGAAGAAGGTACTTGATGTATGTCCATAAAGCTGGTCCTATGCCCCAACCCCTGCTGATTCAGTAGAGGAACCACCTAATTTACTTAACGATGCACTCATCCCCTTGGTATATACAGCATGTGCCCTGCCCCAAAGCACTTTGACATCTGTTGTCTCATTTTTGTTTCACCGGTGACCTAAGACAGAATAGGTATTACAGTGTCCAATTTGTGGATAAGAAATTGAGATTCAGGGAATTCTGATGCCAAGTGCCAGGGGTAGGGGAGGTGTGTGCCACATCTGAGTTTCCTGATTCCAACCCAAATATTCTTGCCACTGAACCACATTGTCCAGATGTGATGGTGTCACTAACTAATAAACGTTTTTAAAAAGATCAATCTCTCAGGTGAACATGTGAGCCTACAGACAACTCTAGTCTAACCTTGATTTTACATGTGAGGAACCTGAAGTCTAGAGAAGAAAATGGTCACGGCCTAGATAATAAGAGATGCAACTGGGACCTAAGCCTTTAACATTGTTTGTTGATAACTACATCAACTGACATTTTCCTGCCTCTTGTCAATGGCATAAAGTCAGCAATCTAGAACCAAGGCACTGTATATTCCACAACTTCTGTGCCCTAACCAGGCCTACTCCACTGGTGTCAAATAAGTTGTAGTCCATGTGCTAACTTTTGATTGGTCAGTAGTGGTTATCTAGAGTTCTATGCTGAGAGTTTCTGAGGGCACATCTGGATTCTGTGTGAAAGAATTTCTTGGTTGATACCAACATCTCCCATGTGTATAAGAAGAAGGGAAACTAGAACCAAGTAAGCCACCTATCAGGCATTCCCACCCTAGAGTAAAACCTGAAAAGGGGGCCTAATTATTAGCAGTAATTACACCACTTGAGAAGCCTTCCTAGTGCCATTCACTGTTACGCATTTTACCTCTGTTCCCTCATAATTTCCAGAGCAGCACTGTGCCATGGATACTATTAACACCATTGTCAGAAGAGGAACACTGAGGCTCAGAAAGCTTATGTTACTTGCCCAAGATCCTGTAGCTAGTAACATATGAAGCCTAAAACGAGAGCGGCAGCTGGTTGTAGCCAAGAGGCGCGAGGTGTGCAATCAGGAGATGAGGGTTTTACTCCTGGCTCTGCCACTAACAAGCTGCATGACATTGGCCAGTTCATTGCCACATTGTGGGCTGCAGTTTCTTTACCTGTAAAAGGAGAGTACTGCCGAGGTATGTCTCACGAGCTCTTTCACCTCTGTGACTCTGACCTTGAGAATTATCCCACCAGGACTTTGGTGGGTGGGGAAATATGATCACCCACCACCTCCACAAAGCAGTAGGAAACAGTGCGACAAGAACTCTTCCACTCCAGTCTCTGAAAAATCTGGCTTCTAGTCCTGGTGGCAGCCCAGAGCTTCTTGGCAGCCCCAACACAGTCACTTAATCCTCCATCGACATTTTAATTAAGATGTGTGAAGGGCCGTGGGAGCTGCAGATGATAGAAGAGATCCAAGAACAAATACCCTGAGTATGCTTACAATCTTCCCTGCCACTCATGCTGCCGGCCTGTTCCTGGAGATCAGATTTTCCTGATAGCCTGCTCTGAGAGTCTGTGAGCACAGACTTAGCATTTGGGGCACTGGGGTGAGGCTGAGAGGACATATTAATTTTCTGCATACTGTTGCCCAGAGGGCTCTTCAGCTCTGCTTGTCAACAGCCCAATTCCCTGCTGTGTCCGTCCTGTCAGGTCAAATTGCATCTTGCAATTGCCCTGCTGTGTGTTTTGTTGGTTTTGTGCCTAGAAAATTATCTGCAAATCTGGTCACAGCTGAATTTATACATTTCCCTGTTTCCTGTGCTAGAATATTAAATACATTGGCAATGCTGTGATTGGTTCTGGGTATTTCCTCCCTTAACCTTGGGATCCTCCTTCCTTTTTCTTCCTTTTTTCTTCTTCTTTCTCACATTGACATTGTTACTTGAATGTCATGTCTTCATGTAAAGAATCAGAAATTTCAAACAACTTCTTTAAGTACAATGCCCATCTTCTTACGGAACAGATAGGGAAACTAAAGCCCAAAGAAAAGGGGTTCTTTATAGAAAAAAGGATGAGTTAGAGGTAAAACTAAGACTGGAACCCAGGGATTCTCATACCCAGTTCAGTCCTTTCTAAATTGTGAACCATATTGTCTGACAAATGATCTAATTTATCTAATTATAGAATATTAAACTAAGGTTTTAATAGCAACTGTTTTCATTTATTTTCCCTTGAGAGCTAGAATTTTACTGGGCCCCAAATATCTTTGCTCAAGTGATAATTGTATATCTATGTGTATATATACATATATAGTTTTATTTTGAGACAGAGTCTCACTTTGTGACCCTCAATACAGTGCCATGGTGTCATAGCTCACAGCAACCTCCAACTTTTAGGCTCAAGCAATTCTCTTGCCTCAGCCTCCTGAGTATCTGGAACTACTGGCACCCAGCACAACACCCAGCTAGTTTTAAGAGATTGGGTATTGCTCTTGCTTAGGGAGGTCTCATATTCATGAGCTCAAGCAATCTACCCACCATGACCCCCCAGAGTGCTATAATTACAGGCGTGAGCCACCCTGCCCAGCCTGTATATCAATATTTTACCACCTTTGATATGCATTGATTTTAAGGAAATAAGCCTGATACTTGTGCTTGGGGGGGGGAAAGATAATTTTATATTAAATAAATCTGTAATCTACATATTAACCACTAAATTGTAGAAATTGTGTGACTCTAGTAGTAATGAACTTTAAAAATAAAACAGTCCCTTCCATGTATTTAACACTTGTTCATTTATAAACCATTTTCAAAAGCCAGACTCCAACCTCCCTCCTTTTACCCTTGGAAAAAGGGTATCTTTTAGAAGGAACATGTTAAATGAGGGGACTGACCATGGTACTGGATCATGAGGCATGACTAAGGACCTACTATGAGCAAGGCACTCAATTAGACTATGATGCACCCTCAGAAGGGAAGACGGCCCCGGCCGTGCCCTTAGGTAGGTTCCAGATACTTGAGACCTGTGCACAAGAGATGACTTGCAATCCCAGCAATTCAACCTGGCCTCCCAGCGAGTGACTCAGACTTTGTGTCCAGTAAGAATACCAGACCTCATAGTTCTATTTCTCAAAATGGGGCGGGGGGGCACATCAGCCATATAGATCAGAACACATGTTATGAGGGAAATTCTGGAAAAGTGTATTCTAGACCTCACCTCAGACCTGCTGAATCAAAATCTCTAAATTGAGAGCCTGAGAATCTGCATTTTTACAGTCTCTGTACATGATGATGGAAGCCAACAGTTTACTATTGCCCTTGGAACTGAGGTGGGCTCCAAATACACTGGATTCATTTTGGTCTATGAAATAAAGACATGGTTGTGGTGGGATAGAACTAGCAAATCAAGTGAAGAGAACAGTCCAAGAAAAGTACCAAAGAAAAGTAGGCCCCAGGTACATTTAGGAGGAGAAAAGAAAGCTAGTTTCACTAGATTTGGAGGTTTTTGATATATAAATAAGTGGCAATTTAGTGTCAATGTATTAGCTTTATCAGAAAACAATTTACAATTCTGAGGGCAAGTCTTGTCATATGTGATGGCTAGAACTTGGCAACCTATGACCCAGAAATTCTTCAGTGTTGTCTTCCAATAATGAAACCAAATTCTGCTGATATTCAGCTTTCTACCTCTCAGCAGCATATATGTGGCCTTATAGAACAATACACAGGTTCTTAAATGTCTGCATAAGCCAGGCATGGCCCCAATTTCTTAACTCTCACCATGGTTAAGAAGAATGTAATTACTCAGAAGTAATTAAAAGATTCTGAACTATGCTGTTCATTGCGTATTTGCAAGATATTTGTACTTTGGAACCTACTGGTACTAATTAGAGCCTCTTATTTTGCAATCACTCATAATTTGTTTCTTCCTGCGCTAATCTCACTCATGAATGTGTGATCAAGCCCCACTCTGCTCTTCATTAATGTGTACGCCGACCCCAGTTCCAAACACAGCCGGCACTTAATTCCAGCTTTGTTTTTGTCCCCACCAGAGGTCTAAAATTGCCGTGTTTGAGAAGATGTGGACGTACATGAAGTCAGCGGAACCATCAGTTTTTGTGCGAACCACAGAGGAGGGGATGATCCGAGTGAGGAAATCCAAAGGCAAATACGCCTACCTCCTGGAGTCCACCATGAATGAGTACATTGAGCAGCGAAAGCCCTGTGACACCATGAAGGTGGGAGGTAACTTGGATTCCAAAGGCTATGGCATTGCGACACCCAAGGGGTCCGCCCTGAGGTAAGTAGCCAAGATTTGCTTCCTTGGTACTCCCTCTCCCCTCCCTATCTCAGAATGAAGCTTCCACATCTGCCATGCAGCTCCAATGCCACAATGCAAGCTCTCAAGTGGGCTCTTCTACAACAGCAGAGGGCCTGGAAGATTTCAGCCATCTAAGATCTTCAGCCCTGAGGTTGGAAATTGACTCGGGGGCCTCAGCTTGCTGTGACTGTCCCTGCCATGTTTTCCCCCCACTCACCTCACCCTACCCCTCCAAGTGTGTTAGACCTTGATGAACCTTGTGCTTTTGTCATGTGGTCTGTAATGCCCCATCCTTTACCAGACACCCCTGCATCCGATGAGGCCATGAACAGGGTTCTCCAGAAACCTGGATTCTTTGACAGAAGGTGGTTGAAAATGTTTGTCTTGAAAGAAACATAAATACATAGTCCAAATGAAAAATCAAGTAGAGACTCTGGCTATGGGAATCAAAATATCTAATCAAAATATCTAAATCAAAATATCTAATGAATAGCACCAAATTGATGGTGGCACCTATTTATACCTAGATATTGGCTTCTTTAAATCAACATAAGATATAGGTAGCTTGGTAAAAAAGCAAGGTGGACTTTTCTTTCACATAAAGAAGCTCTGATGTTCATTTTCAACAGCTAACAGTCCTATAGACTTGGAATCAGAAGACCTAGATTTAATTCTGGGTTTATTACTGACTCTCCTACAGATGGTTAAACACATCATTTCCAGACCCTCAGTTTCCTCATCTATAAAGGGAGGATGATCATCCCAGCCTTTCTTAGGTTTGCGCTGGCTGTGAGTTCAAATGGGATAACCTATGCAGAAGGTAATTGAAAGTAGTGTAATGTGACATCACCTGTGAGAAAGTATGTCAATTATAGAGAGAGGAAATCATTTTAGGAAAGTGTTGCATATTCAAGATAATTGAATAATAATGAACTTTGCAAAAGGATGGAGAGAGATTCCTAACCCATCTTGACACAATATCCAGAGCCACTCTGCCTCTACTTTGTGTATATATTAATAATATTAAGTCCTAAGCCAGTGTTCTAGGCACTCGGCTAGTAGCTAGAGCTACGATTTTGAAAAAGACAGACATAATCCCTGTTCCCATGGTGCTGCATCATTACAAGGGAGATAGCATTAGATAGATTATTATCATTTAATGTTTAATGATAATTATGACAGATACTAGGACAGTCTATGAAAGGGGACCTAGAGGACATCTACTTCCCACAATATGGCAGAACAAAATTCAAACTATAAAACTCCTTGATATGCTGGACAAAATATAATAAATAGCCTTTTAAATGCAAGACTGAAAATCCCTGAGACCAAAAAAGAAAAAAGAAATCAAAACCAGAATGAAAGCATAAGCTAATTATTGTGGAACTACCTAAGCAGGGAAATTATGTGAAAATTTACCTAATCAAGAATCTGAAGTACAACAACATAAAAGTCATCAGAAATAGTTTTAAAAGAAAAAGACACTTTCGTGAATGATCAGACATATTTGAAAAAGTATGAATCAGAACTTAGGAGGAAACAAAAAATAGTCATTCATATAAAATCTCAATGGAAATGGGGGCATCCATAGTTCAGTGGTTAGAGTGCTGGCCACATGCCATGGGGCTGGTAGGTTTGAACCCAGCCAGGGCCTGCTAAACAAACAAAAAAAAAAATAGCTGGGCATTGTGGTGGGTGCCTGTAGTCCCAGCTACTAGGGAGGCTGAAGCAAAGAGAATTGCTTGAGCCCAAGAGTTTGAGGTTGCTATCAGCTATGACGCCACAGAACTCTGACTCAATTAAAAAAAAAAAAAAAAACTCAATGGAAGGATTGAACTGCAGATTAGACAAAGTTAAAGAAAGATTTGGTGCACTGGAGGGGATGTAATCAGACAAAATTCCCCAAAATATGACCCAGAGAGATAAAAAGAAAATATAATAAAGAATTTAAGAGACATAAAAGAGAACAAAAATCAATTTGCTTTCAGTTCCAGGTAGAGACAAGAGAGGATGGAGTGGAGGCAATATTTTAATGAAAATTTCTATAATTTATGGAAAACATAAATCCTCAAATTTGAAAATTGCATCCCAAGAAAAATAAACAGGTGAAAATCAGCAGCTGGTTTAATTGAAACTGCAGAACAATAAAGACAAAAAGAAGATCTCGAACATACCCAGCCATTCCCCACTCTGCAGGATAGGTGGGGAATGGCTGGGAAGACTAGCCCAAGGATGATTTTTTCATGGTGAGGTCTGATGGAGTCAGATGACCATGGCATCATCTAGGTAAAATGCAGGGAGGAGGAACAAAGACTAGCTGAAGCAGAAGGAACAGCATGTGGAAAGATTTAAAGCAAGAAATGATGGGACAGTTGATTAGCTAAGTGTTCCTGGACCACAGACAGGAAAGAGGAGAAGAGGCAATGCAGAGGGTGGAGAATGAGGTAGGGAAAAAATTTATAAAGGATTTTTGTCCTTATTTAAAAAGTATTGAAAATTCTTTAAAGAATTTTAAGTAATTGTCTGAAAATTAGGAAAATAAAGGTATCGGGAGGAGTATAGACATAATTGAATGTGACCTAATAAAGTGATATCAAATGGCCTGGCGTTACCAATCATGCACTTTTACTTGATAGAACTTTAAAGTCTCTTTGAGCAAGCTTGGGTAAAGTTCAAAGGAATCCTGACAATAGAGTTTGGCAAGGAAGAGATTTTTTATCTCAGAAACTTATAGCACATCACCTTAGAAAAACCCCAAATAGGGAATGGGGTTTTGTAGGTCCAGAAACATCAATTATGCTTCACTTTTACATGCATAATTGGCTGAAAGTTTTATGAGTTAAGGACATCATTTGATCTAAATACTTGGATGTACAGTTAAGAAAATAAGGCACAGATTGGTAACATGATTTGTCCAACCAATAGAGTCCCTCTGCCCCCTCCAGGCCAAAAGTACCTGAAAGAAGGTGACAGCTCAGAAAATATTGGATTTTTGAGTGAAATGATCTAAAACTCAAGTTATCTAACACTCAGATGACTTTCCACTATAATAAAAACCATCATCAAGTTAGTGCCTACTAAGTGCCACACACCATGGTGTGTGTGTGTTATCTCATATAACCCTTGCAACATTCCTATGAAGTACAATTATTCCTGTTTTATAGATGAGGAACAGAGGAACAGACTTAAGTTACCTGATCAAGTTGACACAATTAATAAGGTAGAAAACAGATTTCAACCTCAGGTAGTCTGACCTCCAAGCCTATGGATGCAACTTACAGTAAAGCTGTGCTGGGCTTTATGACAAACGGTCATTAAAGTCAAGAGACTGGACTTAGGTCAGATTCTTTCTACCTATTCCCAAGAGCCAAATAACAACTATCAGCTCACGAATCAAAAGCAGACTTTTGGAGTCCAGAGCATCCATTCCCCACGTTACAGACAGAAGGTGATCATGGACACTCATTGTAATGCACTGAGCACTACTTCTTTGAGTAGTAACACTGTTTTCATAGATTTTGTAAGCTCAAAGTTTCTTTCTAGAATGAATACTGAAAATAATTCAACCCTGTAATAGAAGAAAAACCTGATTCTTTTGCTTC
This sequence comes from Otolemur garnettii, assembly GCF_000181295.1. NCBI lineage: Eukaryota > Metazoa > Chordata > Mammalia > Primates > Galagidae > Otolemur > Otolemur garnettii. The sequence goes on along the minus strand of NW_003852398.1, from coordinate 22,550,718 downwards.
CATCTCTGTAAAAGACTTAACAAGCCATTTATTGATTTTGAAAAAGAGGGAGAGAATGGGGAAGAGAAATGAAAAGGAGCGTGTTTCACATACAGATCACTGATGGCTGATCTGCAAGTCAAGAATACCCAACTGAGGGTCCTATCTATGCTCCAGTTTTCTCTCAGTGTTCCTTGTTCCTTGCCCTCCAGTGACAAGCCTGATGACATCCAAGGGGCCTTCACAACTCCTGACTCAAAATCAGAAGAGTGATGCCTGTTCTCAGATGGCCTGGAGTATCTAGCCTAGGAAATTCTCTCTGCCCTCTCTAGGATTCTGCTGCTTCTCTGTGCATTAAAAGGGACCACTGATTATCATAGGGTAGAGGTTAATAATACATACCACTGAAGAATGGTTACAGAAAATACAAACAACCTTTCTTGTGTGCACTCACACACACACACTCCAAATGGGTTTCCATCATACCTCTGCCTCACATGCCCCAAATGGTGCCATTTCACCAAGACATGGTCAAATACCAAAAGTCATGGCAAACTAAATGCCGTGGACATGTGTACCTGCTCCAGCCATCTTAGATCCACCAACTCGATGCCAAGAATCCATTCTGCACCACAGAGGTAGAAAGTGAACAAAGGAACAATTCCTTTGGACCATTGAACGAAGGCCATTATGTGCTTAAAGATGGTCTGGCAAAGGAAAACAGTTTTGCCTTCAAATTATTTTCAGTTCTAAGAAGCACTCTTTTAAAAACTGTGCAGACATTCATAAGACTGCAAGGTCTTCAGAAGTGTTTAAGCTACAGAATGGTTCCTCAGTACATGCCAAAGGTTGTTACAAACTTCTCTTCAGCCCTATAAAAGCTGGGGTTTCTTCAGCCCTCACAGGCAGATGTTCTCCAAGCTTAATGACTGCTTGCTTCAAGAAAGGACCTTCCTGGCAGTCTTTCTCCACCATTTAAACTCTCCATAAAGCCAGACCCGGCCACACCTGTGGGGCATTGGCTTCCTCCCAACCTACCTGGGACAAGTTTCAGGTTCTTTCAAGACAGATCTGACAGTTTTGCCTCTGAAGATCAGAAAACTGACATGTAAGGCCCAAATGTTACTCTAAAATTTGCCAAGTCTACTTGGCAGAAGCCAGGCCATGGTCCCCACAGAGTGTTAAAAGACTATGTTAGCGACAGAATGGTTTTTGTGTATCTTCTGCTCTGGAAACAAATACTCTGATGAAGCGAGGTGGTTCAATGCTTGATTTTCCATTTGGACAGGTGGTGTTTCTTTGAAACAGATGCTGTTTGTTGGCTGTCACTGCATGTATGGGGTTGGGCGAGGGGCTGAGTTATGTTTTAAAAGCCCTAGGGTTATGGATAAAGACCTATGCAGCCAATGCCAGTCACTAGGGAAAGGCAATTGTTAAATCCACTAATTATGATCTATTGGCTCTTTTGTTGCCAACTAAATTTATCTGCTAGTCTAAATTGTAGTCTTTTTTAAATTATGATGAATATTCCCTTCAGTGAGAGATGATGTATTCAAATTTCCTAAGTAAGTGGGGATGGCCTCTGTTTTATCAACCCAAGAAGGGATCCACATCAGATTGGCATCAGTTAAAATCTCAGCTATTGATTATATTTCACAAACTACCAAGAGTTTAATGGATTTGCTAAAATTTAATCAGGACATTGGTGAAAGTCTGGTCTTTAACTGTGACTGTGGTTACATGGAGTCTTCTCTGGTCTCTGTGATCATGACATGTCTGTCTTCTGTCAAGTGTCTTGTCCATGCCAGATGTATGGGCCAAGGAGGCAGGGACACAGTGCAGCTTTACCCTGCACTAATGGGCAAGGGGCACCTAGGAAGGTCTGAGACCCACTCCCTGTGCTTTCCATTTAGCTCCACAGATCCATTTCCAAGTACCTTCTTACACAACGCACTGTGCATAACACTGTAGGGGGCAGCAGTGAGAGAGATGCAATTCTAGTCCCCAAATAATGAATAATCAAGTGCAGCTCATGAACAGAATTATGTAGATACTAGTGCCCTAAGAGCATAAGAAACACTCAAGGGGAAGAGGGTCAGTCTTTGAATGGGAGGATTTGTAAGTTTTTGAGGCAAAGGTGACATCTGAAATAGGACTTGAAGAATTGCAGAAGATGAGAACTGGGAGAGAGTGCTCTAGATTGCCGGGAGGGGTACATGAGAAAATACCGAGGTGGGAAAGCAAAGGGCTTGTTTTCAGGAACAACTTTAACTAGAGAATGCATTAATAAGTAGGGGTAATTGGTTGCAGTCACATTGTGAAATATCTCAAATATCTGAATTTTGACTGGATGTCAGTAGGGGCCATTGAGTTGACAGGGATAGACCATGATCAGACAGACTCCTAAAGATGACCCTGGCAATGGTTTGCAAGGTGAATCACAGAAAAGATTACAGGGAGGGAGGACATTTAGAAAGCTATTATGGTCATCTTGGTAGAAGGTAATGAGTGTGCTCATAGATCACATGGAATGGGGACAGAATGGGGACATGGTGGGCTCTATGTTCATCACTAGTCACATCCTTCACTTTGAAGCTAGGAAGTTTGGGAAAGAAGTCTGTTATGTAAGCTTTCTGGGACTTCTGTGTTCCTGCCCGAGGTCTGGCCAGGTACAAACTGATTCTGGCAAGGACAGAAAATGGAAAGATATAGGGTTTACCTCCCAAGCAGAATAATTGCTACCATTTCAATTTTACCTCTGGAATGCCTAGATTAAGAAAGCCTACTGGGAGGGGTACAGGATTTCTGGCACACTAGCAAGAGTGGTGGAGGATGCCAATCACCTTTTCCCACTTACTGATGCATTGATTGTCTTTGTTTTTTTAAAAAAAACACACAGCATAAGGTCAAAATTCTTCATTGACATTTTAGTCTCATCAGCATGCCCACTGAATTTATTTTTCTCCCTTCACATAACCCTATGCTGGAAAATATCCACCAAGAGCTGCTTGTTCTATTTTGGAATCTGGTAAGAAAAGGATGGAGGTTAAAACTGTGATACAGAAAGAAACATCACCAAATTTCTATGAGTAGGACTGAGGGTCTCCTAATTGCCCACCACCCACACAGAGATGATAAACAATGATTATATCTACAACTTGGTCCACTGGGTCTTCTCTGAACACTTTTTCTTTGCCTAACTCTAACCTGAGTGTTACAGAGGCTATGGAGAGTTCTTTACTTTTAGAAATTCATGTTGACCCAGAAAATAATTGGGAAACAAATAAGCAGGTGCTGGTTTGTGTGCTGCCGAGTCCGTCTAAAGAGCCATTCCCCCACTTCGTTGTGCATCAGAATTACCTGGGGAAGCTGGTTAAGAATGCCCCTTCCTGGCTTGGCGCCTGTGGCTCAAGTGGCTAAGGCGCCAGCCACATACACCTAAGGCGGCGGGTT
>NW_003852398.1:22532155-22547073 GCF_000181295.1 Otolemur garnettii | reverse complement strand
AAAAGAATGCCCCTTCCTAGACTCTAATTTCTGAGATTTCTGATTCTGCAGGTCCAGGGTAGGATCCAGGAATGTGCAATTTAAACAAGCCCCCCAGGTGGCTGTGTTCAAGGTAGATAGCACTGCACTCTGAGAGGGAGGGCTAGAGAAAGTCAGGGGAGAGACACGAGCAAGTGGTGGAAGAGGTAGAATGCTAGCAGGAGGCTCTGAGGAGCAGAGACCAACCTGCCAGCTGGGTGCCCCAGGGGTCTGCATAGAATGCTGTCTAAGCCACCATCTCTGGAGTCAGATACTCGATTCAAGTAGAGGTCCCATTGTCTTACCAGAATTTGATCTGGCTGGGTAAGTCACTATAACTTTATAAGCTTCTGTTTTCTTAAAAAAAAAAAAAAATTGGAATAATAATTCTGTGCAGTTGTTTTGACGATGTGATGAAATAGCAATTGCCTGTCACAGACGATGCTCGCTAATGTTAATTTTCCACCCCTCTCCTCCTCCCATTAGAGCTATCAAAAATCACTTTTGAGCCAAATAACTTATTTTTTTCTTCTTTGTAAAACCAACTGTGTTCATCAGAAACGCATAGGAGCCCCACCCTCACACATGCACTGGCTGCATTAGAAATAAATGTCTCTCTCCAAGAACAATTTGTAGTTCTTCCCCACAGAGAACATACTAAAAAAAAAAAACCCTAGTATTTTTTTTTCTGCCTTCCTCCACCCTCACAAGTAACAGCCTGTCTTCCCATAGTATAGTACTGGTGCACGGCCTGCTGCTGAGGATAAATACAGTATGTCCCAGGGAAATGACAGTCCCTTTCAATTGGTCCTTGCCTCCTGATGGGTAGCCGGGGATACTTGTTGTCATGGTAACCCCTTGAACTCTGTGACCCAGGTCAAGCCTGATCAGAGACAAAGCCCTCTGAGTAGAGAGGCTGGATTTGCCTGCATCCTCAGAAGAGCTGGAGAGAAAAGAAAAGAGGGAGGGAATGGGGAGAGAAAAAAAGGAGAGAAAAAGAAAAAGGAGGGACAAGGGAAAGAGAGACAGAGAGAGAAAATGTGTGTGTCTATGTATGTGTGTGTGTGTGTGTGTGTGTTTGCATAGAGACTGGAAGTTTGCCAAAGGAGAGCTGCATCAATACAGAAGCTTTCTCAGGTCAGGACACGTGGGATGGATTATAGAGAGTACCAAAAAAGCTTGCCAAGAGACTGGTGTAGTAGGCCAGTGCAAAAGTCCAAGCAGAGGGGCAGCAAGGGCTTGAGTTAGCATGTTAGTGGTGGTGATGATAAGACTTGTTAACATCTGTTGAGTCCTGACTCACCCCAGGTTGTTTTAAGAAACATTTGATGTGTGTTATTTTATTTAATCCTAACAACAATACTGTGAAGGTAATATTGTTTTTTGTCTTCAGGAAACTGAACTGTGAGGCCCAAAATGGTTATGGAATTTGCCCAAGATTATCTGGCATGCAAATGGGACATTTGAATTTTTAATACAGGCAGCCTGATTCCAGGCCCTCTTCCAACCATTAGGCAAGAATGCCTTCTCAAGAATGCAAAGAGGGAAATTATGAGGAAGGAATGATTATTCATTTAATATCCCCATACCCTCAATACAATTTAATCCTATCCAACCAACATACAAATAAGAAAACTGACAAGGTTCCATGGGGGAACTAGCTTGCTGTCAGCTCTGCCTGAACTCCCAGGGAATCTTGGCCTCTGTTCTGCACATTCTCCTCTAGAGCACAAGTATTTTCCCCAGGACCAGTGCCATCCCACAGTTGATGTTTTGCCCTGCACTAAAATGAAAAAAGGTACACCTGATGCATATTAATATTCCCCTGCTCACCTGTGACAGATCAAATTTTAAAACACACCAAAAAGTTTTATGCGCCTCAAACCGTATATGCCTTTAATTCCTCTCAGCAATGAAAAGCAGATTGTTATAGGCTGTTGTACCATAGTGTGGGGGGGGTGCACTCGGTCCCCTGTGGATGTTCATGTATTAATCTTTCACTCCCCTTCTGATTTAGGTATTATAATTCACCTTTCACAGGTTAGGAAACTAAGATTCTGAGAGGTGATACTTTGGTTGGGTTCTCAAAGTGATTTGTGGAATGGAACTTAGGCACGAACTCTAACTCTGAAACCCTCATTCATTCCTCACCTCTTCCTCTGTGCTAATGGAGGTTTCCATCACTACTTTAAAAGGTAGCATCCTTAAAACATCCAAGGAAAACATCAGGGGATGTGAGATGTCAGGGGGTTCCACAGCCCAAGCACTCCATCTTGAAGCACTAGGTTAGTCTGGAGCTTTACAGGGCTGAGTTATTTTGGAGAATCCTGGTGAAATCATAAAGACAAACGTGCATTTACTCTTGTTAGAGCTCCTTCTTTATTGTGCCTGGTTGGGAAGCTCATAAATGGCTAAGAAACACATTAAAGAGAGAGAAGAAAAGGAAAGTGGTGAGAGCGAGATGACAAGGATAGATCTGGGGAGAACAAGGGAAATGAATGGCCTTTACCTAGGCGAGAACAGCAGCCCAGCACAGGCTGTGATTTGCCCGCTGAAGCATTGCTTTCTCCCGCTGATATACAAATTGTATGTTGCTTTCTTTTAAGAAGCTGACTCTGTCAAAAATAGCATCTATTTTTTTTTTCTCTCTCTCTCTCTCCTTCTCATCAGCAACTTTATTTCAGAATTGCTGGGTCTTTTGCCTTTTTTTCCTATAGCAGTTGATAGCTGCTATAACACAAAGGCAGGATGGGAGAGACAAGGAGGGACATGGGTATCCAACTCACCCCTGCCCCTTGGGGCTTGTGGATTGGGAAAGCAAATACGCTTTGAGGTTGATGAGCTGTGACTTCAAACCCTGACTCTCACATCTACCCATGGATCTTGGGAGAGTAGCAAATAGCAGTATGCCCTTGAGATCAGGACTGAGTATGAATCTCAGGTCTGCCAGTTAATAACAAGTTTCTTGAAGAAGTTTCAAATATCAAAGCATTTATTTCTGTGGCTACTAAGTGATTAGTTAGATGAAATAATAAGAAGAAAATGACTAAAAGGTGTTAACAATTATCATTTTAATATCTCTGAAGTTTAATTTTCTCATCTTCCCAGTAGGACCTTGCTATAAGCTTCCTAGATTGTCTTGGGGATGAAATGAATTATGAACCCTCACGAAGGTTCCCAGGATAGGAGTTGCTCTTGAATAAGAACCCCCTTTCCTTTCCCACTTCTCTTCCCCTCTGTACTCACTGTCTATTCTGTTCCTTGGTGTCTCACCCAAATTAGTAGTGATTGCCTAATTCACTACTAGTGGAATGAATGGCCAGATCACACCCAAATTATTTTCATTGCAATGAGGTAGAAATTTCAAGACACCAAGATAGAAATGTTCATATGTGTGGTTTTATTCCTCTTCACACTCAGTGCCCCAGATGTTCAGCTAATAGCCACACTGCATCCACCCACATGCCTGAAGGTAGACAGTTCCGGTATCTGAGCAATGCCTGGTCTCTGAGGACAAGCAGAAAGGGAGGGAAAGGGCTAGCCCTGAGCTGGGCCCCTGCAGAACAAGCCTGGGTCATCTGTCCCTATAACATGTGATGAAAGACCCCACAGGCTACGATCATGGTTCCACAATCATGTCTAATCAGCTTCTTCCTCAGGGGAAAGGAGCAAAGGCCCAGGTGAATCCCTAACCAAAGGAACCGGCTTCCTCCCTCATAGCGGAGTCCCCAAAAAAAGAAGGTCAGGCAGGGAAATTTACATATATTATTCATTCTCCCTCAGTACAACCGTCTAGAAGGAAAAAGAACACAATGATATCTTAATCCTGTTCTGTATTCCCAAGGGAATGAAATTTATTCTTTTGGAAGAGGAATGTAAAACAAAAAAGCCATTCCACTCGTTAAGCCAGTCTCTGTGGCCCACAAACGCAGATTTTCCCCATTTCTGTATCTTTGCTGTTATTGCTACCATCCACCCTCACCTGTATTTCTGGTTATAGTTTAGTGAAGCAAGTGCCAGCTGTTCTGGAGAACCTAGCAGAGAATTTTAGTGGGTAGAAAACTTCTGCAAGTAACCACTCATGACATACACCAGTTCCATGTATTTGGTGACTTCCTGAGCACACTGTGGAACCAGTAGTTGTGTCTGGTCTATCAAATTCATGACAACCAAGAAACACCAGACCTACTGTGAGGGGTCCACAGACCATGCAAGACAAATTAAACTGACAGACTCAATCCATGGGCCTCTTTAGCCATTACTAGTGAACATTCTAAAGGCAGCAAATGAAAGCCCATGACCGCTGTCACCCAGTTGAATTCTACCTACAATCCAAATACAGTATTTTCAAAATGATAAAGTGAATATTAAAGGAAAACAGAGATGAGTACATTATGACAGTGGCATTCCCAAACTTCATCATCTAGTGCAAGGGACTGCAACCTCAAATGTCCCCAGAGGCCAGGTAAAGAAAATGAGAGAAGTGGATCAAGGGCAGCCTCCTTTGTAACATAGAGTTATGAATACAGACAATACTTCTCTATTCTAAGAAACAAAACCACAGTGCCGACCCTATGGTAAACAATAACCATAGTTAATATTAGTTGTATACTCGCTATATATGACAAGCAATCTCTAAATCCTCATATGCTTTCCTTAATTTATGGAATTCTCACCAAAAAAATCAATGAAGTAGGTATTATAATATCTACCTACTGTATAATATCATTTTTCAGATAATGAATCAGTGGCACAGACAGGTTAAGTAACTTGTCAAAGTTACATCGCTAGGGAGTAACAGAGTCAGAATTTGAACCCAGGCAATCCAAGTTCAGTGACTATGCTGTTACTCACTACACTACACTGTAGAGGTCCCAATCTTTTTTTCTCTCTGCCACATATTGGAAGAAGAAGAGTTGTCCTGGGTCACATTACACAAACACTAAAAAAAAGCTGATGAGCAAAAACAATCAAAAATATAAAGATCCATGCATACTTCATGATATCTGATACCACAGATGAGCAAAAAAAAAAAAAAAATCCTCACAAAATCAAAATGGGGCCCACAGGCTGTAGTCTGCACATCCCTGAATGTTGATGAAAACTGATAACTGAGCATCAGAGATCATGGACGCCATGGTCCACGAATCATATATCTCAAATGATAAGGACTTAGTAAACCAAAGGGTGTGCCTTGTCTAGAGCTAGAGTCAGCCTCCATGCAGTTCTGGTCTAATGCTGGCATGTAGGAATGTTGCTTCATTGCCTTATTTTTCAAAAGAAACTATTAATAGAAATCTCAATTATTGCATGAACTAGTCAAATTTTTTAGGGGTGACCACACTTAGAATGAAGGAGAGAAAATAAGCTGGTAGCAACTAACACGACTATAATGGAGAAAGGAAGTACCATATAAATAAATAGATACATATGCAAGGCTGGGCAGGGATGGGGGGGCCAAGCAGGGAAGGGGACCTTGCCCCTCCCCTAGGAAGGCCTCCAGGAGGAGACTGCACTCCCGGAACTGTTCCTTCCCCAGTGGGCAAAGCATCCGTGAGAAAGCTAGAGAGAAAAGTATTCCAGGTGAAAGCCACTGTGAGCCTTCAGTGCAGGAGTGAAGGGAGGGCGATGCATGTGTTGTTCTTCGATCTTTGTTATTGCTGTTTGCAATGCGGAATCATTTCCTCAAACAAAATCTTTCATGGAATCCCATTATAAATGACAGATCCAAGTGGAGCTGTTGAAGCAAGAGTTGAGGGGCTGGAGATGGTGGCAGAAAGGAGAGGAAGAGGAGAGAGTGAGAGCAGAGATGCAGGGTCAGGCTGGGGCTGCAGTCCTGGGGCATCGGTCTTCTCTTCCTCAGGAGCCATTTTCTATCACTGGAGGAGGGAATTTTCCAGTATTATGACCCTGTGTATTTTAAAATCCAAAAAAAAAAAAAAAAAAAAATGGCCCTGCTGGCCTGCCCAGGATCCTGTTCATGCTGGCATCTGCCTTTCAGCAGCCAGTGCTTAGAATTGGCCCAGCTTTTCTTCCTTTCTTTGAACCAGAGGTGGTTGAGAGGAGACCAGTGGGCCAGCTCTTGAGCCAAGTGATATTCCTACTCCCTCCATTAATGGTAGGGGACTTTCATTCATTCTCTCTGTTACCTTTTGTCAAGCATCTCTGACTCAGACCTGTGTGCCTGCTGCCTCTGACAAATGGCTCTGCATTACAGGACCAGATGTGGTTTACTGTGAGCTGCAAATGAACTGTTGACACCTGCTTCTCACAATATGAGGCGGGCTGGGGATCAGATGTGCCTGAGAAATGCTTTCTATCTGTAGAATTCCTCCCAGAGGAGCCAGACTTCAGTTCTCACATCTAGGTCTCTGAGCTATATCAGCTGATCTTAACCATAGAACCCTAGAAGAAAGTTAGAGGGTCAGAAATACACATTCACACATGTAAAACCAGCAGTGTTCAGTTTCCAGGGCTTCAGATAATTCTGGTGGTGTATCTCAGGAATTAAAAATTACTTCTTCATTCAGCAAACATTTATCAAGCAGCTACTGTGTTAGCTGTGGTGCTGGGTGCAGGGTTCCTGCCAGTAAAGGGCTCCCAGTCAGGTCAGGGAAGCAGATATGGGTAATAGAGTGATGAGTGTGCTGCCACAGAGCTTGCAAGTACAGTGGGGTCAGAAAGGAAGGCTTGATCCACTCTGCCATGGTGCATGAGGAGGATTAGCAAGGAAGAGCATATACTAGAGATCTGTAAGATGACTAGGGTTCCACAAAGTGTCTTAGGTAATGCATGTACCAACACACAGAGGCAGGCTTTAGTGATGCTTCCAGTCTATCCACCTGCATCTATCCAGCATTAATCTCAAAGCATTTTCCTCATCTGTTGCCCTGATTGATCCTCTGACTGGGGCAGATCATGACATTATACCCATCTTACAGATGGGAAAACTGAGGTTTGGTTTGCTCAGGATTGAAGAGGTCCCTAGGGTGTGAGATTTTTAGTGTTAAAACTAAGAACATCTGAGGCCACCTGGGACCAGTGGGACCACCCTAGCTGCAGTTACATGATGTGACATAAAAATCAGGGAGGAGTGAAGGACTCAAATCAGGCCTTCAGACTCTTTCTCCACCCAGCACGGAGAGATTAAGGGAGTGTTCTATATGTGTTTTTTGCCTTTAAAAAATCGATTTGAATCAGTTTATAGTCAGAAATGAGAAACAAAAATAAAGCCTCTGTTTTCTGCTGACTCACTTGCTGACCAACATTCCCTCCCACAACATCATGGAATCGCCTGTTCCTTGAGCATATTCAAGAGGGGAGCACGTCTGGAATGGTCAGGGGGAAGGGAACTTTGATCCTACCTGTATTCCTTAAGGAGATGTGACGATGTCTACATTTTAATTGAGGCTCCTAATGTAACCTCACTAACTCTTTACTTCCTTCTGCTTCGTCATTATTTGCCTCCCCCACTCTACTCATCACCCCAACCTACTGGGTCAGCAGAGTCCTCTGGCCCTTCAGTTTTCTGCCTAGTCAGTGATTACACAGCCAGTTTGCCTTAGACGGCCCACACAGTCAATGATGCCAGAGACTAGACCAAAGATGAGGAGCCTTTGAGACCATTGCCAAAAGGGAAGTGATTAAAAGAGGACACAGGCCCACCTACACTCAGTCCTGTTCTAAACTCAACCATTCTTTTTCCTGGGTCATGGCAAGGTTAGCAAGCTTTGGTTCTTGCTGATGATCTCTACTGTTTGTGCCCAGTAAAATAATCTTGGCTTAGCCTTGGCAAAGGAGCAAAAAATCCACTCTGGGAAGGTTTCTCGTTCTTCCCCTCAGTGGAAGTGACTTGGTCATCCTCCCTCCAAAGGCCTATACAGGGGGTTCTACTGAAACCTGCTTAGCTCAGGGGAAAGTGTAAAGGGAGAAATGAGGTGACCAGACCTTATTTACAGATGGAGGACTCTTGGCACCTAAACCCTCAAGCCCCATGGAAGGAAGGACCATGTTCATTTGCACACTGATCTTTAATCCAGTGCAAGGAAATCCTCTTCCTTAACAATCCCCCCTAAATGTGTTTAAATGTCATTCATCAATAGCTGCTTTCCCCGCCCCTTATGAATAGATGGAGAGTTCTTTGATGTCTTTTCCCCTAAAAGTCCAGTGGTTCAAAACAAAATTACCACCTCTCTTCAACATTATATAATAACAGAAGAACTATGTTAACACTAAAAAGGGAGAGAGGAAATTGATCAGTTGCATATAAAGGACTATCCTTTAAATGGAAAAGCTCAGCTTCCTGAAAACTCACTACACAACTCTTATCTTTCCTTATTTTTCCACCAGTTGATGAGGGATAACTTCACCACACATTGGCCCAGCTCATCGGACCAGCTGACTAAGGACCACTGATTAAATCCCAACTTAATACCTGGTTCATTAATTTCTTCCATGTTATTCCTAACAAACAGTTGTCCCACTAACAACATCCTCTCCAAACTGCTACTTGAAAATAGCTAGAGAGCTCCAAAGATCTCAGAGTTCCCCATCATAGTGAGCAGCCATCTGTGTCCCTGTGGCTTTGTCTCCCTGATCTAATCTTCCCTCTGGCATCTCAGTAAATAATTCCTCTTCCACACACAGCCAAGCCCAGGTTTCCACATGAGCCCCGTTTGCTTTGAAGTGACCCACTGTCTCCATCATCCCTAGATCCAGGGTTAAAATATTTGACCTCATCTGTTCCTCTCATTATATCTTTCAGTTAATTGACATGTAATTACTTAGGACTGATTGTATCGTTCACTCTCTACTGAATGTAGCTGCTCATATGAGACTCTTTCCACTTAAAAATCTTCTATATCTCCTTTGCCCATGATAAAGTGTTGACCCCCTCAGCACACCATTCGGGGGTGTTCATGATGAGGATTCTGTCAGCTGTTCTGACTTCATTTCCCAGAACTTTCCCTCATTATGACCACAGGCTCCTGGCTTCCAATTTCACTTCACCCTCTTCACAGAATACTCCCTAATGGTTTTCTAACTTCTACCCACAATCAGAATTAACGTCTCTCCTTTCATGGCCCTTTATTTTAAAATTTTTATTCCATGACTATTGAGAAACATTTCTTCCTCTTCACACTAAATTGCTTGATCCTAAAAGGAGGAGGTTTAGAACTTATTCAATTTTTTTTCTTTTTTTTTCTTTTTTTTTGCAGTTTTTGTCTGGGGCCTGGTTTGAACCCGCCACCTCCAGTATATGGGGCTGGTGCCCTATTCCTTTGAGCCTAACCTCCAGGCGCCGCCCAACTTATTCAATTTTTTGTTTCAGCTATGACCTACCACTGTGCCTGGCACTTAATTGGCCTTCATAAGTATTTAGGGAGTTGACCCAAAGACATTAACTCTTACTCCAATGTTCTTATGCCCAAGTCAGACTAAGACTGACACACATGAAACAGTAGTAGGCAGTGCAACAAATTGATTTGTAGGTAATGGGGAAAGTGTAAAGGAAAGGTCAATAAGAAATGAAGGTTTCAAGGACAAGGGGAGCATTGTAGAGTAACCAAGTCTTAAAAGAGAAGTTAAAAAGAACAGCAAGAAGCAAGCACACTGAAGCAGGCACAGGCCCGCTGGTCGGGAGAAAGTGGAATGCCTGGCAAGCTGTTCTGATTAGAACTGAAGTTGCTTTTGGGTGAGAAGAGGCAAAGCACATCCTTACAGGCTTGGTGGAATGCCAAGGGTTATTTCATCCAGTGCTCCTCAGATGCTTGAATTCAAGGTTTTGAAGGCAAGAGCAAAAGTGTTGATAATTGCTTCAGAATTGAAGCCCAGAATTCAGTCCTTAGCCTTCCATAAGTTGAGACCTAATTAAAAATATCTCCCTAGGCTGCTTTTTTCCCCCAAACTTTAATTTCCTGAAGTATAAGATAATTGATCTTCTTTAGAATGTAAGGTTGGAGACACTGGACCTTAATATGCACAAGGTCATCTTAGAGACCTCTTTACAGAGTTCCAAGTCTTCCCTACCCAAGACTTCCAAAAATAATTCAGTAATTAGCATACTCCTCTGAACTGATCAAATCCTGTGGCTAAATTTTAGGGCTCAGCTATTGGGGGGTTCCTTTTGCTCACTGGCCCTTTGGGGGAATAAATCCCATGCATGCACTGTGTCAATGATTACAGGCCTGGCTGTGTCCTCTGATGACCCAGGACCATCATCTCTCTTATGCTGAACATCTGCCTAAATCTGGGAATTTATAGATGACTCCAATTCTGCCAAATTAGAACCTTTTTATTTGTTTATTTGCTTCATGTCTGTGTACTTTTCTCAGTGCCAAGCACAGGACTTGGCATAAGAAAAGTTCCACCAGAAGTTTGTTTAATCAAATAAGTAATTTTTACAACCATTAGTATCTGAGCCCTTTGTAAAATTCTTGCTGAAGGTCCTTATATGTCTGTCTTATTATTCAAATTACAGACTCTTGAGTTTCTATCCCCAGCCTGACCATCTCTTCTGACCTCCAGATTTGTATCTTCTCGGAGGACTGACATTGCTCTACTTGGATATCTCACAGTTATCTTAAACTTAATGCATCCAAAGTTGAATTTCTGAGCTTCTCCCAAATCTATCTCTCATCTCCACAAAGGGTTCCACTATCTACAACAATCTTAAGGGAGAAATCAACTTGAATCTTTCTTTCCTTCCATCTCCCATAGCCAGTTCCTCTCCACTACTCACAACATACCCTCTCTCCTTTACATAGGGCTCTGTCTCTGTCCAACTCATCATTGACTCTTGCCTGGGCTCCTCCCACAGCCTTCTGACTTCCATTTTTCCTCACTCACCTCCCTTTTGTCTTTTTTCCTCCCTGCAGCAAGTGAACTTTATTAACTTGATCAGAAAGTGTCTTATTATTTCCTGCCTCAGATCCATCAATCACATAATGAAACCCTAAATCATCCCCCAAGGACTGCCTTCTGCCTGGAATGTGGTCTCTTACAGCCCAACCCCCCCCCCTTTCCAAATCTGGCTCCCTCTCCTCCCTCTAGTCTCAACTTAAATGTCGCCTCTTCAGATTCATGTTCCCAGACCACCTCTGGCATCTTCTGTCACTTCACCCTCTTCATAGAACATAGAATTTCCTCTTACAGTCTGTTCCTCCAAAGAGACCGTCAGCTTCACCTTCACTAGGGCAGGGACTACCTCTGCATTAGTATATATAGGACGTCTCCTTAAAGTGGAGGCTCAGCTATATTCATGGTTATCGAATGAGTTTATGGCCAAGTATGATGGTCTCCCACCCAATGTAGCACTCCCTTCCATTAAAAATTCTGACAAATAATCATCCAGTCTCTTTCTGAATGTCTTACATCTCAAGGGGCTTTTTTTTTTTTTTGTAGAAACAGAGTCTCACTCTGTTGCCCTTGGTAGAGTGCTATGGCATCACACAGCTCAAAGCAACCTCCAACTCCTGGACCTAAGTGATTCTCTTGCCTCAGACTTCTGAGCACCTGGGACTACAGGTGCCTGCCATAATGCCCAGCTATTTTTTGGTT
This sequence comes from Otolemur garnettii, assembly GCF_000181295.1. Lineage (NCBI taxonomy): Eukaryota > Metazoa > Chordata > Mammalia > Primates > Galagidae > Otolemur > Otolemur garnettii. Next base: position 22,535,496 of record NW_003852398.1, on the reverse strand, counting down.
GCAGTTCGGCTGGGGCCAGGTTTGAACCTGCCACCCTTGGTACATGGGCTTGGCGCCCTACTCACCGAGCCACAGGTGCCACCCTTATGATAGCCAATTTCATTTTTCTTTGGCTCAGCATGTCATTTCTTCTTCATATTGAGCCAAAATTTGTCCTATGACTTTTGACTATTGGTCATAGTTCTCCCTCTTAGAACTTCACTGTATAAATTTGCACTCAGTTCTGTAAGTCAGTCCTTCCCATACTTGAAGGCAGTTCTCATATTTTCCCTAAGTCATACCCCCTTCAACATTATCCCATATATGTGATAATTCCAAGCCCTTCCACATCATTCTTGTTGTTCTCCTTTTCTTACATTCTAGTTTGTCCTTATTCCTGAAAATGATTGTCTAGTACTGAGTACAATCCTCCACAGGTGATAGGACAAGAACATAGGGAAGAAGGCATCTCCTCCCCTTGTATGCTTCTAAAAACCTCTTTTAATATTTTATATACATATATATATAATTATCAATAGCATACTGAGCTTGTGAAACTAAAACCACTTCCTAGTCAATTTCATTTAGACTTTTCTTTAAAGCCTGTAAAGCCAACCTTCATTAATGAAGAATATGAACAGTACATAATTAACTGCAATAGGCAACTAGCTTCAAATTTCACTAGAAAGAAAAAAATACAGGAAAATAAGGTCATCTTGGGGATATTTTAAAAGTCTTTAAAGTCATTTCCAGGTAAAATCTCAGGCTATGTCACATGTTGTCCCATCTTTTTCTATTTTATACCTTGATCCCATATAAGTTAGAGCTGAGCTCCTTTTAGGGGCTCAGCAGATATTGTAATCTCAGTTTCACACATGAAAATCTGAGGCTTAGAAAAGTTCATTGACTTGCCCAGTGGCACACTGTAAGTGATTATGGCTAAGATTTAAGCTCAAGTGTCCTGACTCTAATTCAGGTGCTCGGTTCTATGGTAACAATGATGATATTGCTGTTATTATTGTTATTGTGTATTGCTGATAGTAGCTAAGTTGTTTTATGAAACAGGTAATTGATAGTAATTCCGAGTTAGAACTTCTCGTGTCCCATTTGTCTGGTGAGGACCCAGAGGCTCAGGTACAACTAGTACAGTAGAAATCCCTGGGTAATCCCTGCCCCCACTGAGATAACTCCTGATTGTGAGTGGAGAATCAGAGGTCACAGGAGGCAGTCAGAAGACTGGCACATTTGAAAGAAGTTTATAACAAAAGAAACACTCACAGGCTCACTTGCCCAGAATACCCAGATATTCCCTGAAGACATTCATTTTTTGAGGTTCAACCTATTCTATTTTAATGCTTTCAAGAAAAAAGTAAAGGTCAGTCTTATTTGCTTATTCAAGCATTCTTATTATAATAAGTCAGTAAAACTCATGTTTTTCATAGCTTGCCTTTTATTAAAAATATATAGCTTTCTGGTCCAACATGGTTAGGCCTATTATGTAGGAACTATTTGCACAATATATTCCCCTCATTAATTTAGCATCAGGAAAACTGGTAATTTTTTTAATGGAAAGAGAGTCTTACTTTACTAACCAGTTCTTACTCAAATTTTTAAAATTTCCCAAAAATCCTTTCTTCATACAAACAACGATAATATTCATATACCATGGAAGTTGGTCCTCTTGGGTCCATCTCTATAGATAAGATACAGGAACAGCAGCTTGTGGGACTCTATGTGAACTCCACTTGAACCTTGGGAAAGAGAACCAAACACTCCATGTTGACTCTTCTTAAGTTGTTCTTAGGGAGGAGTGATGAAAATGTAAAACTGGACCCTGGATATGGACAATTAAAAGATATTTTTCCAGAACAGCAGCTTTTAAACAGCAAGCTGTAGACCAGTCTTTGCCCAAGATAAACTTTTCACCAGTGTAAAGTGAAATGCAAAACATAAAAACGTGTCTAACTTCATTCAACCTAAAGGACTTTCCTTTATTCTAAAATGTTGTCCTTCCCATTGCTTTGATGTGAATGTCTTTACTTCTGTTAAGAGAAGATGACAGTGAATGGCAGTTGTTCTGTTTAAACCTTTTTACTTAGCCTAATTAACATTTAACATCCCTGTTGGTCCCCCCACCCCCATTTTATTTTTTTTTCCTTGTCTATGAAATCTAGATTTCTGAAAATTATTCATGAAATCCAGATTTCTGCTAGTCTAGAGAATGCTCTGGGCCATCTAGAACCCTTATTTTACAAAGATAGTGGCCCTTTTTAATGTAATATTTTTAAAGGAAATTTTTTTAAATCAAACTCATACCTTTAACTTTTGTTGTGTTGAATGTAGCCTTTTCTTGACAACTCTGTCATTATCAATTATCAAAGGCACTGGATTAGAATACAGTAAATCTTCCAGAGCACACATATTATGGGGCAGTTTTCCAGAACCAAAATAACCCCACACTAGCCTTCTTTCAGCACCATCATTTTTGTATCCTTAATTAAAAAGAAAAGACAAGACCTACTTTGGCCCTCTCCTTGCTGCCAAGTTATGAATTAGCATCTTATAAAATGGCCCATGATGAGGCTTTTCTTAATTGTCATCTTTTCTCTCCTTAGGCTGAGAATAGAGATCTATGGTGTTACAACTGTGTGCAAAGTAAGAGTTTAAAAAAGAACTGATTGGTGGGGAAAAAAATGCTTAAGTGAGCACCAGACAGGGGCAGACAGTACCTCATCTGTACCCCCTGTTTACAATGTTTATTCAGCATAGTAGTTATATACATGAACTCTAGTCATATAGAGCTAAGTTAGAACCTTAGGCAAGTTATATATTTGTCTATAAAATGGAAGTAGTAAAAATATGACAACTAAACGGAGATGTCAGTATCAAATCAGTATAAGACCTGATCCACTTTAGGCCTTCCATAAAATAAATGTTAACTACAATGATCATCTGATAACCTATGCATTTTCTTTGCTCACTGTCAAGTCCTTTTCTGTTATGTTCTGGACAAGTAAGCTGGCCTGATGACTGCATTATAGTCACATAGGTGATATTGCACTTAGATTTTGTCCGTTGGTTCATTCATTTGTTTATTTGGGGGGGAAGTACACTGCATGGAGCATCCTATACTAAATATTGCAGGGAGGGAGCCTAGAAACACAGAGAACATCATCTCTGTTTAGGGAACTAACAGTCTATTTGAGGAGACACAGCCAACATACCAATGAGCTAAAACAACGTTGTAGCATAAGGGACGTGAGTCAAGTCTAGAGAATTTCCCAGGAAGGGAACATTTTTGAGGTGAAATTTAATTAATGCCTTTTCAGGCAGTCCCTTGTTTGACCTGACTGTGAGGCCAG
>NW_003852398.1:22519655-22527155 GCF_000181295.1 Otolemur garnettii | reverse complement strand
TGCCATAGCAACTTCTGGCTATAGTTAGAACCCTGCTCAGGGTCAGAGTTCCCACGTCTGTAAGGCAGAGCAGGCAACAGCTTAGAGAGAACTGATGACTTCAGGGCAAATCTTCTGGGACTTATGTATGTTCCAAGATGACCCACCCAACATACAGCAGAGACTGAATGTGGAAACACCCTAGATCCTGCCCCGATCCCCTATGCCACACATCTTTAATTTCTCATCACTGTCCTAGGTAGAAACAAAGATTTTTCCTTTAAAAATATTCCAAGCCTTGAGCCAGAAGTTCCTCTGGAGACAGCAGGCCTGATTTTCCTGACACACAAGACCCCTGCTCACCAATGTGTAGTCCAAGTAGATATTCAACTGGTAGCAAATGCTCTCTGTGGGGGCACCCACATAACAGTCAGACTGGGCCTCTGTTTCAGAAAAATTCCTCACCCTTTGGGAGAGGCCTCAGCCTCAGCCAGTTCTTGTGCTCCCCTCCACAACCCACATCTCCTTGCTGAGATTTTGTTTTGAGTCAGGATGTTCTGCGGTGCATTGTACAGCAGCCGGTCGCTGAGCACACAGTGCTGAGAAGAGCCGCCCCCACAACCATTGCTTTCACAGTATTTGCCTTGCCAATTATTAGTACAATGGGCCAATTCCTATCCTGTGTTGCTCTTGGGGAAAATATGCAGGCTAGGGAACTGGCCTAGATTGGAAATGGAACAGCAGAAGCTGCCAATTAACATGAGTTCCTTTTTTATATCCCCTAAAGGAGTTAGTCTCTAGGGACAATTTATGAAAGATATGATCCCAAGCCCTCTAGGAACTCCTTAGATGCCTTGAATCTCTTTGGATGGGGACAAGTGTCAAAGGTTGCTTGGTCCAACTTTAAGAATTCCTTACATGACTTCTTCAGCTTTTTCCTAAACACGCTCAAGTTTAAGGAACCTATTATTACCTATGGCAGTACAACTCTCCTTTGGACAACTCTATTTATTTCAAAGTTCTTACTTTAATTGAGCCAAATTCACATCCCCATGGCTTTCCCACTTTGGTCTCTGCTAATGAGTTAGCCTAGTCAACCATTCAACTTCCACTCCCAGAAAATCATCAGCTGCTTGGGGGAACCAGTTCTCAGGTCAAAAATAAAAGTTTTGAAAAAGCACAACAGAAAGGCTAATGGGTGGACTTTTCTGTGTGGTCCCTGAAAACCAAAGTCAGGTTATAGATTCAGGATTTAGAAGATTTGCTGGCAGCCCCTGAAAGTCCAGTTGTAAGCATATCACAAATTATAAGCATATCAGAAGAGCAGAGCTGCGTCCTTCACTTTGTAAGAGTTTGTGCTTTCACCAAGAAGATAAGAAGCATTTGGAGAGACTGGTCAAGATTTAGCAGGCCTTGCTGATGGGCAGCACTAGGCTCAGTGGGAGGACTGGTCTGATGGCCAGAGGCCTTGGCTTCTCCCCAGAACTTTTCTACGTATGCCATAAAGAAAGCTGCAAGTCTCTCTGCCATAGACCTGGCTCAAACCTCCTCACAAGCCAGCCCCACATTCTTGGAAGGAATGTTGGCTCAGAAACGTAGAGGCAATCTGGGATAGTCCCCCAGTACGTGGGAAGAGCAAGGAGAAATATGGGGGGGGGGGTGGATCTCTCTTCCACATGAGTGAGGCAGCAGATGAAAACAACAGGTTAAGGAGAACGGATGAAGAGACCTCGTCTCCACAGCAACAAGCCCAGCAATCCTGAAAGATAGGATTTTTATTTTTCTGTTCACCTGTCACTCTTCTCAGCACTGTCACTCTCTTTCCCTGCTCCTGGCAGGAGATGAGTTGTGACTTTTTCATTCCTACCAACCAGCTGCCTGGCTTTGGGGCCGTGCAGCTGCTATGAAATGGAAAGAGAATGAGGTCCCCAGAGAGGTGCTCAGAAGCCTCAAACTCCACCTCTCCCTTTCCCCTGAGAAGCATGGGCATAGCTATTTGTCCACAAGTCCACTAGGAAGCCCCCTCTTGAAGACATTGTGGACCAGAGGAGGAATCAGAGCTCTGGCCCTCACATCAAAGGGACTTTTGTTCCTATCTAAGTCTGCTCCATTATATTTCAACAGAGCAACTCAAAGGGAATCAATAAAAGCAACTGAATAGAAGACTATGGTCTTGGACCACCTCAGAAAGATCTAAATTTTGTGCTATCAAAAAAGTTAATGGAACACAACAGGAGAATCACAGAACCTTATCTAGATGGGAACTCCTCAAATATCTGGACTCAGACCACACCGACACCAGCCCTTCATCCCATTCCCTGTTAAATGATGCCAAACTAGAGAGTTATGTTGCACCTGATATTGGCAGTGAGAGGGTGTGGGTTCCTCCTTGATTCCAGGGGTCTTCTTTGATTCCTGCTACTATAGAATTCTGTCAGTATAAATAAGGATCAATGACATTGTGGGTCCCGCAAGAGGCAGCAGTTCCTATACATCTAGCAGCTCTCTTTGTGTAGAATGTCTCCATACCCACTGCCATCTTGCTGTGCAAGACACCTCCTTCGGAAGTGAGGGATGCTATCTACCTCTGGACAAAATCAGTCTCTGGGCCCTCTTTCTGTAGTTGCATATAATAGAACATGCTCCTCCCCCTCACTTCCATTTGAGGATCTGATTCTAATCCCTTCCCAAAGAGACCAGAAGTGGAAACTTTACCTTCTACAGCTAGGGAGGCAGATACCCTCTCAGAATCTTTTGAAGATAATAAAAGAAAAAAGTACACACCACTCCCTTATCCTTGAAGGCCATCCATGACCAAGAGGAACTTAGAAAAGACCATGAAGAAGAAAACAGCTTTGGTGACCAAGGGGACCTGGTATGCCTCAGCTATTGAAAGTCTACTCAGCTTGTGAAGCCAGCAGCCTCCAGTCTTCGAGTGTACCACCTTCCCACAGGGTGAACCCCATCTGCTCCCTCTGAACCTCACTGTCAACCACTCTTTGCCAAGATGTGAGCTGATAATATGTTAAGACAACTTCCCACCCCACTCCTACTGCTGTCTAAACAGAAGAGAGTTGTAGGAGCTTCTCTTAGTGGCATGACCTCCAAGGATTCTAAAGAATTACTCTTCAGAGGAACAATTACTTGCCTCATGACATGCGATTCAAAATGTTCTAAAAATCGTGTGAAGTAGGAATTTACTTGTTCAGCCAACTCTTTAACCAAGCACCAGATTCATTTTTGCATATTTCCTTCATCAGGCCATTATGAAAGAGCAGGAGAAATTTTGCCCCTTTGAATCCTTTGAATAATCACTTCCACTGATTCTAAAACCAGCCATGCCAAGTATAACCTATATTCAAGATACATCTGCCTTAACAGACAGGAAGCCACCAAGGGGGCAAATCTGAGATACTCCTACAGCTCTGCTGGCCATGGCTGCTTCTGAGGATGAAAATCATGCTGCTATTTGCCAGCTTCAGTCCTCAAGCTCAGCCCTGCTGAATCCTGTACAATGCACCAAGTAGAACTGGTTACAGAGGCCACTGACTTGGTCTAGAAGAGATTCCTATCTACATGCCCAGATTCTAATAGGCAGATGTCAGAGGAGTCCCAAGGGCAATACAGTCCACCCCTTGGCTCACCTACAGCCCCACCTGAAAAGGAACACATGGAGAGGTGTGACAGCCTTACCCTATCCAGTGCCACCAACCAGCCAGCGATGACATGTGCCTATGACTGATGAGGCAGGCGTTTTATTTTAATTCAATGAGACACTTGTGGTATCTGGAAAAATAATATAAAGAAAGGTGTTAGAACTACCACTCATGAATATTCTTCTGAGATTTAAAGATATTCTTTTGCCCCTCAATCTCCCACTGTTGAATCCCATTGGAGGTGACAGAACTCAGGGATGGTCTCACCAGAAACAATGCCTTCCTTGGGCTCCACAGGGCAAGCTCTGTCCACCTCCTAGTGGACATGAGTACCTGTCCCCAGGTTCCTAGGAATTAAGCACCCTTCTTGGTGACCCTGCTTATCCAAAACCAATGCAGGATCTTTTACCATAGGCAGCAAAGATTTCTAAATTCAGCCACCTGGGTCTGCCTACAGTGTTTTTAGCAGGCACTGCCAACAGAAAAATGACACCAATTAAGATAATTATTGGAATTTAATAGAGTCATTTTTCTAACTCAGTACCTTTTTACTATTCCAAGCCCCCCATCTTTTCCCCTAAATTGGGGCTCAGAGCAGTAAGTTAATGTATGTATCAGTTAGTCTTTATTATACGTACAATAACTGTCTTATTAAATTGAAATCGAATGCACATCTAGGGGAAAGTTCATTTTAAGTACCAAGTCTCAGAAAAACACTTGGAGATATAAACAATGAGTGAGACCAATGCGTTGCTTGGCAACAGAGTGAAGGGGGGTAGCAACAGAGCCGAAAGGAAGGGATGTGGTTTTTTGAAAAAGAATAGGATAAGCTCAAGAGTGCAGATCCTGGTACAAGCTGCCCTGAATTCCTTGTGGTATCTCCCACCCTAGAAAAGGCATTGAGGAGGGTGAAATATAGTTATAAATTCAACAAAACCAAGGATGCTTGGAAATTTTACATATAGTTTTCCTGGGGAGTGTTTAATACTGGATCAATGAATAAAAAGCCTTTCTAACTACGATGAATGTTAAAGAGGGTGTGGGGTTGAGTGGATGTGTGTAAATATGCTGTTGCTTTGATGGTCTTCAGCCACCTGCCTCACTTTATTCTTCCCCCCTCCCCTTCCTTCCTTCCCTTCCTAGGACAAGACAAGCGCTCTGAGCCTCAGCAATGTGGCGGGCGTGTTCTACATCCTGATCGGAGGACTCGGACTAGCCATGCTGGTTGCCTTAATCGAGTTCTGCTACAAATCTCGTAGTGAATCCAAGCGGATGAAGGTGGCATCGTCTTCCCAGGCCTTTTTCCTAAACTGTTCTCTGATACAGCTGGGTGTCCTGGGGTCTATAGAAAGAGTGGGGAGTGACAAGTGATTGTAGTCAGCCCAAGATGGGAAGCAGGGACAGGGACAGAGGCAGCCATGAGAAAGGAAGGAAGATGGGGTGTGTCTAGGCAAAGACGAGAACAACTACACCTGCCGGAGAGGGGTCAGTGAGATCAAAGGTGAGGGGTTTAAGTGGACAGTCAGCACAGCGGGAGGCATGACTGATCACTACAAAGGCTGACTACCTCTGAAGTTGCGCTGATAGAAGTGGAGCTCCCCAGCAAGGGGAAGGGATGCCTGCCTTGCTCTGTGCTGATCCTGTGCTTGGTGAACTGGGTCTTTTCTCAGCTTCCATGCTGCGAGATAGACATTAGCAAAGAGGATCACGCTCAGAGAAAGGTAAGAAGATTAGTTAGATGACCCCAAACCACATGAAATGCTGCTGAAGGGACCTGGAGAAGAGAAGAACTGTGTAGGATTTAAGAGCCGTCTGTGAAAATATGAGTACTTTTCCAGATAGGAAAGAAAACAGACCTGTTTTGTGGGGTCTCAAAGTACATATACAGCAATAAAAAGTGACTTAAAGTTACAGAAAATAGATGTTGGCACAATATGCAAAGTCTATTTTTCTAACAGAGATACTCAAAGATGAATTGAGTATCTTTGATGAATTGAGTACTTTCTTACCCCAGAAAGTAGTGAGGTGTCCATCACTGAGGGTATACAAGTAGAGGATGACTAATTCTTGACAAGGATATGAATTCAGGCACCTAAAGGGAGTTTGGATTAAATGCCTTTTAAGCCTTCTCATATTTCATCATTTATCTTTAGTAAGAAAATATTTATGGAAGTTAATCATGTGAGCAATACCATGAGCAAGATATTATAAGGAAGGAGAGTGGGCTGAGGTACATTGTGTAACCTTCAGCAATTTTGAATCTTAACCAAAAAATGGGCACAGATGAACCCAGGTACAGTGGGTAGTCCCAGCTGCTTGGGAAGCTGAGGCAGGAGAATCATTAGTGCCCAGGAGTTTGAATCCAGCCTGAGCAACATAGCTCTGTATTTAACAACAAAAAAAAATAGAAAAGGAAAAGAAAAGATAGGGATAGGAAGGGAGGAAAGGAAGAGATTATAAGGGAAGGGAAGAGAAAAGAATAGACACAGAAAAATTACTCAACAAGATATCCTATGGTATAGATAGGAAGAACTATAGGAATTTAAAGGAGGAAGTAATTTGGAGAAGGCTTCTAGGAAGAGGCTGTAACTCAGAAGGACAAATAGGGTTGAGACTGAGAAGGAAAAAGAAGTGCAGTCATTCTGGGCAATGCACCAGTGCTGGTATGTTGGACTAGCCTAGCCCTACAAGGGGTGTCCAACCTTTTTTTTCCTCTGTGGTACATTGGAAGAGTAGGAATTATCTCAGGCCACACACTAAATACACAAACACTAACAAAATCTGATGAGCAAAAGGAAAAGGTCCATACAGACTTTTCATGATACACAATACCACAGATAAGGAAATACAGTCCTCGTAAAATCAGCATGTGGCCCATGGCCACAGGACATCCCTGCCTAGACTATTACCTTAGCTTATCTAAACTGACTAGAGCCATTGGTAAAATTTGCTCTCCTAGAATGTTCTCTAAGAAGTTCACTTTTCAAGACACAAGTGCTCCCAATCTCAGCACACCCACTCTTGGATCACAAACAGAGCCTCCTGCCCAGCCCCTCCCTGCCTTATGCCTCATGTCCTACTCATGCCTCCACAGTCACCCCTGGAAGACATCTCTGTACATTTGCCCTTCTGTTTCAAAACTCTACTCAGTTCTGTGCATGGGGAGGTGGGGGTAGGGTAGGAGGGCCTTTTGTCCTGGCATTCAGCATTTCTACATCATAGCTCCAGCCTACCACCTCCCCGCCCCAAGCCCCAGCAATCTGCTCTCCTCACAGACTCCAAACTCCAGCCACCCACCTCATGCTTCCAACTGTGTGCCTTTGTGCAGGCTGATTCCTCACCTGGTCCTCTGTTAAGATAGGGCCCACTGAAAAGACAGCTTCCCTGAGATATGATAATGAGGAACAATCAAGGGAGGGAAGCACAACGGCATTTGGCCAGGGAACCAAGGAACACTTGTCCTAACCTTGACCTCCTTGCCCATTGATTGCTAGGTCCTCTCAGAAAAGGCAAAGACAGCAAAGTGTGAGCTTCAGGCCCTAAATCAAGCGTAGACCTCCAAGGACTCCTCCAAGAACATACACAAAGTTTTCTCTGCCCATTCTATCCAAAGCATAAGCCTAAAGACTCTCCTATCTTACACCCCAAAGTGCTACCCCAGTGACAAAGAGAGGGGCAGGGCAAGAGCTAGGTAAGCTATGATCCATACACTCCCCTAAACTCTTCCTGCATACTATGACTCAAAACAGAGCCCCAGAGTTGGCCATTAGAGATCACAGGAGTGTCCTCACCTAGGACACAGGACAGGTCACAGGTGTGTCCTCCTCCCTTCAGACATAGGACAGGTCACAGGCATGTCCTCCTC
>NW_003852398.1:22498836-22519635 GCF_000181295.1 Otolemur garnettii | reverse complement strand
TGTCCTCCTCCCCTAGGACACAGGACAGGTCACAGGCGTGTCCTCCTCCCCTAGGACACAGGACAGGTCACAGGCATGTCCTCCTCCCCTAGGACACAGGACAGGTTACAGGTGTGTCCTCCTCAGCTGGGACACAGGACAGGTCATAGGTGTGTCCTCCTCCCTTAGGACATGGGACAGGTCACAGGAGTATCCTCCTCCCTTAGGACATAGGACAGGTCACAGGCGTGTCCTCCTCACCTAGGACATAGGACAGGTCACAGGCGTGTCCTCCTCACCTAGAACCCAGGACAGGTCACAGGCGTGTCCTCCTTACCTAGGATACAGGATGGTCACAGGTGTGTCCGCCTCACCTAGGACACAGGAGTGTCCTCCCCAGGACAGAGGCAGGGTGGTGGCCTGGAAACAGAATGAGCACAAATCCTATCTGCTCCATTTGTTAACTGTGTCATCTTGGACAAGTTGTAGTAACTCTCTGGTCCTCATTTTCTATAACATGGGGGCAGCAGTAGTATGTACCTCATAAAATTGTTGTAAGGATTATACATGTATGAAATAATGGATATAAGGGACTCGACAAAATGCCTGGGCCATAGCAGTCCTCAATAAACAATAATCATAATCATAATGGCAATGATAACTAGTATTTATGATAATAGCTGTCATTAGTGGCCAGCTACATCCTCCTTAAAACTTTACTTTTACTGTGTGCTAGGTTTTTTGAGGTGTACAGAGTATAAATTCCTTAAGGTAAGGAGCTGTGCCTCATTTCTTTTTGGGCATCCCCCACACCTAGGGTAAGTATTAGTAAAATGAGTGTGGCATTGTATGTAGAAGAGAAAGTCTCCTAGAGGCAGAGACAAGGCATTGGAAGGAGCCACTCCTAGTTTAAGCAAATATTGCCAGCAAAACCACCCAGTTCAGGAATGACAATACCAACCAAGGTAGTTTTGGCCCCATATGTTTGTACTCATAAAATGTGATGGATGAGACTAGGCATTCAAGCAAACAGGACACCTCACCTCTAAACATCCAGCCCTTCTTCTGAAATAACTGTAGCTCCCACTAATCATTGTTGCCAGATAGTAGAAGCTAAAGAGTGGCTAAAGGCTGGGGTCGTCTTAAAACCGGGACAGTGTTGACCTTTACGAAGTCACAATATTCAAGGTAATACAAAAAAAAAAAAACACTCTGAAAGCAGCCACTGAGTCATCTAGCTTCTTAGAGACATTCTCACCCTTCCCTTTACAATGAAGATGTTACATTTCTCAAAAGCCAACATCAGGGTTCTTTGGAATCATTTATTCAGTGTCTTCCACCTGGATTTTCTATAATTAATTTCATTGATTGTATGACTTCTGCCCAACTCAATGAAGCTCCTAATAGAATTTTTTTTCATCTTGTAGCTGCAGAAAATATATTTTCTTTATTAACCAACTCAGCCTTTAATTGTTAAATCTCCATCAACTCCTCTCATACTCAAAAGAGATAAGTGGAATGTATTCCACTCACCTCTCAGACTTTCCATCTTTGAAGTTTTCTTTATTTTTTTTTTGTGTTTTGCCTTCTCCAAAAGCAAGTAGCCCTTTTTGGAAGGGCAGCCCCCAACCTCACATGGAGACCCAAATCGATGGGGTCGAGGGCCTTTGGCAAGAACTTTCACTCCTATTTCTTCCCTTGATTACAGTATTTGACTAATTCTTTAGGCTTTGAGCCCCTAAACTAGTTGCAGGGCCAGTTTCTTGTGTCTCAGCAGTTTTAAAGGACCCTTCTCCACTCTTCATGGATGAGAGAGGGTGGAGAAGAGGGGATAGGAAGGAAAAAGGGCAGGAGAGAGAAAAAGAAGAGAGGAAAGGAAGGAGGCAAGGATAGTTTTTTTTAGTAACTTTTATACTCAAAAGTGATTTCAATACATTTTTATTAACCATGTAATGTGTTGTTCTTACAGTCCTACAGATGTAGAGGTAGAGGCTCAGAGAAGCTAGTGGCTCGTCCTAGCTGCATCACACAAGCCAGGAGCTAGAGGACAGGAATGAGAGCTCCAGCATGGCCTCTATAAAGCCCAGGCTCTTGATACGAGTCAGGCCACTTCTAAACTTCTCTCTCCTGTATCAACCCCATGGCAATTTTGAGCACCTCCTATATGTCCCTCCAGTCCCAGACACAGTGTTGTACACAAAGACAAGTGAAATGCAGCCCTACCTTTGGGTTTATCTGATCTAGTTGTTGAGACTAACCTTGGTATTTAATCCCCTGTTTTGCTTTGTGTGTCTCTTTAATGTGTCAATAAGCAGGACACACAAACAGTGTCACAGAGACAAGTGGGAAGGCACCCTAAAGGTGTCCCTTCTACAAAGACATACTGAGCACCACTGTATGCCAGGTGATGCTTGGCACTGGGGATATGGTCAGGAACAAAACAGATACAGCTTCTGTTTTGAGAGTGTGATGAAGAGGACAGAGAATAAACAACACTTACACGTTCAATGAGTGTTAGTGCTGTCAGGTGTAGAGCAGAGCCCTGACCTGATGGGACAGTGGGGGCTGGGGAGGTCAGAGTCACAGGTGACATTTAACAGAGCTGAAGCATGAAACAGAGCAAGAGAGTCATCAGCCAAGGATACACAAATGTTGGAGACCCCAAGACTCAAACTCTTGACCAGGAATGGGATGAAGGCCGGGACTCTGAAACACAGAAAGACCTGAGGGAAAGGGGGTGGCATGTGTGACTGAGGGACTCAGAGAGGGACTTCAGGCAGCCCACAGCATTTAAATTGTCATGCAGTAGTAAAAATGTGTAATGTAAGACATTCCAAATTGAAAGAAGTCTCAGACCCCCTCCCTCTTCCCCCCTGCCTGAGAAAACAGAGTAGAACCTGAGGCCTTAGCTAATATTAAGGATAACCACCCTTATTTTTTACCACCTTGTTTCCATAGGAAAATAAGCCTGAGCCTCTCCCAACCCCAGGAGAGCTGCCGACCTTTCAAAATTATAGGTGGCTGCACACACCCGGGGCATGTTTAAGCAACAGCAATTGACAGCTCACACATTTCCCCAGAATTAACCAGCAGCTAAGAGACTTGATAAGTTGGGAGAGGGCCCTCCACAGCAGGTGGTCACTCTGGTTTCTGGCACACATGCCCAGATGAGGTCATTACTGAGTCTTAAGCTTTTATTAAGATGTTCTATGATGTGCAAGAGGCTGGATGGACTTTTCTTAGAAAAGCAAGTGGCTAAGAAGTTTGGGTGTAGTCACTGTTAGAGAGATGAGTCTCTGAAGGGCCAATTTGGGAGAATTTGAAATTAGACTTCACTCATCCCTTTCTGAGCCTCAGTTTAAAAAAAAAAATGGCCACAACTGCACAAATGAATTTTGAATGACTGGTAGGTATGTCAAGGGTAAACAAAGGAGAACCACATTTCCTAAAGAAGCAATGATATGAACTTATGACAGCTTAGCTATAGGGGTAGGAAGAACCATGTTTAGAAGGTCATCTGCCTTGTCCCTAGCTTACCTTAAACAAGTCAGTAGTAAGTCATCAGTTTCTCTGTAAAGTGAGTGTGTTTCAACCTTCTAGCTTTTAAAACTCTATGTGTTCAAACCATAGGCCACACCTATTTAGTCAGCTTCGCTAAGGTAGGATTTAGGAATCAGATTTTTTTCCCAAAACTTCCTTGATGATTCCATTATGCAAGGAAGTTTGAGAACTAGTGGTCTAACTTTGACTTTTAACATTGCATTCCACCCCAGAGTTTTAACTCTATTAATCTCTTCTCCTGGGATTTCATAAATGCATTAGAAAGGAAGCCAGTAAGAAGGCAGTACCCTCCCCAATGATAGGGGGATGGAGTCGTTGACCCCTGTGAAACCTTCAGCTTCCTTGAAAACCAATTCTAATGGTATGACCTTAGAAGTTTTTAGTTACCTGTCTGGCTAAGTTATCTCAGACCTTGGCAAGCACCAATGTTAACCACATCATCAATCTTGTTCTTTAAGATAAATCCATGAAGCACCACCAATTTCAATGACATATCATGAGAATATGTGAGACCAAGGTGATCTGTGTAAACTTTATTTTTTTTTAATTAAAGAGATGTGGCAGAGAAAAATGAAGGATAGACCTCCCAAGCTAATCTATATAAGTTTCCATATTTCCCATGGATATAAATAAAATGTTATTTTCTTTTAAACATTTTTTAGGTGAGAATAAATAACCATTAATTCCTCATGTTTTCATTTCACATTTCCCTTGTGTAGCATTGCTGTAGCATTTATTTGGCCTTTGACTTAGAAGAATTCAATTCAGGTCCCACTTCCTCTACAGTGGAGAACAGCCAAGGGAAAATGTAAATAAATCAAGTCCCAGGGTTTGAGAAGAAGAAGGAGACAGAACCAGCGTGGGTGGAGCATCATATGGGGCAAATCTGTCTGAATCATGGATTTTAAAAAGAACGAACATTTTAAAATGTTGTCAGAATTCCTTGCCAGTAATAGAAAGCTATCAGGAAAAAAAAAAAAAACAGCAAAACAAAAATTAGATCAAATTTCCCCTACTTATCACTGCCTGAGAACAGTAGGTTAACTAACTTCTTTGGTTACTAGAATCATGGCAATATGCAAGTGAAAAAGCTATAAGCTTTTTGAGAAAGATTCTAGGTAGTTGACTTTTCTTAGACAAATTCAAAAACTCTTATTATGCATCTAACTGCATGCTGGGCACTCCAGGGGCTGGCTGAGGATTGAGAAGGCATGGCCCTTGCCTTCCTCCAAACAGCTCTCTTACAGAAGACAAATCCTATACACCTAAGGAAGAAACATTACAAGAGGGGCTAGTACTTGTGGTAGACTGGTGTAGTCTAGGAAGACTTCTGGGAGGAGGGAAGAATAGAATAAGCCTTGAAAAAGAGATAAGATTAGGTTTAGAGAAAGAAACCTTCCAACCCATAGATAATTCCTCTGCCTTATCTTGATTTCCACCAAGAACCAAAATTCTATGGTTGTCTCTAAATGGGAAGAAGTAGGCAGGAAGAGATAAGGGTTTGGATTTCATGTCATGAAGTTTCTTTCTCCGAAGGAACATTAAATGGAACCCTTCCTCTTGTCTAATAGGATACAGTTCTAGACCTACTTTGTGACCTTGAACATCCCACTTCAATTATGTGATTCTGGGGTCATCCTTAAAGTCCTTTTCAGATCAAGAAAAGGACTAGAATCTAGAATTCCAAAATTCTAGAAACCAAAAGCTTCATGGTGCTGATCTGATATGTCACTCTGGAAGTGCTGATTCTCTATGCTGATGGGAAGCAGTTGAGGCACAGATGAAGATCTTTAGAATGCATTCTCATTTTATTCAGCACATGCCCCTTTCCAATCACATTTTGCATATGCTTTCTTCAAAGAAGTCTTACATTCCCTTAACACTTGCTGCTAGAGGTAGGATAGCATTTTTCCTGAAGCAAATCAAAGGCAGTCTTTTATTTTAACCTAACAATAACACACCTTCAATTTCTTTTAACACTTAAAAACATTTTTCATTCAGTAGCACTATTCTTGCTAATAAAAGTCTATAGGTGCATAGATAATCATTATGTTATAGACATAGAGATTTTAAAAGTTTAGAAAAGTAAAGAGAGATGCACAAGTTCACGCAAGTAGCTGATATCATTATCTGAACTAAAATCTAAGTTTCTCAAACCCACTTTCCAGAAACTTTTCCACTTGGTTGTGTTGCTACATTTATCATCATCAATAATACCAACAACATATCGGACCTTTAGGAATCACTGAATGTAAGAACCAGAGAGGAGTTCGCCCAGTCTAGCATACCTCATTAATCATTAAACCCCAGGAGAGGGGTTCACCCAGTCTAGCACACCTCATTAATCATTAAACCCCAGGCCCAGAGAGGGGATCAGACTCATCCATAGCCATGCACCAGTTTTACCAGTGACTGGGAAGTCAGGATTAGCATAGTAGAATAGAAAAGTAGTTGGATAGGGAAGGAGAGTCAGAGTTACATGTTTAGTTCAGTCTTGATGCATTCACTTTGCCAATCATTGCCAAGGACCCGGGGAAGAACCCCCGGTCCTCCTGAAAAGGGTTTCTGTTTGATCCCACAGCAATCCATCAATGAAGCCATACGGACATCGACCCTCCCCCGAAACAGTGGGGCAGGAGCCAGCGGCGGTGGCAGTGGAGAGAATGGCCGGGTAGTCAGCCATGACTTCCCCAAGTCCATGCAATCAATTCCCTGCATGAGCCACAGTTCAGGAATGCCCTTGGGAGCCACGGGATTGTAACTGGAGCAGACGAAGACCCTTGGGGAGCAGACTTGGGCTCCCCCAGCCCCATCCCAAACCCTTCAGTGCCAAAAACAACAAAATGAAACGCAACCACCACCAACCACTGCGACCACAAGGAGGATGATTCAACAGATTTTTCTGAAGAATTGAAAAACCATTTTACTGTCCCTTTTCCTTTTTTGATATTCCTTCACCCTTTTCTGTTTGCTAAATGAGGATGATGAATAACACTGTACTGCAATAAGGGGAGGGTAACCCTGTCTAATGAATCCTGTGTCTCTGACAGTGGAGCCACTGGAACACTAATGAGGGAAACTGGACTGTTTTCTTTTAATTCAGTTGTTGATTGTCTTAGTGTGTGCAATTTTTTTTCCTTACTAATCTCCATGGTTTGCAGTTTCTGTTAGGCCCTTTCCTTCTCCTCACTTCTTATTCCCAACCCCCAACCCATCTCTCTTCAGTTTTCAGATTGGAAATTCAAGAATTGTTCCACCTTACAAGCAAGTAAAAGGAAAAGGCAACCTTCAAACTAAACCATGGGGGCTCTCCACATTATCCTCCACTCCTTGGCTCCAAGCCTTGGAAGGAGACAAACATTGTTGCAGAAGTGGACTGACTTCCCCAGGTGGGGCACAGCCTAAGCACTGATTTAGTTGAGAACACAAATGAGAAGCAACTCAGCATGAGGGTGGTGGAGAGGGCAAGGGCAGATGTGCAGTCAGAGAAGGACTCCTAAAGTTACTGCTGCTCAGAAAAAGCTTCCTTTGATATGTAAGAGCCAGGGGCCATAGATGGTATGGTGTATTTCTTCACAGAGTTGACCTCAACTTCTGGTGTGCTCAGGCTCAAACACACTCTGGTGGCTGAAGGGCAGTTGGCCTCCTGAACCAAATAGAGCTTGGAATGAGCTGACAGCTGGTAAATATTGCCCATGATTCCTGCTTTTACTTTGCATAACATCTGAGT
The DNA here is from genome assembly GCF_000181295.1 of Otolemur garnettii. NCBI lineage: Eukaryota > Metazoa > Chordata > Mammalia > Primates > Galagidae > Otolemur > Otolemur garnettii. The sequence continues at coordinate 22,512,365 of NW_003852398.1, read as the reverse complement.
AGGAACCCCATTGTGGAGTAGACTCTCTCTATGGAGCCTCTGGCGGGGGGGAGGGGGGCAATGCTATGCAAGCTAAATGCAAAAGGAGAATTTTGGAAGAGGAAGCCTCATCAAAGCCCACATGCAATAGAGCTTTCCATGGTGCACCCTGATTTAAGTTTGAGAGACCAAATATGAAGTTTAGGATTATACTGAGGCAGAAAATTTGGATTTCTATGTTAATATAGAGTGTTGTTTTAGCATGTGGCCAGATAATGTTCTGTCATCTTTAGAAAACAAGATACCCAAGACCAAACTATTTGAAGAAAGATAGGGGAAATGGATTGATAATGACATTGAGAGACCATAAGATCCCTGATCCCAACTTCTAACCCAAGGAGGCTGACCTTCCCCCTGGTTAAGACAGAACAAGGACATTGTATTCCAGTGAGCAGAGTCAATACACCTATGATTGTAACTCCAAAGCTGAACTAAAGGAAGATTGGAGAAGTGACATGGTTCACGGAGAGAAGCCCAGGCTGACTGCAACTTTGGTTTGAAGTGGGAGTCCCCAGAACATAGCATTCTTGGAGACCCCAGCTCTCATTCTTGGTGCAATTGGCTTCCAGCTCTCCAGCATCGACTCTCATAGGTGCATGATTCAGTGCGTGCCATGTGTCACCGGCTTTTATTGATAACCGTATTCTGGCTTGTTTCCTTACCCTCTACTTCTATCCAGTCTTCTTTGCTAGGGGTTGTCATTAGCAATTGACATGCTAAAGGATTTGGAGCCTACTTTGGGTTGGGGTAAGTGAGCAATGATCAGCTTTATCCGTGGATTCTCTCAGTGGACACCCACCGTCTCTATGTCTCTCTCATTCTCCCGTCATCAGCCATAGCAAAGAATCATTCCAAAATCAAACTCTTCACCCTTTTAACTCAAGTGTTTTTGTTCAGTCTCTCATGTGTAATGTGGGCACGGTCCATGAAGCAGGACCCTCAAGATGAATTATCACTTTTCACTACTGCCAGCTGATGCCCACCCCCACACTCCCCTGCCCTTGCACCAGATCTTCCTCCTCCCTCAGCCTACCACTGCAGAATCTGATGTGACCCACAATTAGAGAGTCTGCATCTCAGAAGAGGTGGAAATTACCCTCTACCATCAACAAGCTTCAAAAACCTTTTGCCTTTGGCCTGGTAAGATGCCTCTCCAGCCACTGAGCCCACCAGTAACGTGATCTCATAGAGACTGTGCTAGAAATGCGGGTCTGTACTGCGAGGGGGTCTAAGACTCCAGTAGAAAATGCTTTTCATCAGTGGAGGGGTGAAGCAAAAACAAAAGCAAGAAAAAAGTTAACTTGTATTATGTATTTTTACTACTCTTTTCTTAAAAATAGAGCATTGGGAAAACTCTGAAAGAGATTGACATTTTTCTCAACAGGAATCCATACTTAACAGTTCTGGCTTTCATTAAATTTTGCTCTTTGGTAACTGGGCCTTTTATTTAACATCTATATTTGTTTTAACTCTCTTGGCAGATTTGTGAAAGGATTCTTGCTTGGTCAAACACTAAGTTTTTTCTTTCCCTTTTTTTTTTTTTTAATTCCTGTTTTTCTTTCAAATAGCCAGGGTGTTTTTTTTTTTTCTATTTGGTATTTGCATAAAATGAAAATATCACCAAGAATTAAATCACTGTGGATCCATTATCTATTTTCCATATTTGTCCATTCCATGTCTGTGCCATTTCTGAAGCAGGGCCTCTAGAGATTATGTCCTTATTGCTGAACCTAAGACTAGTAGGTTTCTCACCATGACCACTGTGCCTGACTCATAAACCATTCTCAAGTCATTTCAACTGAACTAGAACACTGTGCACTATTCATCCAAATAGGATAATAAAGACAGAGAGTGACTTACAGGGGCCATAGTTCCAATTGCATAGAGTAACTGGGCTTTACTTGTAGCAACTACAGTTCCTCCACGGGGGAACTAGATATTTCACATGGAATGTCTCCCAGAAATCCCTAACTTGAGTGCAGGTATAATTTTGATGTTCACAAAGTTACAGCCAGAACCAAATCTAGATGATAATTTTGGTCTGCACCCCATGACCTTCATTCTTGCCTGGAAGCTTTTCTTTCCCTCAAGCAAGATGGGCTTTCTGTAAAGGAGCTAACATTTGTTGACACTTAGATATTGATAATTAAGAACAACTTCAGGTATTTTCTTTCTCAAGGAACATTGGATATTAACAAGGGCCAGAAGTCTAAAATAAATTAATTAAGAAGTTTTAATAGTGGTGTGGACAGTGACTACTATGTTAGGAAAGGGCTGAAGGAAGGGAGGCCTGCAGGCTTATGTGAAGGTAGTCATTGTTCACATCTACCTGCCATGACCTGGCAGCATGCAGGATGCCTCTGGGTAAAGAAGCACTTAACACCAGCTGACATGCAGAGAACACAGCTTTCTGCTGCTTACTGTCAAATATTTGGGCAACGATCATAATGGCTTTAATAGTACAAACTACCACGTGCTGAGCAATGACTATGTTGAACATGTTTCATACCTTCTATGTCATGACAATGGCCCTTGTTCACAATCATTTCAATGACTGACTGAGCCAGGATTTTAACTAGGTCTTCCTAAATCCAAAACCTCTACATCCCTAACTACCCACTTCAATGTTAACCAGGCCATGATGAATGATGGCCAGAAAAATACCATGTGAGCAGTTCTCTACCTACCTGCTGTGCCAAAGTAATGGAAATTAATGGGAAAGTTAAAGGTATACCTGCCAGTCCTTAGAGAAAGCCAGCCATGCTCTCTAGGGCATGAAGATATCACTAAAACACACAGGATTACAAAAATGGGAGGGGAGGAAAGAGAAGTCCCACTATGAGTCCTTTTAAAATAGGTCTAGGCTTGGAAGCAGTAAGCAAGTCAGGGAGGAGACTGGAAACCAGTTCCCAGGAGCAAAAGAAGCTCCAGCTGGAGAGGGTCCCAGGGACCTCGTAAGAAAAATGGAAATAACTTTTTGTATGTGGACAAGTCCAGAATCAGTCCTAGAAATTACAGGGCAATGGATTTAGGGCCACCTATTGGTCAAAGTAACCTCATAGTAGAATTACATTACCCCTGAAGTTAAAACAGGCTTGTTTCAAGGGAAGGCTGCAGGTATGAAAGTGGAAATACATACTCTCTGATTTTCCTTCCATCCCAGATTCCTAGAATTCTGGAGTCTATTAACTTGACTCTTCTGTGTGCCAAGCAGAGGGGAAAAAGGAGTAAAGAGGCCAGGACGAGCCAGGCCTTTTCTTCAATCTTTTATATCCTTATGCTTCAGTCCATCTGATCATACCACCCCAAAAAGCATTGTGATGGGATTGGCAAGGCCCTGTAGAAGTGGGCATAGATATATTTCATGAAATAATTGTCAAAAATCAACTTATGTTGATGGCAAGTTTATTTCTTACCAAATGGTAGTGTGCTCTTTAGGAAAGAATTTCTACTGGGGTCCATTTCTGTCCTATTTTACAGATAAGAGAAGTGGGGTTCTTAAACAAGCTACTTTCTCACAGTCACACCCTGAGCAAAGAAGCAATAATGGGAAGGCTAGTGGGCCAGGGTTTACAATAATGGATTCTCCTCCCCCTTCCGCCTTTTAAACATGGACAAAAAAATGAACTATCTTGAGCTTCATTTTACTCATCCAAGAAATGGTACATCCAGTCTCAAAAGAGGCACCGATTCTCAATCCAGACTGCACATTAGAATTGCCTAGGGAAGTTTTTAAAACATCACCAATATCCAAAATACATCTCCAGATTTAGCAGGTCTGAGATGAAGCACAGGCATAGTATGATTTTTTTAACTATTAGTATTATTGTTGTTGTTATTGTTGCAGTTTTTATTTGTTTATTTGTTTGTTTTCTATTCCATGGTGATTATCGTGTGCAGCCAGGGTTGAGAACCACTACCACTTGGGGATCAAAGAAAACATTCGTGACACTTCCTTGAAAATTGCAAAGCTCTATATTAGGGGTATTTATCAGGGACAAGACCAACCCTTGAACTGAGGTTCCCAATGGCCATCCACATTTTTAGAGTGCTTTATCCCTCCCTTTGCTCTGGGCATGTCCTGCATCATGAGTGTCTGTGGGGCAAGGGGATTGGGTTTCTCATGAGAGCCAAAGACTGAAAGCTGACCAGTCTGTGACCTCTGAACAGTGTCTCTTGGTATTCTATCCCAGAGTCCCAATGAGTAAGAGGGTAGGCTGAGCAAGACAGACCAGGACATCAAATCACCATGGTCCTAAAGAATGAAATGTCATTATATTCATCAGATAGAAGAGGAAGAAAAGGCACAGCCCCCAAATGGAGCTTTACGTGCTCCTTTAGGCTGTAGGCAAGTTTATAATAGCATTGCATTCCACTGGGGGAAGAGAGATCAGGACATTAGAGGTAAGATAATCATCACAGAGGTACCTCCTCAGGAAAGGGGAAAAAAACAACTCTGTCAAATGAGTCAGCCTTCAATACAGCCAGTTATTTTCCAAACTGGAAAACTACTTGGCTATTTCCATTATAGACACCAGATCCCACAGCCTGCATTTTTAATATAGTACACTGGAAGGCATTGCCCATCAGCCATATCTTCCTGGGCACTGAGTCCGACTGGCGACAACTCTAACTCCTCCTCCTCAATACTGCATTTACCATTTTTATAGCTCACTGAGGAATGGGAGCCAGCATTTACTGAGTACTAACTGCATATCAGGTAGGATGCTAGGGTTCCCAACACACCCTATTTCATCCTCCAAACAAACATCTCCACAAGGTAGAGATGTATCAAACTGTGAAGAGGAAATGGAAGCTCAGAACTCAAGGTCTTGCAGCCAACCAATCACTTGGCCTAGATTCTAACGCAAGTCTGTTACTCTCCAAAGTTATTACATTTCCACTTTATTTTACAGCCTCTTAAGGAGATTTCACCATGCTAAGGAAAATACCAAACTGGTATTTAAAAGACATGCTTATATTGCCTGCATTACTACCAGTTTGCTATGTGACCTTGGGCAACACATTTCACAAATGTGGGCCTTAGTGACCTCACTTGTGAAATGAGAAACAGAGAATAAATCCTTCTTTGTTGTAGTCTCTTATTGGTAGTTCTCAACCAGGGGTGATTTTGGCAATATCTAGAGACAATTTGGGATTGTTACAACTGGGAAAAGGAAAGGGATGCTGCTAAGCATCCTACAATGAACAGGGCATCCCCCAACAACAATGAATTACTCAGCCCAAGATGTCCATAGTACCCAGGCTGAGAAACCTTGTCTTGTGTAATCCTAGCAGCACATCAGGATGTAGATGATGGCAGGACAAGGCTGAATAGGAATGGGACAAGGAAGCTTTAGAGTAGATGAATTTAGGCAAGGAAGAAGTTGAGTTTAGGGAAATAAACTGAGGTCCAAAGAATTTGGCTCATGGTATAAACTAGGCAGGCCAGAGAAGCCAAGAGGGGGATTCAATCAGGAAATCAGATGAAATTAACAATGTGGCTCAGGAAAGAAGACTATGCTTGCTGGTGCAGCTTTTGTCTGCCCAGGCTCCCCGCCCTCTTCTTGCCAGATGACTCTATAGCCAGAACCAGTTCAGAGACCAATAGGTGAGCCCTCCTCTCTTTGGACCTTAGCTTTGTTCCCTAAACACTCTTCTATCCCCCAAGAGACTGGATAAGCTTTGCTTCATGTTCATCCCAGAACAACATATACCCTTATCCTTCTGACAAACTTATGTACTTAACACCCATGTCCACAGGTAGATGTTGTGAAGAATAAGAGACAATGATGTGATAATCCTGTCTCTTACAGAGTTGATAGGAATAAAAAATAAGATGCATAAACTTAGCATCATTAAGTTTAACACAAGTTCAAAGGCAGTTAAGTACCAGATGGGAACAAAGGCAAAGTGCCTGGATCATCTTCCACATGCCCATCTTTATCTTGAATCCAGTCTCTGAAAAAGAGCCCCTGATCTCCAATCACATGACAGTCCATACCCCTCTCCCTGTGATCACTTATTTTCCAGCTACTCCAGCTTCCATCTTGTTCCTCAAACATGCCAAGAGTAGCCCCACCTCAGGGTCCTTGCACCTGCTGTTTTTCAGGGTGAAATTCTCTTCACCTAGATATTTGTGAGGCTCACTCCCTTCTCCATCATCTACATCTTCACTCAAAATTTCATCTCGCAGGGACAGCATTTCCTCTCCACCCTATCTAAACTCTCCCTAATGTCACTCACTCTCACATTACTCACCACCACCTAGTAATACCTTGTTTACTCACTTATTGTCCTCTCCCCACGTCTGGCTAGAATATCCATTTATAAGAACAGGGACCATGTCTGCTGCAGCACAATGCCTGGCCCATAACAATTCCTTGATCAATATCCATTGACTTGATGAATGAGAGAGGTAGAGCTGAAATACAGGGTGTCTAAAGGAGGCAAAGATTATTTCTGCCTGGACAAATGAGGAAGAAGGAGACGGCACTGTGTCTTGCTTTGAGAGTGTTATAGGCATTGCATAGCCTATAAGTCAATGAGAAAGCTTTCAAAGAAGGAAAGATAGAACTAGCCAGGGCACAAAGGCAGAAACAAGCTGGGCATCTTTGGAAAAGGGCAAATACTCAACATAGCTGGCATCACGTTGCCAAACAGAGCAGTGAGAGAGAAGGCTGGACTGGGCATCATGAAAAAGGGAGTTATTGAAGTTTCCTGAGCTGAGGACAAAATCCCTTCATGTAGTGGGTAGCGAGCTTATCAAGAAACTAATGCATTGTAGGCATCTTGCCAGGCACTATGCAAGGCACCTTTTAACTCTCCTCTCATTTAATCCTCATGACAGCAACTAATTCATGCCATTCTAATTTCATACATGAGCAAACTGAGGCTCAGAGTTTTAACCACCTAGAATTCATATAATTCCTGCAACACAAGAATTCTCATAACAGATCCTAGGAAGCCATCTGTTCATATGAGAGCTTCCAGTAGAAAGCCCCAGAAGGACACTCAGAAGAGGAAAAACATGATATCTGTAGATGATATTTGCTTTAAAATGCAAGGAAGTCACCAGACAAGGAGCCAGTAACTTCCAGGGCACCAAAAGGTATCATACCACCAAAGAAGGATTTTGAGACGAGTCTATAGTCAGTAACAGGGAATCACGATGGAGCCATAAATGAAGTCATAAACACAAAATGAAGAGGAGCAGCTGCTTTGCAAAATAGCCACCATCCTAGTTATAGTAGAACATTCTCAATTCCTAAAGGAGTATAGGCTTTTTTTTTTTTTTTTTTTTTTTTTGCCCATGAGAAATGTTGACCGTTATCATACATGAACCACACAGCCAGGGCTCCCTGAGTGTATTTGAGCGTTCTACAGGTATGTCTTTGGACTATTGCTGAAGTGAAGCTGCTGTTATCAAGCTACAGGAACTATGTGGTGGAATACTTCATAGTTATAAGCATTAGCACTGCCATTTGTTGGACATCTGCACTGTGCTGGGCAATTGTCTGATTTCATGCTCACAGTATCTTCAGAGAGATATAGTAGCATTTCCATTTGATAAGTGTTTTAAATAAATGAATGAGACTCAGAAAAGTTCATAAGACTTGAAAGGAACCTTAGAGATCATTTAATCAATATTTTATCTGACTATATTATATAAATAAGTGAACTTGAGGCCCTAGAGAATAACTGACTTCTCCAGGTTCACGTAAGCTCCTGGTTAAACTAAGACTAGCTAGCTTTCCTGGACTCTGAGCCAGGCTACTCTGCATGTAGTGAAGTGGTATTCTTACATTTAAAAAATCCTAAAACTCATTATCTGTCCCTTTTTCTAGCCCTTTAGAGTGGGTTACATGTATCTGAATAAACTGGGCCATGAACAGAGGAAGGTGTTTAGAAGAGAGGCAGCTGCAAACTGTAAGGCTAGTCTCAAATCTCAACGGAGTCAGAAAATACCCAAATGGTGGGACTTAAAAGCTCATAATCAAATCGCCCCCAATCAAAACCATTTTTGATGTTTACTGCATCCTCAAAACACTTATCCAAGAAAAAAGCTTTTTATTCCATAAAATTTGATAAATATTTTTATAAAAGCCCTTACAAAAACACCTGGAAAATTCAGACTGGGCTTATATGCCTGATGCTAAATGTTTTCTTGATAATAACTTTTAATGAGAATTGCAAAGAGGTACTTGAAGGATGGCACAGACATGTAGGGAGGTAAGCAAAGAAACTGGAATGAAAAATTAGAGGCTGCTGAAGGCAAATGTCATGATTATACAGTTAGGAAGTCTTTGTTTCAATGTACACATCTAAAAAGTGGTCCTGGCTCAGTGCCCGTAGCTCAGTGGCTCCGGGCACATATACTGGGGCTGGCGGGTTCAAACCCAGCCCGAGCCTGCTAAACAAAAATGACAACTACAAAAAAAAAAAAAAAAAAATAGCTGGGTGTTGTGAAGAACACCTGTAGTCCCAGCTACTTGGGAGGCTGAGGCAAGAGAATTGCTCAAGCCCAAGAGTTTGAGGTTGCTGTGAGCTGTGACACTACAGTACTCTGCCAAGGGGGATATAGTGAAACTCTGTATCAAAAAAATAATAATAATAAAATAAAAAAATAAAAAGTGGTCCTGAGAAGCAACAGAAATTGATTATTCAGAAAAGAAGCCTGAGGTTGGATGTACATGGAGTTTGAAGTGGAAGATTAAGTAGTTATCTAGACAATTCCAGGAAGAAAAAGTGATTTTAAAGAAACCAAATCTTAATTATATAGATAAGTTAGATAAAATTGTTATCCTTTTTTTCCATCTTGCCTTAAAACCTGACCAGAAAAGAAAAATCATTTCATTTTTTATTTCAAATAAATGTGTTGTGACCTAGAGCTTTTGTCTTCATGCATCAACTCATTTAGGAAGGGGGAAAAAAAGGAACTGTTAATTTAATTCGATCAAGTAATCAGCTTAATGAACTGATTAGAAACCATTTAGTAATGACATAGAAACTAGCTTCTCTGACATTGGAAAACCATTAGAGAAAAAACAATGCAAACACTAGTAGTAGATACCTGTGGGTTTTGGCAACCTGACATCACTTCTTTGGGGGAGCAGCTCCTTCTACCCCATAATCATGTAACTCTGGCCATGCTGCCAATCTTAGTACCCTGCCTTGCCCACCCTCCTCGAGCAGGCAATTATTGTCTGTTTTTTTCCCAGGCCATACTGATTGGACTACACATGATCATGTGACCCAAGTTGGGCCAATTAGAATCTTTTCCCAGGACTTTTTTTTTTTTTTTGCAGTTTTTGGGCAGGGCTGGGTTTGAACCCACCACCTCCAGCATATGAGGCTGGTGTCTTACTCCTTTGAGCCACAAGCATCACCTTTTTCCCAGGATTTTTCTACTCTGGAGTTCTAATAAGAAACAGGGCCTATTTTTTAGTCCAAGAGAAAAGTATACAAAGCTGTCTTCTAAATCATGTGAAAGCCTTTCTATAGCTGGAGAGACCAGAGCCAAGATAAATGATGGAGGGAAAGATCCTAGTGTCATGTGAGTCCTTGGGCCTGGCTGTTCCAAAGACAGGCACATAAACCAAACTTTTAGGTGACATGACCTAGTCAATTGCCTCTTTTTCCTAGCCATGTTGAGTTATATTTCCATCTCTAACAACCAAAGGAATTTTGATTCATCTATCACTGACCAGCCATAAACCAAATAATAACTAATTTTAAAAAAGAAAGTCAAGGTTTGAGCTCTAACCAGTTGTTTCTATGACTAACAACTTGTTTCAGACTGGTTTGATTGACCCACACACACTCTTCCTGTTCAAATCTGTTTGGTATATTGAGGCATCCTGACTCCTGTCAGCCTTCATTTTTTTTTCCTCCGCTGTCAAGAGAAATAATGCTGTCCTGCTAGCTAATGTGTCTCCTGGGGGGCAAGGGGTTGTAGTTGGGTGGGGTGGCTGTGAGTGTTAACTCACAAATAATTGGAAGCACTCTGAGAAAGATTTGATGTTATGGAGGCAATAAATAAGTCCTCAAAGGGGTTTCTTTCTGTCCATAAAATTTTATTTTCTTCATCCTTTGGAAGAGTTTATTAGCAGAGAACCTCTTCCCTACTCTCTCTCTTTCTCTCTCCCTCCTCCCCCCCTCCTTTGAATCATCTCAGGGCAACTCGGGGAGATTTTATTGTTCATGTTTATTTCTGTTCTGTGGCAGAGGGGTGAATGCTTGCAGTTGTCTATCAACTTTGCATCAGCTGTGTTGCCATTGATGTGAAGAAACATACTAAATGCACAAATCCCATGAGGACTTCAGGAGGTTGCATAGATAAATGAGATTACATGAAGAGAAAAATGATAGAGGCAAATTGTACTCATACATAGGCCAAAAAGGCGAAGCTGCAGAAGTTCCTGGAAAATCTATACCTGATGTTGGTTCATATACAAAACTTCACTCATTACATTTGATTGTTTTACTTACAGTGATGTTTGCTCTAAAATAATAATCTTTTACATGGACACAGAATTCTGCAACTGCAAATCTTTTTCATAACTATTGTCTGTCTTGATCCATGACAATGTTCTGAATGGTGGAGAGAGTAGAGATTATTGCTCCCCTTTTATAAATTAAAAACTGAGGCTTAGGAAAATCAAGAGACTTGCCCAAAGTCACTTAAGTAAAAGTAGGTGAACTTGGGCTGAAATGTGAACATCTTGACTCTTGATCTCCATACTCTATCAAGTGGGATTTCCAGACTGTCGCTAGGGATGTGATTGATACTTTAACATGGAGGGAACCATAAAAGCACACATCTGCTAATGTGAAGATGTGATGGGCCAACCGCTGGCCCTACACACAAGAGTAAAAAGAAAGAAACTGATATTATTTGCAGGCAGAGCCAAACTGAAGGGTGATGTGACACAACAGACATATCTGCTGCTATCACTAGAAATTTAAGGAGATGGGGAAAATGTCATTCACCAGTATGCCAATGAATGTCACCTAAGCAGTTCACCAAGAGCCCTTTGCACTTCTCTGAGGGGCCAAGAGAAGGTGCTGCCATTTCCCCTAACTGCATGACCTCTGTACTCTGTATAATGGTGAAAATACTTAAAGAATATTAATCAGAGGAGTACAAAAGATTTGACCACTGAAGCACCATGAGATCCTAGGAATATGCAGGTGAATTTCTCTAATCAGGCCCTCTGCCTCATAGCATATTATACTCTCTGTTTCAATGCTCAGAACAATGTCCTGAGAGACAGGCATTATTTTCTGTGTTTTTCCTTGTGATGCTCAGAGAGATTAACCTGCCTAGTGTCATATGTCACAGAACTGTCGGTGAGTGAAATGAAGTTTTGATTTTAGAGTTGTCTGGCTCCAGACCTCCCTTCATCCCAGGCTGGCAAGGAAATAAATGCTGACTTTTTGTTAAGAATCCAGAATAAAGCTGGGTATGGCACCGTACATCTGTAGCTCCAGCTACTCAAGAAGCAGGAGGGTAGTTTAAGCCCAGAACCTCCAGACTGTAGTGCACTGTGACAGCATTGTGTACAGCCACTGCATTCCAGCCTGGGCAACATAGCAAGGCCCCCGTCTAGAAAAGAAAAGAAAAGGAGAAAAAGTACAAAAGTGAAAGAAAACATTCACCTTGTAAGTTAACTCCTGGCCCATTTTTCAGAGATAATGGATTTACAGTGAAATTGGTGACTTACCATCTTCTTTTTTCTTCCATACCCATTGAAGAGAGGGTTGCTGCAGGGTCAGTTTCCAAAGTATTTTCCATGCATGTGACAATAACTTCATAAAAGCACAGGCAGGTGCTAGTATGTCTGTTTTACAGATGAAGAAACAAAGGTTCAGAGCCACTTAATAGGTTGCCTCCAGCCAACCAAAGACTTTTATCTACAGCTACAGAAATATTCCCCTTCCACTATATCACCAAGCCTAGCATATATTCAGTACTTGAAATATTAATGAATTATGATGATTCAGTATAAGGACTATATTTCAGAAGAACTGTGCTTCCAAATTCTCTACACACAGCTCCACCTGTCTCCACACCTCCACAGAGTAGAATCAGCCCACCTGCAGATGCGATTCCATTTGCTCTTTTCTCATCTGTCCCATCACTTGCTCCTTTCCCCTGGCTGGTATGCCTGAACTCACTCTCCCCATTACAATAGCATGATGAGCCATCTCTGATCATTCCTTTCCCAGACCAGCCCTGCAGGACCAATCAGGGCAAGAAAAATAGGTGGGATTCAAGTCAGAAGATCACAGGCAGGCCAGACTCACTGTTCTAGCCCCCCAGCAAGGACTTTCCGCTATTCTAATCTTATTCTGAAGGAGCAGCCATGCCTGTGCCAGGGAGGGCAAGGTGAAGAGAGACATAAATGTCTGGGACTCTTAGGATTATCACTTTCTATGTGCTGAGTTAACTATGCACAATTTTGCAGAATCCCAAACTCTCACAATTAGGACAGCTTGAGGGCTGGAGGGGATGTTCACTATCTAACACATGCCCCTTGTTTGCATTCCTCCAGAAATGAGGATACTTACCACCCTCCTCTGGGTAGCTGAGCCCACACTCAGCTTCTCTGACTTTTAAATGTAACATGTAAACCAGAGTCATGTCTCCAGCTACTGGTTCTTGGTTTGCCCTCCCAAGTTCCTTCCTCTTCCCAGAAATCTGAAGGTAATTCTCCTCTGTTCCTACTTGCACACCATTCAAGATGAACATTTCCATGGTCTAATATATCATTTGCCATGGTTCGTTCATTCCCCAAGGTCATGTCAAGGATCTTGCACATGTGTACACATGTCTGTCTCTGCATGTGTGTGTGCGCATGTGCGCGTACACACAACAGCATCTGAACTTCAGTGTGCCACACTGGTTGTAAGGCAGCACCATTATTATTTCCATAGCTGGGTTCCTCCTCTGCATTCTAGAAATGCCTCCTCTTGTCACTTTACCCCAAAAGTGTAATCCCTGGAGATCTGACAATCACCAACTCCCTCATTTCCCAGATGAGAAGGGAGAGAGCAGCTCATATTTAATAAGCACAGTATCATATATTTTGCATCACTATGTCATTTGATCCTCACAAAACCCAGTGTTATAAAGAGACTATGATCATCCTCATATTATAAATAACAAAATTGAGGCCAGGAGAAAATAAATAACTTGACAAAGATTGAAAAATTTAAAAGGTGGAATTAAAATTGAGGTCCATGAGCCTTAAGGGTTTCAGATGCTATCCTATGTGAAATGCCAGGGTTTGGTCTGTTCTATTCACTTGTTAGGAGTTGAAGACTAAAAGAAAGAGTTCCTGGGTGGCACCGGTGGCTAAGTGGGTGGGGCACTGGCGCCATATACCGAGGGTGGCGGATTCAAACCCAGCCTGGCCAAACTGCAACAACAAAAAAATAGCCAGGTGTTGTGGCGGGCACCTGTAGTCCCAGCTACTCAGGAGGCT
>NW_003852398.1:22498152-22498773 GCF_000181295.1 Otolemur garnettii | reverse complement strand
AAAGAAAGAAAGAAAGAAAGAAAGAAAGAAATAGGGAGTGGTCTGGGAAAGGGGGCAGGAGGGAAGCAGGTGGCTGTGGTGGCCAGGCACCTCTGTCATGAACCTCTTCAGGGTCTGGAGCTCAGCTAGGCATAGAGTGCTGAGAAAGCCCCAAGTCTGCATATGGTTAGAATGTGTCATTAAGAGAGCGAGAGTGGGGGTCAGGAAAGGTGTGAAGACCTTGTTCAACCCTACTGAGTCCCAGCTCTTCTCCACGGCCACTGACCAAGTCATCCCCAGGGAGTTGTCCACACAATCTCCAAATCACAAAATACAAGCACTGGAAGGAGTCTTCATGTTGGGGAAGACTGAAAGGCAGGACAGTGTGGTAGCTAAGAGTGGGGAATATGGAGTCTGGAGCTCAAACCCTGGTAATCAGTTAGCCTCTCTGAGCTCACACACTTCCCTCTATGAAATTGGGGTGAGGCCACCTATCACAGCTATAAAGCACTTAGCACATGCGTGGTACACCTAGATCTCATATCTAATCACTGACAGTTATGGTGTGAAAGGAGAAGAGGTTTAGGAGGTCTGTGTGATTTTGGGTTCTCAAAAAACTGTTTGCTTTCAAATTAAAAAAAA
>NW_003852398.1:22493719-22497996 GCF_000181295.1 Otolemur garnettii | reverse complement strand
CCTCTTGTTCTGTCCAAATCCCTATATTTCCCAGTTAAGGAACCAAGCCCCAGAGAAGGAAAAGGACTTGTCTGATGGTGGCAGAGAGTCCAGAACTCTTATAGCCTTCCCATTTGTTTCCAAGGACCAAGGTCCTTGAGGGGAATTAAGAGGAAGAAGGAAAGAGATAAATCTGCCAACCTGTGACCATCAGGGCAGTTGGAGTCATTTGTACCGGCTGCTTCTGCATATGACAAAGCACCACCCACAGAGGCCACTACTTTTGCAGAAACTGGGGTTCAGAAAGCCAAAATGGTTGTCTTTCCTCCTGGGCCAGTCACACTGGTACCTAGGGCAGTCAGCATCAAGCCTCTGAATGGTGTAAATATCTGTGCTTATAATTGAAGCCTGGAATTAGGTGATTTTGTGATAAACCCAGAACTAAAATCTAGACCTTCTGAATATTTCAGTCAGGGGATTTTCCAGCCTGGCCAGCAGCTCTTGTTTTTGTTGCTGCATAAAAAACTTCACCAAAACTTAGTGCCTTAAAACAAACAGACTCTATGGGTTCAGAAGAGTATAGGGTACACAGAGACTACTACTCTTCTTTGCTCTATGATGTAGGGGGCCTCAGATGGGAAGCCTCTAAGGTGAAAGAATGGAAACATCTGGAAATTCCTCTACTCTCCCATCTGGTACCTGCATTAGGATGACATGAAGACTAGACCTGCTGGTTAGAGACCCTGTTGGGTAGCCTCACCACGTGGCTTGGGCTTCCTCACAACATGGAGGTTCCCAGATTGTTATGGAGGTTCAGGCTCCAAGCAAGAGTGTTCCCATTAACAAAGCATACTTTTAATGACCCACCACAGATGGCTGGCATCACTTGGCACATGGCATCACTTCCACTCTATAAGTCAAAGCAGTTTGTAAAAACTTGTTCAACAGAAGGAAATATAGATGCCACATCTCAATATAAGTAATGTTAAAGCATTTTCAAATTTTTTTAAAAATTAGTGGCACAGTTGCCTCTTTTGTGTGTTTATCACCAGCCTAAAAATACCCTTAACTCCTGGAAATCAGGGCCATATCTTACAAGGGCTGTCTGAAAGGTATCCAACCTTCTATGTCTCTATTTTTATTATTACTTGGCTGTATATTTTTCATACAGCCCTTATATACCTCCCCTTTTCTTAACTCTAATCATAAAGCAGGAACTCTGTTCTTAGATGAAATAGCACCTTGGTCTGGGCCCCTACCCTTGACTGTGACTCCGTGTCAGGGCTCTGGTTTGATGCACTCTATTTATGCCCCAATCTCCTCATCTATTCCATTGCTAAGACTTACCAGGGACAGCCTTATCAGATCTCTTAGAGTGGAATCTCAGTTTCAAACCCACAAGATTATTAGCCCACAGGACTTGATCCTGCCTACCCTCCCAGCCCATTTATCCTATCTCCCCCTTACCAGCCTCCTTTTTCTTCCTCCAAGGCACAAAGCCCTTCCCACCTCAGGGCCTTTGCACATGCCTCTCTTGGGATGCCCTTTCTGAGCTCCTTGCATACTTGCTCATTCTCATCCTTTCAGTGGTGGCTCAGATGACTCCTCCTCAGAATGGCTTCTCTGAGGACCCTTTCTCCATACACCTGTAGCCTTTTCATGCCAGTTATCATAATCTATCATTTTATTTTTATCTTTGTGTTTGATTTCTGACAAGTGCAAGGACCTCGCTCTCTCGTTCTCCCCTCTGCCTTCCACACCTAGAATCCTCTCTGACCTACAGCATGTGCTCCATAAGTACCTGAGGAATGAATGAGCAGATTCAGTGCTACATGGCTTCTGGGAGCAGAGGAAATTGAGACCATAACTTTATTTACTCTTAAAAAGAAAATTACAGCACTCCCCTACACTTGTTACTGATCTGCTGGTGGAAACAGACTGTGCTTTATAAAATAAAGGAGAAAGAATTGAAGAATATTAGTGCTTTGATAGGGTCCTCAGAGATCATTTAATTTCTTATTTTGTAAATGAGAAAACCAGAACCCAGAGTGGCTGTGGGATTTTACCCAAGACCATATCCACTTCTTTATAACCCAATATTTCTTAGTGTTTAATTTCTTTAATTAAACAAGCAATTGTCCATTGAAAAAATGAAAACCATATAGAACTATGTCTCACAAAGATTGGAGCATCTTCATTCCTACTCCCTTCTCCAGAAGGGAGCACTATTTTTACTTTGGAGTAAATCCCTTTAGGCTCCTTTGTGCTCAGAAATACATCTGTGCATATTTGCATGGCTTTACCAAAACATTTGACTATCTTGAAAATCAGCTTAAGCTTAGAAATAAAAAGGATTCTTTAGGAATACATTGTTTTAAATAACACCAGCCTCAGTGGTCCCAAGGAAGGGGACTCCAGTATGTGCCACTACTTAGTCATAAACAAAAGAAAGTCCATGGGAGACTTGGCTGGTAGAAAAGACTCTGAGGGATCGACCACTCAGGCATTACTGGGGACAAATGAACTTTACTCTCTTCTGCCACTCAGCCGGATGATTTAGGTAGTAGGTGAAATTCTAAATTTTCCTGATGAACAAGTGCTGATTGATTTATAGAGAATTATTAGACAGCTGAATAACTTCTTATTATACCTTTCTTTGTGGGGGATCAAAACTAGAAAAGTGAAAATTTTCAGAAGGAAAGCAATAGAGGAGAACCAGAAAAGGAGGAGGGGGCTGTGGTAGAAGAGTTCAACAATTAATATGAAAGGGCTGGACTAACACAGGCTGTGCTCAAATTTGAGAGCTTCACTGAAGCTCAGTTTCTCCATGTGTAAGGTGGGGATAGTCCTACTGGCATGGTCCCTGATACATATGCATCACCCCAGCATAGCAGTTATTTTTAAAGTAAACAGGTGGTAATGACTATGATGGATAGCTTCTCTGTTATATTTTATTGATCAAAAGAGGCAGACATTAAAATTGGTCATGAGTCATAATGATCCAAGATCTTTAAAAAATAAAAGTAGTTCATGATATAAACCACTCAAAGCTCAAGAGGATGCTGGGATGAGGACATGGGATGCAAGGAACAGAAGTTGCATTTTTACTGTCCACAGCAAGAAGAATATGGAGGAACTCCATTCCTGGCCTCTTTGAGTCCAAGTTGGATTAATACCTGCCCTACCCCTAGGGACCAAGTGGCATATGGGATGCTCTATTACAACTGACATAAAGTAGGTCTTACTAAATATACAATGTATGAATGAATAAACAAACAGATTAAAGGAAAAGACGTGGGATGTGGAAAGAGTGGGCCAGCTCTGTTGCTTACCTACCAAATGACTCTGTAAGTCATTCTCTCACACCCTAAGTTTTCTCATCTATGAATTAAGATACTGAATCTCATCAATTCTAAGACACATATTTTTCACTTTTGACATCTCAGATAGGGATGGTGGGGAAGTTGGGCCCAGAGTTGACTTATCCCTTAGGCACAATAAGCTCAGTGTCTAAGGCACATAATACTTTTGGGGAGCCTATAAAGTGTTTTGAATCTTTTAAAATCAGAAGCAAAAATGAAGTTTTATGTAAAATAAAATAATTTTATACATAATACTAATATAGTAATCTGAATATGATACAGTCACAAGATATAATTTTAATATATTCCATATAATTTGAATATTTTCCATGGAAGAAGAGACACATACCCTCCTAGCCCACAGTAGAGACTCTGTTATGAGATCCAAGAACCCCATAGTATACTGCCTGAGAACTTCTATATTCTCCTAAAAGTTGTTAGATAAAAGAAGAAATGGACTTGTTTTGAGTCTCCCCAAAGAATAGAACATAGATAACTATTCAAGATGCCACAGAGGAAATTCCTTGAATGAAGATAAGTTTGCATCCTCTTCCAATGCCAATAGTCTATGATTCTCAATAGACTCAAGAAAACTTTGTGTTTTCTTCAATTCCAAACCCAGATCCCACTGTTTCTCTAACTAAATGTTCCTTCTGCTTTGAAGGTTAATTTCTAACAAGAAATTAAATTATGTTGAGAAAACCTCTTTTCCCTAAGGGGAAAAGAATCAATGACTCCATCTAGGCCAGAAGTAATGTCTCCCTTTTCTAAGCTTCATCTGTAAATTAAGAACAATGAAATTTTAGAGTCTTTTTACCTCTGAAATTCTTAGATTTAAACAAGAAGTCTAAAAAGGCCCCCGGCGGCTGCGGCGGCGGGAGCGAGGCGACCGCTTAGGCCGCGGCGAGTGACGGGCGGCGGGGCAGGCGGGAGCCG
>NW_003852398.1:22485710-22492564 GCF_000181295.1 Otolemur garnettii | reverse complement strand
ACAGCCCTCTCTTCCAGGCCATCCTGGATAACCCCGTGGTGCAGCTGGGTCTGACCAACCCTAAAACACTCCTAGCATTCGAGGACATGCTGGAGAACCCACTGAACAGCACCCAGTGGATGAACGATCCAGAAATGGGGCCGGTCATGCTACAGATCTCTAGGATCTTCCAGACACTGAACCGCACATAGGCAGTGCTGTCCCCTCGGCTGTCCAGCTGCTGCAGCCTCCTCAGGAGCAGCGGGAGATGGGGAGAGGGTGCCTCGCCCGGAGACCACCCCCAGCGCCCGGCTGGGCTGGAGGAGGAGCCAGCGCTACCCTCGCTCCCTGCCCTCGCTGCTTACAGCCTTCTGCGCTGTATTGCGTGAGGCCGCGCTTCGAGCATGTGACAGGCTTTTACAGAGGTGGCTTCAGGCTGGGAAGCAGAAGGGCAGCCTCCTCTGCGGAGCTCCCCTCCGGCTGGCACAGTACTGCCTGAATTGACCCTTTGGCGTTTGCCTGTGGAGCCCATGTGTTTGAAGAAAGGCACGTTTCAGTGCAAAGTGTCAGTGTCAAACTTACCACTTCAGCTGCAGTAATTCACAGATGACTTTCTTTAATAAATAAAATCCCCTTTTCCAAAAAAAAAAAAAAGTATAAAAAGAAAATGAACTATATGAAGATGTAGAGAATAAACAAATGTATGTTACAATGATGTTTCTTACATTCTAGAAAACAGCAAAAAGCTTTTGTGCTTTCTTTCAAAAAAAAAAAAGAAAGGTAGAGACTGCAAGTTGCTTACCAAAATCTGTTTTCACTTCTTCCTGAACACACACCTGGACTACATTTCACAGCATCCCCTATGTGTGACAGATGTGGCCATGTGACAGAGATTAGAAAGATGAGCAAAAGAGAGGTGTGCCACTTCTACACCTGACCAGTGAAAAATCTCCATACCTAACACTTCATGTCCTTTTTCTCACACAGCTAATGATTGGATAACTATATGGAGAAGCAACCTTACCACACCCTCACCCATCAGAAAGTCTCTTATGTGAACCAGAAATTAATTTCTATTTTGTTGAGCCATTACATGTTTGGATATATTTGTTACTAAGATTTGGCATACCTTAATTATTCAACCCCCAAACTCTAACCTCTTTTAAAACACCTACTAAAACATTAGTCATTAAAACTACATTTTTAAATAAGTCTCTCAAGTCAAATAATCTAGGCAATAATCACAGCTGCATTTAAATACATTTTATAGAACAAATGCATTTGAATACTGACCCAGTTTATCTAACAAAATGTACATTTTAACATAAAATAAATAGAACTTTGGACTTAGATGTGGTCTCTGTGTATGTATCCAATAAAATATTTTTTCTGTCTTCTCTTCGATACTTTCAAGGAGCTTCTTATTTACATTTCATGAAAATTGTTTCTAACGAGGGGAAAAAAATCAATGACCCCCTCTAGGCCAGAAGTAATGCCTCCCTTTTCTGATTCCCAATACCATAGGATCACTTCTATGAAATCCTTCTGTTTTATTGTGTACTCTAGTTATTTTGTGCCTATTTTATTTCCTAAGAATGCTAAGAATCATTGTCTGCTCCACTCTTACTCTGACCAATGAGAATCTGCTCTGCCCCCCAAGCTCTGTTGCCCAAGAAGCTGAACCTAACCCAAATTCAGCCAATCCCTAGGCTGGCTGGCAGCTTCCTATGGCTTGACACCAAGAAAGGGACTGGAGAAACAATGTTGGTTCCTCAGAAATGAAGAGGGAGCCAGATGGTGAAAGGAGGCATCAGGGTAGAATTAGGGACATGACAAG
This sequence comes from Otolemur garnettii, assembly GCF_000181295.1. Taxonomy (NCBI): domain Eukaryota; kingdom Metazoa; phylum Chordata; class Mammalia; order Primates; family Galagidae; genus Otolemur; species Otolemur garnettii. The sequence goes on along the minus strand of NW_003852398.1, from coordinate 22,490,748 downwards.
TCCAAATCATGTGCTTGCTGAATTTACAAAAGAGTTGGAAGGGTGCAGATGGCAGGAAAGGGCTACACTTGGTAGACAGAAGACTAAAGCAGATGAACACAGGATGCAGAGACATACATGGAGTAAAAATGAGCACACAGGTTGGTTTAGGAAGCCCAGTCTTAGATCCTAGAAAATTTCTACTTTAAGCTGTGGTCCCTATCCTTTCTCCCAGTAAAACCCTTCCCAGCACTGAGGCAACTTAAAGGATTCCTTTGTAACCAAAGTGCCTAACCACATTACCTTCCTGGGTCATCCTTATGTGCCCCAAATGCCTAAACCATGTATAGCAATACTAATGCTTTTCAAGTGAAAAAGGATATTTTTATATTCATTCATACATTTGTTTAGTTATTTACTCAATAAATAATTGAATTTGATAAGCATCTACTATGTAACAGCTGAGGATATAGCTATGAACAAGACAGCCAAGGTGCAAAGCAATGTGATAAGGAATAGAAATTAGTAAGTAAATCACAGGCAAGAGACATGAATAGAATCTTCTCTAAGGAAGACAGACAAATGGCTAACATCTGAAAAATGCTCATCATCCCTAATCATCAGAGAAATGCAAATGAAAGCCACCCTGAAATGTCACCTAACCCCAGTAAGGTTAGCCCACATCACACAGTCCCAAAGCTGCAGATGCTGGCATGGATGTGAAGAGAGGCGAACACTTTTACACTGTTGATGGGACTGCAAACTAATCCAGCCTCTTTGGAAAGAAGTATAGAGATTCCTCAAAGAACTCAAATTAGATGTCCCTATTTAACCCCACAATCCCACTACTAGGCATCTACCCAGAAGAAAAAAAAAATCATTTTATCATAAGGATGCTTACACTAGACTTGTTTGTCACAGCTCCATTTACAATTGCCAAGATGTGGAAACAATCTAAATGCCCATAAACTTAGGAATGAATTAACAAATAGAGAAATATGCAGACCATGGAATACCATTCAGGCATTAAAAGAGAATAACATCACATTTTTTGTATTAGTCTATATGAAGTTGAAACACGTTCTTCTTAGTAAAGTATCACAGGAATGGAAAAGCAATTATCCAATGTACTCAATACTAACGTGAAGCCAATAAAAGATCTAATGCATGCCCACATAGAGAAAAGCTCATTTCAATTCAAGTTGGGGGAAGGGGTAATGACAGTGAGGGGGTGAGGTGTGCCCACTGAATGGGCACCGTATAGGGGTATTTGGCACACCTTTTGAGTGTGGGACATAACCACAAGTGGGACTCTACCTAACAAATTCAAATATTTTGACCTGGTTGTCTGTACTCTCACATTAACCTGAAATAAAAATAAATAAATACATAAATAAATATAAAGAAATTAATAAGTAAGCCAGTAAGAAAATAAAATATTGTGGAATGTACTCTGAAAGAAACAATCAGGATGATGGGAGAGATGGATGGAGGGAGATGGAGAGGATCTTCTGTAGGATGGTGGGGGAACCCCTCTAAAGTAATGTTTAAGCAGAGAGCTGAGCAATGTGAAGGAGCAGCAGAAGAAGAGCTGGAGGGAGAGCCATCTGTGCCAGAGGAAAAAGCAGAACACATAGGTCCTGAGCCTGTACTGAGTTGAAGGACCCAGGGATGGGACAGAGGGTTACAGGGTAAATAAAACAAAAACAAGATCGGAAAGAGAGAGTACCTGGAAGGGAGGTTGCCTTCGAACAGTATGGAGACATATGGAAGCAGTGTGGTTAAAGTAGGAGGGAACTTACAAGATTTAGCAGTCTTTCTATTGGCTGTTTCCATTCCCTTTGCACTTTGCAGGGTAGGGTTGAGGTTCCACATGTATGCACTAGTACAGACAGAGTCCATTCTTATGGGTCAGTGCACATGCCATATCAGTTGTTAAGCACTTTGAGGATTATCCTTGCACCAGAGCCAACTATGTGATCACCTCAGAATTATATACCTGGTGTAGGGGTAAGAAGAGCATAACAAGTATCTGCAATTTATAATCAAGTTAGGTAATAGAGACACAAATGAATAACTCAGTTATGAAGCACCAAGCCTTTCCTGTATTAGCAGTAGAAGTTACATGCTTTGAAACTAAGAAGGAAGCATGAGGAATCTGAAGTGAGATCTGAACTGGCACTTAAAGCTGTAATGGGATAATAAGGTGTGGGAGTAATTTGTGTGAGCCACAGAGGGAAAACCTGAGTATAACCACAGAGGCCACGCATTAGGATCTATGTAAGGAGCAGTGAACAGACTGGCTTCAAGGGGTGGCAGGAGGGGACACAAAACAAAGTGGGAGAGGAGAGGTGAGACTAGGAGTACTAAAGTGGGACAAAATTGGGAGAGCTATGAATGCCTGCCTCAGCCTCCACTTTCTTCTGTCATCCACAGCAACCATCTGAGAAAGGCCCCAGCACTGTGCATAAGCAGACTTTGAAGCTCAGCTCCTCCACTTTCCAGCCATCAGAGTTGGGAAAACCTTCTGATCTGAGTCACAGTTTCATCGTCAGTAAAACCCATAAAAGACCAAACTCACAGAGCAGTTGATGATGAGAAGGAATAATAGGTATAAACTCCTTGTGTACAGTAAATACTCAATAAGAAGCACAGTTTTTAACGTGATGCAGCATTTCCCAGGACAGCAGTAGGAGGATGGCTGGAGGCAGGGAAGGACAGCATCAGAGAGATCACATTTAAATAATGATTTCTACAGCTGAGGAGAAACCTAAACATCACTTAATTTAACCCTCTCATTTTACAGACAAAAAGAAAGTCAGGCTCAAAGAGGGAGCATTACTTGCTCGAACTCAGGTGTGTGACTCCCAATACAAAATTCTCTCTCTCCCACACTGCCTACCCCTTCCCTAAGAGCTTTTCTATAGCTGTTAGCCAGCCGACAACCTGGAATCCAAAGCAGAACAAGATTTAAGATGGGTCTGATTTCAGTGACTAGAGACCTAGAATTTAAGTTAAACTAGAAAAAGATGCCAGTTTGTTGACTCAGAGCAGGGTAACTAGCATTGCAAGCCATCTTTGCCCACCACCCCCAAGCCAACATTTGCAGATTTCTTCCTATCTGAACCTGAGTCTTCTTTGAGGGTTCAGAGTGGAAAACAGCCCCTGGACCTGCGGCAGCTCATCCCCCTTTGATACTAATCACATGTGAATGCTTGAGTTAAGAAGAGATCATTAAAAGTACATTAAGTTTAATTATGCCAGCAGTGTCAGGCAGGGAGAAGTGCAGCTTAATGCAGAATGCATAATTAGATAAAACCTAATCCATTAGATTCTTATTTGTTAAGAAAATGTGTCTCATCCATAAGTGTCACCACAAGTAGTGGCTGGGAAACACCTCCCAGGTGAGAGCATTTCTCCCACCCATGAGCCTGATGAGATACTGCCATCAGATATCTATGCAGGATACCATCAACTTACACAAGTGAGACAATAACCTTCAGGACTCCAAGGGCAGGAGCCAAGCTTCCTTCTGTCCTTTGTATAGATGACAAGAGTCCTGGGATAGAAGTCAACGAACTTGGATTCTAGCTGCAATATTTGTATAAGTTCTTTAACTTTTATGTGCCTGGCTTTCCTCATCTTAAAAATAAAGTTAATTATTTTAATTATTGTAGTTGACTCAAAGAGTTGATGTGAGAATGAAATGAAATAATCCATTTAAAGCACTTAGAGCAGCCAATGCCTTGAACATATTATGTACTTTGTAAATGGCAGTTGTGGCTGCCACCACCACCATCATCATCATTATCATCATCACTGTTATTCCATCATCACTACTGTATGAACAAATCACTTTTCTTCTCTGAGCTTCTATTGCCTCTTTTGTAGAATAAGACAGTCACACGTGGTTTTCTCAAAGGTGTTTTGTTTCTTTTTTTTTGCTGGGAGGATTCATACTCTGATCAGATTCTCAATAGAATCCCCAAAGTGTTAACAACTGTGAATCTTGTAGTTTGGGGCCACTACCCCTTTAAGAATCTGATGAAGGAATATGAATCTAAGAATCTCCATCCTAGGAAATACACACATACACAGGCAAGCTCAGCAGTCAATTTCAAAATCTTAGAACCTGCCTGAAATCCACTTGACCCTACAAGTGTCCATGAATGCCAAGGTAAGAGGTTCTGCTTTGAAGTTCCCTTTTGACTGTCTATGGCCATGGGGCCTTGGTGACTTGTCTGAACAGGGTTAACCAAGCCTGCTAAACTTCCTGTACTATGTTTATGAGTGCCTACATCACAATGAGGAAGGCTGTGCAGTCACACTGCATTCAAACTCCAGCTCTGTTTCCCATGAGTTGTTGTTCTTGGGCAAGGTACTTTAACCTCTTTGTCTCCATTTCTTCTTCTGATTGTTGAAAGATTTTAATGAGATCATGAATGAAAATGACAGACAGCAAAGGGACTTAAATGAGACCCTAGAACAAGTGTGCTTGATACACACATATAGAATACTCCATCCTAAAGATAAAGAATCTTCTCATCACCCCATGGAACATTCTCCAAAATTGATCATATCCTAGGACACAAAACAAACCTCAACAGAATCAAAAGAATTGAAATTTTACATTGTATCTTCTCAGACCACAAGGCACTAAGGTGGAACTCAACTCCAAAAAGAACATTCAACCCCTACACAAAGGTATGGAAATTAAACAATCTTCTGTTGAATGACAGTTGGGTGCAGGAAGAAATAAAAGAGGAAATCATTAACTTCCTTGAGCATAACAACAATGAAGACACAAGCTATCAAAACCTGTGGGATACTGCAAAAGCAATTCTGAGAGGAAAATTTATTGCTTTAGATGCCTACATTCGAAAAACAGAAAGAAAGCTCATCAACAAACTCACAAGCCACCTTATGGAATTGGAAAAAGAATAACAATCTAAGCCTAAACCCAGAAGAAGAAAAGAAATATCCAAAATTAAATCAGAGATCAATGAAATCGAAAACAAAAGAATCATTCAGAAAATTAATGAAACAAGGAGTTGGTTTT
>NW_003852398.1:22483131-22484546 GCF_000181295.1 Otolemur garnettii | reverse complement strand
AAGAAAATGAAATACCTAGGAATATACCTAACAAAAGAGGTGAAGGACCTCTATAAGGAAAATTATGAAACCCTAAGAAAGAAAAGGAAATAGAGGATATTAACAAATGGAAGAACATACCATGCTCATGGCTGGGAAGAATCAACATTTTTAAAATGTCTATAATTCCCAAAGCAATCTACAGATTCAATGCCATCCCTATTACAGTACCAACATCATACTTTTGGAAAAAAATGATTTTGCATTTTGTATGGAACCAGAAAAAACCCCACTTAGCTAAGGCAGTTTTCAGTAATAAAAACAAAGCCAGGGCATCAGTATACCATATTTTAGGCTGTACTACAAAGCCATAGTGGTCAAGACAGCATGGTACTGGCACAAAAATAGAGACACAGACATTTGGAATTGAATAGAAAACCAGGAATGAAACTAACATCTTACAACCACTTAATTTTCAATAAACCAAACAAGAACATACACTGGGGAAAAGACTCCCTATTCAATAAATGGTGCTGAGAGAACTGGATATCCACATGTAAAAGCCTGAAACTGGACCCACAACTTTCTCCACTCACAAAAAATTGATTCAAGATGGATAAAGGACTTAAATTTAAGGCATGAAATAATAAAAATTCTCAAAAAAAGGATAGGAAAAACACTGGAAGATATCGATCTGAGGAAAGACTTCATGAAGAACACTGCCTTGGCAATTGCAACAACAACAAAAATTAACAAATGGGATTTAATTAAACTAAAAAGCTTCTGTACAGCTAACGAGACAACCAAAGCAAATAGACAACCTACACAATGGGAAAGGATATTTGCATATTTTGAATCAGACAAAAACTTGGTAACTAGGATCTATAGAGAAAAATTAATCCACGTGAAAAAAGTCAACAATCCCATATATCAATAGGCAAGAGAGATGAATAGAACCTTCTCTAACAAAGACAGACGAATGGCTAACAAACATGAAAAAAATGCTCATGATCCCTAATTATTATAGAAATGCAAATTAAAACCATCCCTTAGATATCATCTAACCCCAGTGAGAATGGTCCACATCAGAAAATCTCAAAACTGGCCATGCTGGCGTGAATGTGGAGAGAAGGGAACACTTTTACACTACTGGTGGGACTGCAAACTAATACAACCTTTTTGGAAGGAAGTATGGAGAACTCTCAGAGAACTCAAGCTAGACCTCCTATTTGATCCTACAATCCCATTACTGGGCATCTACCCAGAAGGAAAAAAATCCTTTTATCATAAGGACACTTGTACTAGACTGTTTATCACAACTCAATTTACAATTGCCAGAATGTGGAAACAGTCTAAATGCCCACCAACCCAGGAATGGGTTAACAAGCTGTGGTATATGTACACCATGGAATACTATTCAGTCATTAAAAAAAAAA
>NW_003852398.1:22480995-22482232 GCF_000181295.1 Otolemur garnettii | reverse complement strand
AGAGAACTAGAGCTGCAGGCAGTAGGCCACCAGAGCCAAAGGCAAACAGACAGCAGAGCCTGTCAATGCCAGTCACATTTCTCAGACACCATAAAGGAAACAGCCACTGGAAATTGTTACCTGGAGGTGTGGTACATACTGAAGTCCAAAGCTGGGCAGGACTGGCCACGGGAAGGGTTGGCTGCCTCTGCTTGATCATAGCTGTCTTCCTGGGCTGGCAACCTCGCATCTCAGTCCTCCTTAGCAACTAGGCTCCATCCCAAAAGTTCAACTGGGCCAAGTGCATTTTTCATTCTAATGCCCAGCAGGTAAAGGGTCTGAACCACCTCAAGGTACTTTCACAAAGTCAAAGCATAAAATGCTTTTCTTTTTAAATGTCTTTCAAGCAGTTACCTGTGAGGGGGGATTTCAAGGAATCCCTTGACAAAGAAAACCAGATCAGTGCGCTCAGGGGTTTCAAGTCCCTCAACTGGAGAGTTAAGTCAAACGGAGATGAAAGTAAAGGCAGAAAATGCACATCCAGGTTTGAGGCCCATCAGTAAGGACAGCAGAGTGTTTCTCAGCATGGGCTTGGACCCAAATGACCTGTGTTCAGACCCAAACTCCTTCACTTGTGCAAGTTGCCTTGACCATTTTAAACCTCAAATGGCTCATCTGTGAAGTGGGGATAATGATAGAACCGGCTTCCAAAATTGGTCATGCTCTTAAACTACAGGACCTGGCAGAAAGTAGTGCAGAAAAAATTACTTGTTAAAAATATTTAAAAGTAAGGAGTAAAACCCATGTGTCTTGGCAGCATTCCATCTTAGGGTTCCCAGAGTTGATCTTCAGAACACCAAAATATTACATTCTGATGATCTGAGATCTTTGTTTAAAGAAGACAGAATCCATAAGCCTTAAGCCTCTGTCACTTGTTCTGCCTTCCACAAATACTACACTCTTTTGTTTTGTTTTGTTTTTCTCTTTAGAAGCATTTTCTTACCTTGTCATAAAGGAATATTTCTCACCTGTCTCAAATAGACAAAACATCATCATCCTTATTACACAGAATCTAGGAATCAGTGACCTATACATACATTTTCAAAGAGAATGGATTAGGAGTTTTTGCTGAAGAGAATCCTATGAAGAAATAAGTAAGAAGATCTATATTAGGCAAGTGAAATGGTTCTTCACTACAGGTCTTTTCAGCATCTTCATAATGTTAATGTGCACTGATACTCTTTTTTTTTTTTTTTTT
>NW_003852398.1:22459810-22480765 GCF_000181295.1 Otolemur garnettii | reverse complement strand
TTAGGTGTATGTGGCTGGCGCCCTAGCCACCTGAGCCACAGGTGCTGAGCCATGCACTGATACTCTTAATGAGAAGGATTTTCCTCCCTGGCTGTTTCTTCCTATTTCCTTTGAGGACCCTCTGTCTCTACCTCTCCTGTCTTTTGTTGGCCCTGATTATGAGTCCTCTTCTGTGTATATACCCTCTTCTTGGGTGATTTAAAACATTCTTATGATTTTGAATGCTTCTATAAGAGGACAATATATCTTTATGGATGAGTAGTACTCAATGATATATATATCACATTTAGCAATCCACTTATATATTGATGGGCTGATTTCACACCTTTCAATTGTGAATTGTGCTTCTATAAACATCAAGTGCAGGCTGATCAACATTTACGTGCATATATGAAAATCAAGCAGGTGAGGGGGAGGAGAGAATGGGTAAATTCACACCTGATGGGTATAATACGCATTATCTGGATGAGGAGCACACTTATAACTTTGAATCAAACTGTACTAAAGGCAATTTGTGTAACCAAAACATTTGTACCCCTGTAATATTCTGAAATTTAAAAAAAAAGAAAAGAGGACAACACTCAAAGCTCAACCTCCAGCTCTGAGCAATGGCTCCTCATTTGATTCCTGATTGACAGACCCACTGAGGAGTCTCACTTGTAGACACACACAAAACTCATCCAAAGCAGGACTCTTGAATTCGCCCTATACCACCATCCAGCTCCCCTCTAGTCTTCCTCATCTTAGTAATCAGAGCTACTAAACTACCCAGTTTCTCAAGTCAATAACTTGGAAGCCAGTCTCTTTTCTTTAACAACTACATCTACTTCATTTGCAAATTTTGCAGATTTTTTTCCTCCTGAAGAGATTTCAGTTGTGTCACTTCTCTCTGCTAACATATAATCTACATAGCTGTCTCCTCCCAAGCTGCCACAATAGCTTCTTCACTGGCCTTCAGATTCCAGGCTTGCTTCCCTCCAATCCACTCTCTGCACAGTATTGAAGTGATGAGCTAATGTTATAGGAGTCAGTCTTCTGTTTAAAACCTTCAATAGTTCCCCAGTAGCCCTCAAAATAAGATCCAAATATCTCACTATTCCTCATTAGACCCTTGCTAAGCTGGGTCCTGCTCTGCTTTCCAACATCCTGTCTTATCGATGTGACTCAAGCACTCTAAGTTTCATCCATATTAAGATATCTTTTGGTTCTTGTTCACCTACCTAGAACACTTCCCCCACAGCCCATCCTTGTCACCTGGCTCCTTTGAAGCTTAATATGCTAATCACTTCCTGTAGTAAGTCTTCTGTGATATACACATTCTATCCTAAATGTATTGGGTATCCTTCCATTGTGCTCCCATAACCCCTGTTTTCCTAATCAAAGTTCCTTTCATACCAGGTTGTAGCTACTTGAACACTTTTATTTTCCCATCACACCTTTGCAGAGGAGGAACTACATTTATGCACTATATAATGACATTTCAGTCAATGACACAGTACACAAGTGTCTAATGGCAGTCTCAGGATTATAATGCCATGTTTTTACTGTATTTTTTCTGTTTATTATATTAAGATATACAAATAATTCTCATTGTGTTATAGCTGCCTACAGTACTCAGTACAGTAATGTCCTATATAGGTTTGTAGCCTAGGATCGATACCATATAGCCTAGACTTGTTGTAGACTTTGCCACATAGTTTGTGTAAGCACGATGTGTGATGTTCGCACAACAAAGAAATTCCCTAACAACATGTGTCACAGAACATATTCCAGTGAATAAGTGACTTGTAATTATATATTGTTTTCATATGTGTAATTTGATTGCCTAGAATAATAATACAAGGCACAGGATAGATGTTCCTTTGGTATTATAAGTAATTATGAGTAGAAAGGTAAGAAAGAGGGTGAAAGCAAAGGTTAGGATACAAGCATTAACAGTATAACCTCTATAGTTAACCATTTCCCTATATTGACCACGCCCTTAAGTTGACCTAATTTTCACAGATTGGACATGTTGACCACCTCTAAATGTTGACCAGTTTGTCACAGTCCCTTGGGTGGTCAACATACAGAGATTGTATTGTACTTTGTGGGTTGACATGATGTCAGTTATGTATAAAGAGGTCAGGTATCAGAAGTCCACAGAAATCAGCCCTAAGAGCAATAATACCACTATGCCTAACCCAGCACCTTCTGTATATAACAAGATGGGATCAAAACAAGGCTTGGCTGGGAGTCTCATGAAAGTTCTCTTGAAAGATTCAAGTACTCACTCTTCTATTAACTAGCTAGATAACCACTTTTTAAAGCTTAACTTCCTCACTTATAAAGGATTAACTAGGAGCATTTTAAATGTCTTTTTACAAATTTCCAGTCTATACCACAATAGCCTATTTGCCAAACACTTTTCATGCCACTGACTTAGTGCATGCTTTTTTTCCTTCATATTCTTGGTTCTACTTTCTGGTAAATACTTTATATTCTTCAAGTCTTGTTTTAAGTATCATCTTCTCTGAGAAACTTTCTAATTTATCCTTAGGCTAAGCTAATCCTTCCTCCACTTAGCATTATCACACAAATGCAGACATGCTTTTGTTAGCTCTCCCCACATTACAACCCTTTCTACAATGTGATTGCATCTATAATACTTTGTACACATCAAAATTATGACTAAAGATGTCTAGATTCTAATAATGGCAGAGTAGCTTATGTGAGACAACCCCCAGTTGGTAACAATTCCATGCTCTGGAGAAATAACTTTAAACAACTGTTTGAAGACTCTGCAAAGGAAGCAAATGCAGGCAGAAACTGGAGATGATTTAAACCTTGAAAGACAGGACCATCCATGACTGAGATCCACAATTATTTTCATTTTATCCTGAAGGCATTCTCCAGTTCAGGTGGCAAGAAACTTCTTGGGTAGAGTTCAAGCAGAAAGCTCCCGTCTTATTGGCCTCAGTGGTTGAACAAAAGAATTTAAGGAAAACAGCAGCTGGAATGCTGAAAGAGCTGAACAGAAATACAAGCCACTCCAAACCAAATTTAAAGTCAAATTCTACTAAATTACAGGGCTGTAGTAAACATCTCAGGATTTCTGTTGAAACTTCAAAAGAGCTGCATCCTAGCAGGAAAGACTGGTAAAGACGAAGGGATTCACCCTAGAACTAAGAGTCAATCCAAACTAGATGCCAGCCCCTCAACAAAGCATACAATGAAGTCTTAAAAAGGTCAAAGTGCCGTAATAGTAACTTAATTTCTTGCTAAAATAAAACTGAATTGTCTTAGAGAAAGATAACAGAATGCAGAGTCCCTATAACATATTATTTCAAATATCCAGGATATAATAAAATTATAGCCAGGTGTGCGGGCTCATGCCTGAAATCCTCATGCTGGGAGGCTTAGGCAACTGGATTGCTTCAGTTCAGGAGTTTCAACAAGAGTGAGACCTCATCTCTACTTAAAAAAAAAAAAAAATAGAAAAACTAGCTGGGTGTGGTGGTACACATATATAGTCCTAGGTACTCAGGAGGCTGAGGTAAGAGGATCACTTGAGCCCAAGAGTTTGAGGTTACTGTGAGTTAAGATGGTATCACAGCACTCTCTCAAACAAAAGAAAAGAAAATTATTAGAAGAAACTATAAAAATTGGCATGCAGTCAAGAAAACAATTAGTCAGTAGAAAGAGATCTACAAATGGCCACAAATATTAATCTGGGTTCTCTAAAGAGACAAAAATAGTAGGAGAAATAGAGATAGAGATAGAGTTAGAGATAGAAGGAAAGAGAGATGAAGATGGAGGAGATTGATACATAAAGAAGATTTGTTACAAGGAATTAACTTACATAATTATGGAGACCAGCAAGTTATAAGATCCACAGGGTGAGTTGGAATGTGAAAAACCCAGGAAAACCAGGCTGGGTCCAAAATCCTGAGAACCAGGACAGTTAATGGGGGTACTTCCAGTTTAAAGGCCATGAGGCACAAAAGAGTCAAGATTTCAGTTCAGATTTAAATATAGGAAAACCCTGATAGTCTACTTCAAATACCATCAAGCAGAAATAATTCTCTCTTGTTCAAAGAAGTACCAGTCTTTTTGTTCTATTCAGGCTTCGAACTGATTGAATGAATCCCCATGAGTACTATGGATTCAGAGTAGTACTCCCCAAGAGTACTGCTGCTTTACTTGTATATTAATTTAAATGTTAGTCTCATCTAAAAATACTTTTACAGACATACCCAGAATAATGTTTGATCAAATATCTGAGTACCCCATATCACCTTGAATTGATACATAAAATTAATCATCACAGATCCAGAAAATGAATTCAGCAGATAAAGGGTTATGTTTTTGTTTATTTTTTGTTGTTGTTGTTGTTTGCAGTTTTTGGGCGGGGCTGGGTTTGAACCTGCCACTTCCCGTATATGGGGCTGGCATCCTACTCCTTTGAGCCATAGGTGCCACCCCTAAAGAGTTATCTTTTAAGGTGATAAATGCTTTCTAAGTTACCATATGAATAGATTAATAAGCAAAGAGTTGTGGAATTTGGGGAGAGATACGTTAACTTTAAAAAATGAATAAAGGAAATCCCAAAACAGTAAAACATAATATTAGAAGTAAAGATTTATTTGGAGATTAGACAATACAATAAAAGGGATTGGTGAACTTGAAATAATGTCAAGAGGAATCATCCAGATCAAAACACAGAGAGAAAATATATTTGAAAGGACAGCCTTGTTAATGAATTAACTAAAAAGAAAAGATAAACTATGAAATGGAAAGTAAGAGAAATAAACTCACAGCACATAATTGCCCCCTTTGAAAAGAAACTTTACAACACAGCTGCTCCTTAATATACCTGAGGTTTAAATTGTTTTTGAGAGACTTAAAAAAAATAATAATAGCCTTAAAGAACCCTGAACAGACAGCAGGGGTGTGAGCTCTCTGCTTGAGTTCCTGCCAGACCACATTTCAAGGACCTCTGATACAATCCTCACAGAAAAGAGAGGAGGGGGAAAAAAGCACACACAACAATCTCACAGGTTTTTTTTTTTTTTTCTCTCAATTGACTGCAATCACGTCTTTTCTTTGTCTTTACCCACTAATAAAATCCCCAAATCCCTTACCCTGTCTGTGCTCACACTTTTCCTTTCTTTCTTTTGTGTTATGCCCTTCTCAGTTTGGGGAAGTAAAATAAACTTTCTTTCTTTATAACTATTCTAATCTTTAAAGTAAAATAAACATTTCTTACTATTTTAATCTTTGGTGAGCAATCTTTCTCAGCCCATGGCATGAGTCCCCATTTTAATAACATTGAAAAAGAAAACTTTATAAAGTTTGATGATCTGTGATCTGGTATACACAGAACCTAAAGGGAAGATAGAGAGAATGGGCAAAAAAAAAAAATACTGATGAAATTATAAAATCATCCTTTACAAATTAATGAAGAAGTACAATGTGAGAACAGTTATAAGGATGTAAATTTTGTAAAGGCTTATGAATAAAAATAATGATAATAAGCACTATGCCCTTTTTTGCTTTGCTATAATTGTTGCTCAGTTTCTTAACTTTTCCCAGAGACAACATCAACTCTGTTAAACCAAAGCCTAGTTTTTGAGATATGGGATCTTCCAGGCCCTGCTTTCTGGTGGAACAATTGATGCATCCAGACCAGCCACCCATATTGAGGAAATGACTCAACTGGTATTTTGACCCTCACTTACGAACCAACTCTCCAAAGAAGACAATTTCTATACCTCCATTGTTCTGCCCCCAACACAGCCAATTAGCAGACCCAATTTCCTGGCCTTTTGCCTGCCAAAGTGTCTTTCAAAACCCTTTCTTCCAAATTTTTTCAAAGACAGATTTGAGAAATTCTTCCCATCTCCTAGCATGGGGTCTGCAATATTAAACCCTTTCTTTGTTGTAACACCTGCTGATTCATTGTATTGGCTTTCTCTTGAGCAGTGGGCAATGAACCTGGTTGAGTTGGTAACAGTAATAGCTAAAATTTTCCAAAGTTAATCTCAACAACATTGCATATACCCAGGAGAGTCATAAAAACACAAGGATTTTTTTTAACTCTAAATAGATCATAGGCAAACATCTGAAAACCAAAGATAAAGAAATATTCTTTAAAAAGCAAGAGAAAATTGACAAACAAAACACAAGGAAATGATATAAACGTCATGCTAACTTCTCACAGAAATATAAGAGACCACAATTGGAAAGACTTCTTTAAAGTGCTAGAAAAGAAAATTGCCAGCTCAGAATTTTATATACCACAAAAAATACTCTTCAAAAATGATAGCAAAATAAAGCCATCTTCTGATAAATGAAAACTGAGAGAATCTGAAGCCAGCACAGTCACACTAAGCTAAATGCAAAAAGAAGTTCTTCAGGCTGAAGTTAAATGACACCAGATGGAAATATTGATCTATAAGAAGTGATAAAGAGGAGTGGAAACTGTAAATATGGAAGTAATTTTAAAAGATTATCAGTATCTCTTTTTAAAAACATTTTAAAAGTCTTTGGCTTTCTCAAGTATGAATAATGACAATGAACTGTGGCATTTATAACATATGTAGGAAAAAATATATGACAAAAATAGGACAAAATATGGAAGTGAATGTAAATGGCAATATATTCTATTATGAAGTTCTCACATTGACTATAAAGTTGCATAATATCAACTCAAATAACACTGTGGTAAGTTAAGGAAATATTTCAATTCCCTTAGAAAACACTAAGCATATAATACAGATTTCAATTTTTAAAAGTCTTAAGAGATGGAATGTAATAACATAAAATAATCAGTGCAAAAGAAAATAGGAAAGGAGAAATAAGAAAGAGAGAATAATTCAGAATAACTAGTAATACAATGAATTAAAATCTAATATAATCAATTCTGTCAAACATTACACTCCAGTCAAATGGTAGACATTGTCATCATGCTTGATAAAAAAGCAAGAGTTATTTTACACTCATTTTAAATATAAGACACAGGCTGAAATTAAAAAGAAGGAAAATGTACCACACAAAGATGTTTACTTAAATGATAAGTGGCAAAAAATGAGAGTCACACTCAATTGAGGTTTATTAAACTAAAATTTTGAGGACACTCCTGGGAAAAGCATAGCCAACAAAGTATCTGTTATGGACTGGGCTCTCTGTAGAAGAGGTTGAGAACCTTTCATTTGAAGGGAAAAATGGGGAGTCTACAGGAAAAGGGGAGGGATGAAGGAGGTGAGCACTGAAGCAATTGATGGTATTCTTGTGAAGTTCTCTGATGCTCAGTAAATATGAAACTGCCCTTATAAATTAATAAAGAGGGGCAAGGCAAGAACTGGAGTAAAGGCCCTAAAACTCTATGAAAGAACAGACCTCACTAAAAATAACAATAATTAGTCACTGTCCACAACTACTACTCTGGAGTCACATAGCAGATAGTTATAAAGATTCTTAACTCTCTCCATAGATAACATCACCCTTCCAAAACCTAAAGGAAGTTTCTTCAGTATCTCTCAGGTCCTACATTCTAGTGGCTGACCCACCCAGACTAGTGGATCATACCGAAAAATTAACTCAATTGAAATTGTGATCCCAATGAGAAAGGATACCCAGAAAAAGTGATGTCTAAGAGAACAGAGGTCTTCTCAAAGAGACTCCAAAGATACACCTGCGAGGTCCTCCCCATGGTGACTCAGCTCTTAGGAATTTGTAGAAACTTAACTTCCTGGGACCTGGAAACTAACATTTGCTTCTGCTTCTGTAAAAAAACCTAAAGTTCTGTAAAGGCCAGAGCCCACTTCTCCAGCTTAATTCAAACTAAGCAAGGGGAAAGGTATCCATGGGCCACAACTTTTTGACTGGGATAAAAAGGAAAAGACTGAGCCAGTCAGGGAGCGTGGCCATTTTGAACTCTTCTTTGTCCTCACTCCACCGGCTGGCATAAAGCCCTTCCTCTTTTAAACATGGTGTTCGGATGCTGTTTCTCTCCATGGAGCCTCATCTTCCTGCAACACCAGGAACAGAAGCATGATTTCTACACCCCTGCAATTTTGCCTGAACCTAGCCAATTGGCAAACCTAATTGCCAAGCTATCCTTAAAAACCCTGTCTCCTAAATATTCAGGGAGAAGGATTTGAGAAATTCCTTCCATCTCCCCACTTAACACTATGCAAAATTATACTTTTTTTCTGCTTTAAACCCTGATGTCTCAGTGTACTGGTGGTCAGCAAGCAAATGAACCTAGTTGGGCAGGCAACAAATATATAGAAGTGTTTTTTAAAGGCTGAAGAAAATAATAATTTTTTTACCCCTGAGTAAATTTCTTTGACTTACTTTTCAATCACTTTGGGCACGCAGAAATAATGCTGCTAGGTTGTCTAGGTGGGAATCCTGGGGGGAAAATTTGCATCTGTAGAGAATCTCTGTTAAACATAGCCAGGACCTGCCTTTTTGATCTGGGACAGGTTTGCTGAGAGTGTGACACTCTTAAAGTTCTGAATAAAGCCGTTTTCCTAAGGGCTGTTATCATGAGACTTATCTGCATAACAAGAGCACCATGCCAGCCAGCCTTCCTTTCTCCTACCCATACTCAGTCCACAAAAAAAAAACCGAAAAGAAAAGAAAGGAAAACCACCCTGTTTACCATTTTCTAAGTCTCTTCATTTCTTAAAAGACCCCTGTACTTCACTGGAGAGAGCATAACAGTGCTTGAATAACTCAATTCTTAGGCTCACTTCTCCCTTTTGGCATAATAAATTTGGGGAGTGTGAGGAGCCTAAACCATCCTCTACCTCCCCTCCCAGAACAAAAGTCCTACCTAGCCCCACCCCAAGTGTTCTGGGGAAAGACCACCCCCCCCCCATGCCCAGTCAACCCAGTCAAACAAGCCCCAACCCAGTCTCAGTGCAGCCAGTATCTTTGCCCACCTAGGTCTCAGTCCCTTTCATTAAACTTGGCCTGAACCTCTCCTGATCTCCTCTCTGGGCACACCACTGAACCCCTTTCAGGGGGTTTCTGAGATTTTGATTTTTCTTTTAGGAAGGGTAAGCACGAGAAAGCTGGTAGAAGTTGTATTATTCATGACAAGTATTAACAGAGATAAATAGGTACATTTCAGAGGAATAAAAAGGCCAATTCATCAAGACAGTTTCAGTCATAAATCTGTATTCACCTAATAACAAGCTTTCAATACTTGTGAAACAAAAATTTAAAGTAATGAAAGGAATTAGATAATTTTACAATCATTGTAGAAGATATTAACCCACACACACAATAATTAATAGAATAAGCAACCCAAAATACCAGTAAGCATATAGAGTATTTCAACAACACAGTCCACCAATTTAAATTGTATTTAAAGAACACTTCAAACAACTACAGAATACACACTTTTTAGCCCAGACTATTTTTTTAACTGATACATTGTAAATTATGCACATTTATGGAGTACAATTTGATGTTTTGATATGTATTTATGTTGTATAATGATTCAATTAGGGTAGTTAGTAGGTGAAGGTACTCATCACCTTATGCATTTAGCATTTCTTTGTAATGAGAACATTTAAAAGCCTCTCTTCTAACCATTTTGCAATATGCAATATTTTACTATTTGCCATAGGCACCCTACTATGCAATAGAATACCAAAATTTATACCTCCTGATTATAACTTCATAATGAAAGGGGTCTCTGAAAAGCCAGAAGGAGCCCCTATCTATTATTCAGAGGAACTCTCTGAATAGCAGGGGGCAGCCCTGAGGTAGACAGTTAGAAATCAACAAAGCATAGGGCCAGAGAAGATTAACATGGGAATGAATTTATCTAAAGACAGCTGGAAACAGAGGAACCAGAGGGCCTGGTGCTGGCAGAGAGGATCAAGAGAAGGTGGAGGAAGTCATCTTTTCTGTAGAATGAATGATGCTGTGTTTGAGGCTGATTTTAGAATCACAACAGGTATTGATCTTGCACCAGGGTCTTATCTCAAGTGCCAGCCAGAACCAGAGCAGGAAACTTTGGTGCTCCCCAAGAGCACTGGCTTTGAAGGATTGACTGGAAGGTGGAGAGAGGAGTTGCTGGGACTATGCAAATTAAGAAAGAATACCACAGTAAGATATTCTTCTAAGGGTAGCTATAGGTATATAAGAAGTAAAAAAGGTGATGAGTCCTTTCAGCCAGCCCTCTACTATAAAGCTTTGCCTTAACTTTCATAGAACTTCTTTATGTTTTTCAATAAACTCTGAATACTCTGACATGGTGTGTACTTTTTATTTCATCCTGGTTGTCTCATCTGCTCAGAAGGGGTGTGTCAACTGAAATTCTTTAGTCAGGGAACTCCCTGGAGTGGCTTGAAGGGCCTCTCCTGAAGATACGTGGATGGATGGCTATGTGGATGGGCCTGTGAAGGTGGCAAGGAGACTTTTTCCTGAGTCTCTTTCCACAAGGGATGGTCACTCATCCTACTCTGTTTTGGGGGCTCTGTTTTCATTAGTGGTGTATCTTTCAATTGTTTGTCTGACCACCCAAGAACCCGCTGTTTAAAGCTCCAGCACACTTTCAATAGTTTTCAACCAACCTTTCCCCATCCTCTTCTCTTCCCTCACCTCCCAAGCCTCTGGTAACCACTCTTCTTCTCTCTGCTTCTATGATATCAACACTTTTTAAGATCCCACATATGAGAGATCATGCAGTACTTATCTTTCTGTATCTGGCTTATTTCACTTAACACACTGTCCTCCATGTTGTTGCAAATTTTCTCATCTGCTATGGCTATACAGTATTCATCTATTGTTGGAGACCTAGGTTGATTCCAAACATGGATATTATAAATGGCACTCAATAGGTATGGGGCCACCAAAAATCTCTACAACATACTTTCATTTCCTTTGGTTTCCTACCTAATAGTGGTGAAAGCACATGTAGTAAGAATAAGATGAAGTCTGTCAGTCTGGGACAGACATGACACAGCTGTTCTGTCTGACCTTTACCCCCTGTCTCCCATTCTTACTGATTTGTAACTTTATCTTCCACCCTTAAGTAAAGTGACCAGACGTCTCACTTTTGGCGGGACAGTCCCAATTTTTAACAATTTGTCCCATGTCCTGTGGCGTTTTTAAAAAGTCTGGATTTTTGGAAAGAATGCACTACAATCTAGGGAAGGGCGGGACAACGGGAAAGGAATATACAGTTTTTGGCTGCTGAAAAGGTTAATGTAACTCCATTTGGGAATGAAGAGGTTAATGTAACTTCATTTGAAAATGAAAAGGCTAAATTCCCTACTCCCCTCCTGGGCAAGGTCGCCCAGGTGGACCAGCGCCCTACTCCTTTAAGCCACAGGCGCTGCCCTATACATAATTTTTTTTAAAGTTTTATATTTATGAATTGTACTTATGTTGAAATTTTTTAAAAAATTACAATACTATTTTTGCATTCTATGAAAATTTTTGTTGCTCCATATAGACCAAATTTTTAATCAAGAACACACCCCTCCTCTGCCCCACCCCGAATCAATGGTGTCCCACTTTACCAACGTTAAAATCTGGTCACCTTACCCTTAAGATACCTATCTTGAGTAGTTTAGGTGGACTAATTTAGGAGATTAAATTTTTCAATTGGAATGTTGTAATAGGTCACTGAGGTATGCTGATTATTATTTGAAATAGGGACTGGTGTGGTCTTTGCTTTGAACTTTTATGTGTAAAACTATAATTTTAGAAATGGAAGAACAGAACAGATTTGGAAAGGCTACTTTCAGGGTTCTTCAGAATCCCTACCTTTTGACGAATAAATTTTGGTGGACCTATGCCTAGCTCTGTATATTGGCTGACAGTGACAGGCAGCCAGACCCTCTTCATCCAGGAACAGTGGAATTGCTGGATCATATGATAGTTCCATTTTTAATTTTTTGAGAAACTTCCATACTGTAGTTCATAATGGCTGTACTAGTTTATAATCCAATCAACAGTGTATAATGTTCTCTTTTCTCCACATACTTACCCCAACATTTGTTTTCTTTTGTTTTTCTAATAATAGCCATTCTAATTGGTGGTTTTAAATTCAGTTTCCCTGATGATTAACAAAGGTGAGTATATCTTTTTTCCATGCCTATTGGACATTTGTCTTTTTTGAGAGATGTCTATTAAGATCTTTTGCCCATTTTCAATGGGGTGATTCTTTTTGCTGTTGAGTCATTTTTCTAAGTATAAGATCATATTGTTTGACTTCTTCCTTTCCAAGTTGGATGTCCTTTATTTCTTTCTTTTGACTAATGGCTCTGGCTGTGTCTTCCATGTTGGATAAAAATGGGCATATCAATCTTATTCCAGCTCTTAGAGCAATTGTTCCCAACCTTCCTAATGCCACAATTTATTTTCATTGTTAAAAAGGGGTTGCGGCCCATAGGTTGAGAAGCACTGTCTAAGAGAAAAGGCTTTCAATTTTTCCCTATTCAGTACAGGGTTAGTGTGGGTTTGCCTTTATTATTTTGAGCTATTTCTTTCTATACCCAGTTTGTAAAGAGTTTTTTTCATAAAGGGATGTTGAATTTTATTGCATGTTTTTAAGCATCTATTGAAATAATTGTATGGTTTTGTTCTTCGTTCTGTTCTTTTGATATTTTACATTTGTTGGTTTGTGTATGTTGAACAATATTTGCACTCCTAGGATGAATCCCACTTGATCATGGAGAATATATATATACACAATTTTTTTTTGAGACAGAGTCTCTGTTGCCCTGAACACAGTGCCTTGGCATCATAGCTCATAGCAACCTCAGACTCTTGGGCTTAAGTTATCCTCTTGCCTAAACCTCCTGAGAAGCTGGCATTACAGAAGCCTACCACCATGCCCAGCTAAGTTTTTTTCTATTTCTAGTAGAAATAGCCCTCTTGCTCAGGCTGGTCTTGAACTCCTGAGCTCAGGCGATCCACCAAATTTGGCCTCCCAAAGTGCTAGGATTACAGGTGTGAACCACCACACCAAGCCTGAGAATGAAATTTATAACATGTTGTTGAATTTGGTTTGTAGTATTTTGTTGAAAATTTTGCCTATATGTTCAATAGTGATGTTGGCCTATGGTTTTCTTTTTTGATTGTGTTTGGAGTGGCAAGGAGAAACTTACTCTTTTGCCCCATTAGTCCACTGAAAGATCAACTCACAAGTAAGGAAAATTAATAAGAGAAATGTTTATTTCCAAATACCATGCACTTGGGGAGAATCACAACAGCAATTACTCAGTGTCTCCATTATGGTTAGATGCCTTTTAGAAGGGAGGGGGGAAATGTGGAGTATACAGTATGCAACAAGTGGTTGTTAGAGAGGATGAATAGTTAAGGGGGACAGATTGACCTATAAATTAACCTGAGAGACAGGTATTGTGTTTTCAATGATTTGAGCCAAGTCTTCTAGCTTTGGGTGGTGGGAAGGAAGTCAGTTGCTGCCCCCTTTTGATCTTTTAATCAGCTCAGTCCATTTTTACTTCCATACATAGAGGAAAAACCCCTTCCAAAGGCTTTCTGATCTGGAATGGCCTTTAAATCAAAGTATTCTTTATACCAAGCAGTAATATTTTAGGGAGAAATTTACACAGCCCCTTCAATGTTCTTATCTAGTTTTGGTATAAGGGTAATGCTGGCCTCATAGAGTAAGTTAGGAATCATTTTTTCACATCAGTTTTTTAAAGAGTTTGAATAGAATTTATATTATTTCTTCCTTAATTGTTTGGTAAAATCCAGCAATAAAGGACTCATGGAGTCCTGAGCTTGATGGATACCCTTTTATTATGGTTTCAATTTCACTACTCATTATTGAGTTGCTGGGGTTTGTTTTTTGACTTTTTTTTTTTTTTTTTTTTTTTTTGGCCAGGGCTGGGTTTGAACCCACCACCTCCAGCATATGGAGCCAGAACCCTACTTCCTTGAGCCACAGGTGCCACCGGAGGTTTTTTATTTCTTCATTGTTGAAACTTGGTAGATTGTATGTGTCCAGAGGAATTCATTCATTTCTCCTAGGCTTTCAGTGTATATAATATTCCTGATAGTATCCAGTGATTCTTTATATTTCTATAGTATCATTTGTTACATCTTTTCCATTTCTGATTTTATTTATTTGCATCTTCTCTCTTTTCTTCTTAGTCTAACTAAAGTCATGCCATTTTCGTTATGTTTTCAAAAAAACAACTCTTTGTTTCATTGATCTTTTCTGGGCTTTTTGGTTTCAATTTCATTCATTTCTGCTTTATCTTTATTATTTTTTTCTTCTACAAATATGGGTTTGGTTTCTTCTTGCTGTTCTAGTTCCTGGAAGTACATAATTAGGTTACTTATATGTCTTCCTACTTTTTTGAGGTAGGTATTTATTGCTATAAACTTTCTTCTTAGTACTGCTTTTTCTGTATCCCATAGATTTTGGTATACTGTATTTCTATTTTCATGTGTTTCAATTTTTTTTAATTTTCCTAATTTCTTTATTGACTCACTGGTACATTCTGGAGCATGTTGTTTAGTTTCCCTGTGTTTGTATCTTTTTTTGGTTACTCTTGTTATTTATTTCTTGGTTACTTGTTATTTATTTCTACTTTTATTCTATTGTGGTCATAATAGGTAATTGATATGATTTTTACTTTTTTCTATTTGTTAAGACTTGTTTTGTGGCCTAGGATATGGCCTATTATAGAGAATATTCCATGTGCTGATGAAAAAAAATGTATATTCTACACCATATTGGTGAAAAGCTCTGTAAATGTCAGTTAGGCCTACTTAGTCTGGTATATAGTTTGATTCCAACATTTCTTTGTTAGTTTTCCATCTGGATGATCTGTCCATTACTGAGAACAGGGTATCAGAGTCTCCTATGATTAGTGTATTATAGTCTACCACATCTTTTAGAACTATTAATGTTTGGTTTATATACATGGGAGTTCCACTGTGGGGTGTTATATCCCTTTTTGATAAATTGTCCCCATTATCATTATACACGTATAGAGACATTCTTTGTCTCTTTTTACAGCATTTGACTTATAGTCTATATAATACAATAAAGAATTGAGTTCATTTACATTCAGTGTTATCATTGACAAATAAGGAGGAGGAAGAGACAGCAAAGATCACTTTCTCTCTTGCACAAACACACAGGAACAGCCATCTGAAGACATGGCAAGATTGTGCCATCTACAAATTGAGAGAGGCCCCATTAGAAACCAACACTGGTTACCTTGAACTTCCAGTCTCAGGTACTATGAGAAAATCAATTTATGTTCTCTAAGCCACCTACTCCATGTTATTCTGTTATGTTAGCTTATGCAGACTAGTCACAGCCTCTGATATCATTATCATCATTATTGAACATCCACAATAAATGTTTTTGGCTAGACAGAAGTTTTCATTCTTTCATTTATTTGTTCAACAAATGAATGTGCCTATTATGTACTTGACACATTGCAGGGCATTGTGACTTGAAGAGTGAGTAAGGCAAAGTTATTGCCCTCACAGAGATTCATTTTGGCAGGGGAGACCAAAACTAGATAAACAAGTAGCATATAACACCAGGTAGTGGTAAATGCTGTGAAGAAAAATAAAGCAGCCTGAGGATCAAGGGAGTGACTGGAGCTGCTGTTTGATACTGAATTGTTCATGCAGGTATTATACTGAATGACAGGAGACCAGTGAGCAGAAATTGGAATGAAGTAAAAGAGACAGCCTTAGAAATAACTAGAGGAAGAACTTCCAGGCAGAGGGCAGAGCATGTACAAAGGCTCAGAAATGGTAACATATTTGTCAAATTCAAGGACTAGCAGAGAGGCCAATGGTAGCAAGAGTTCAGAAAATGTGGGGTCCTGTGAGTCTCAGGAAGAATGCTGGTGTTTATTTTGAGAAACAGAAAGCTATTAAATGATTTGTGCAGTAAATAACTTGACTTATATTTAAAAGAGTCACTTTTGGCTGCTGGGCTCCTTCAAGGGGGAATGGGCTGGGAGGGAGTCAGGGGACGAAGTAAGGATCAATTGGGAAGTTGGCAGTTTATTGCAATAGACCTTGAGATGGGGCTCACAGTGGGATAGTGAAAAGAGAACAGACTGTAGATATATTAATATTTTTAAGAAGAAGAATCGAGTATTGGATCATAGAATATAATGTGAAGAAACAAGCCAAGGATAATCTCAGGGATGTGATATGGATGGAGCAAAAAGGCCCCTCGCAATACAACAAGAGCATCTGGATTTTTATTTTTTATCCTGCTTATAACCTGCCATACTACACCATGACCCCTCTGTGTGTTGGATGATAAATCTTTAAAGTGGGATTAACCACACCTGCCATGTCTTTAAGACCCATGTGAAGATCAAATCAAACTCAAAAGGCTGCAGCAGCACAGACTGCCAAAGGTTACCCTTTATTCATCCCCAAACACAGAACCTCTGTGAACTGCTCTTGCTGCCTCACTCTCTGCCTGGTCATTCCCCAGGATGCAGCAATGCACTAAGTCATAAACAATACTGACATAGAAACCATTGCTCTTTCTGGCAGTGGACAATATGTGGCATGCTATGAGTGATGACAGCCTGGCAACCAAGTTCATGTGGCTCAGGAGAGTGAGTCACTCACTTTCCTGTCATAGGCATCCCTGAAAGCCACCAAGGAAGCAGATCAGAGACTTTCCAGGTACATTGATCCTACCTCTAGCTGCCCCTTCAAAATGGCCATAGCACAGCATGCTGTGCTGATTCATTGTTGTGTGCCCCTGAACTATAGGGCAAGAAGTTTTGGCACTCCAGGAGAAAATTTGATTTCAGTTGCAGCAAAGCAGAAATGGTCCCTGCATTCCCTGTCCCTATTTTATTTTCTTCATACCCCTATCACCAACTGATACACAGTAGGTTTTATTTATTGGTTAATTGTCTGTTACTCTCACCTATAAAATATGAGCCCATTGAAGGCAGGGACCTCTTTGTCCCTCTGTCTACTGCTCCATTCTAAATGCTTGAAAAAGGACTTGATATTCAGTACAGACATAATAAATGTTGGATTAATTGACGGATAGTTTTTTGAAAAGGTCTTAGCCATTTTTGGAGATCACATACAAGATTGTCTTTCTTTTATAAAAATGTACAGACATTCAAAAAAATTTGGCACACAAATTCAGGAAGAGTACGAAAACTCTGAAATCCACCCACGAATCAGTTTCCTTAATTAAAAATTCATAGGATAATAGAGAAAGCCTGAACCAGCAGTCCCAGATTTTAGACTCTAATCCAGCTTCACCAATTCCTTACTTTATAGCTTTGAGCAAATCATTCTCACAATCTGGACCTCTCTTTCCTAATCTGTAAAATGTTGGGAATATATAAGGTGATTTATTATGTTCCTTTTAGACCTAACATTGTCAATTCTCTAGAGCTAGAGAAGCAACCTCCTCCAATCCAAATTTTTCACTGTGAAAATAGAAAACTTGAGTCTCTGAGGAAAGAAAGTACCAGATATTGCCCCCAGAATGATTCTGTTTTGATCTGGAATTTTTCCCATTACCCAAGACCATGTGTCTTCCTGCTCTTCCATTGATAAGATGTGGCTTCCAGTTCAAGGCTTATTCAATCAAGTTTTTTTATTGATTTGACCCAATTCTGGATCCATGGAAAGTTAGTCACCTATGATCAATCAGGGAGAAAAGGAAAGGCACAGCAATCTCCTCACCCAAAATTGGCCCCTATTTTTATTATCCCATTTTGTTGTATACATGTATTTCCTTATCAAAGAGGCTCATGCATGTGGTATGAATTTAAGGTCATGACCAGGTGGGAAAGGCTGGACTCATATAGAAGAAATTATTTTTAAGTAGGGAACATTCAAGAATCAATGCCAAGGGAGTGCCGAATTCATAGGAGGTACTCAGTTGTTTGAGAGAAGGATAACAAAAACTGTGCACTAGATCATCCACTGATGATCTGACACTGTTGTTTCTACATCTAACTTTCAGAATCTAGGAAGACCAGAGCATGGGGAAGATGCTTTTGATACTTTCCACTTTCCACTCTCCCCATATTTTCTGTCTGCCGTCTCCCATAGTTAAGACCCTGGAAGCCTGGACCACAACCAGCCTGTCTGATTTCCTGTCTATGGGTCTGATACTAATGATCCAGCCCAGCCTGCATAAAATAGTTTGTCCCTCTACCAACAGGGAGGAAGTGGCCTCTTTTCCATTCTCTTCTCTTTTCAAATAATAATCATGGTAAAAAGCACTGAAGTAACTTTCTGTAATTGTATTCAAAGAGAATAATTGAAAAAGAAGGATCTGTCTTCATAGCCAGGTAACAGTGGGGACAGGCAGTTACATGGGAAGATGCAATAGCTTCATTATTGCATTAGTTTCCTGTGGCTGCTATAACTAATTACCAAAATTGGTGGCTTAAAACAATGAAATTGTATTTTTTTCACAGTTCTAGAGACCAGATATTTGAAATCAGCTTCATTGAGCTGAAATCAATGTTGCAAAGCCACACTTCCTCTGGAGGTTCTAGGGGACAAGCTGTTCCTTGCCTCCCTCAGCCCCTGGTGGCTGCTGCCATTCCTTGGCTTGTGTTTGCATCACTCCAGTCTTTGCCTCAGTGGCCATATAGCCTCCTCCTCTTCTGTGTGTTGAAATTTCCTCTGCCTGACTCTCATAAGGACACTGGTGAATGAATTTAGGGACACCCAGATATTTCAGACTGTTCTTACATAAAGATTCTTAATCACATCTACAAAGCCTCACCACCATTCTCTACCCAAATAAGGTAACATTTGCAAATTCTAGGAATTGAGATGTAGACATATTTTCTGGGGAGGGGGACATTTTTAAACCCAGCACAGTTACATTCAGAGATCCTCACCCAGGACAGCTCTCCTAAACAGTAATACTCCTGTCCCCACTGTTACCTGGATATGAAAATAGATTCTTCTTTTTCAATTATTCCCTTTGAATATAATTACAGAAAGTTACTTCGGTGCTTACCATGGTTATTACTATTTGGAAAGGGGCTAAATAAGAGAAGAGAATGGAGAAGAGGCCACTTCCTCCCTGTTGGTAGAGGGAGAAACTAGTTGATGCAGGCTGGGCTGGATCATTAGTCTCAGATGCATAGACAGGTTGTCAGACAGGCTGGGTAAATGATAGCTAAAATAAAGTTTGTGAATAGAGCATAGCAGGAAAAGCATGAGCCATTGTCCTCAGAGTTGAAAGTAAGAGGCCCAAAAAGACACTGGGCAAAACCAGAAACAGAAAGGTGGTAAAGGGCTTTGGAGCCAATTTTTAGAGACTTCAGTGGCTTTGCATGATGTATCCAGTTAGTTCTGCATTGTCAACACCTCTTTATATCAAGGAACCCAAATCTTAGACCAGGCTCATTCCCTGGGGAGGACAAGTGGCCAATGTGGGGCCAGCCTTACCTGAATGCCCTGGCCGCCAGCAGCTCAATGGGAATCTGCGAAGATGCCTAGCATTTGCCTCTCAGGAGACAGAATAGAGAAAAGAAGCACTAGGGAAGATGCCTTTAAGTCTGCCTTGACAGCACTATTAGTGCCTGGAAGTGAGAAATGTATTAAAAAAATTGTAGATGAAATTAAAAAATCTTCAAAGCCAAAAGGTACCCCATATTTGTGGCCTTGCATTAAATGCAATGCATTCGCTGTGCAGAGTACCATAATTGGCTAAGAAATCACACAGCTGGGGCTTTCACTCAGCCCAGGGAGATGGAAACGACTTGTAGTCCTTGTAAACACAGAAGTTTTTCATGCTTCTCCCCAGGGTAACCTGAGTATTTGCTCCCACACAGAGCACATGACTGCCCCAATTTGTTCTTTTTTGCATTCCTCAGGAGACAGGACACCCCTGGAAAATATGCTTCTCTTATAAAAGCCACATGTATCTTCCTGCTGGCCTCCTCCAAAGACTTCTTACCACTTTCTCTCTCTCAGCTGTCTGCTCCTCTGAATCACACTGCCAATAGCCAACAAGGCCCACACCATTTTGTCCCTGAGTTACTAAAATAAATTTCTCATTGATCTCCCTTCTCCTCTCCCACCCTCTCGCATTGTGCACATCCTGTAGTTATGTATCAGTCTCATCATATGGTGACACCCTAGGGAGGACCCCCATTGCCATCCACCACAGTTCTGGGGGTAGTGTCTAACAGCTGTCAGGCCTATCTCTAAGTATCATAACATGAAAAAGACTCATGCTGGTGAAGACTGCAAACAATGTACTGATTTTATATATTAGACCAAATTCAAAGATATACTTATTAAAAAATTAAGTCATTAACTCAACTTTTTTTATTGTTGTTGTTGCAATTTGGCCAGAGCCGAGTTTGAACCTGCCACCCTGGTATGTGGGGCCAGCGCCCTACCCACTGACCCACAGGTGCCACCTTCATTGACTCATCTTGATACACATTCTCAAGTTAGAGAAAAATGGGTGAGTTGTTTAGCCAACAAAATGGAATTTCATGGCTATGAATAGGCCATGACTCTTGGCTTCCTATTTGTACATTTCAAGGTAATTATAAATTACTAGAATGTTATAAATTTGATTTTACAGTGATTTTCATTTTTGGGAGTTTCACTCACATAGTAAACTCACATATTTTAGAGGTTTTGCTCACATAGTATATATAGTTGCCCCATGTATATATTAAGCTTCTGTTTGTTATCTCATCTTGTAAGAATAGTTTGAAGAACTTTCCCCTAATTTAAATAATAAGTTTGGGGGCTTGGCGCCTGTGGCTCAAGTGGCTAAGGCACCAGCCACATATACCTAAGGTGGCGGGTTGGAATCCAGCCTGGGCCTGCCAAACAACAATAATGGCTGCAACCAAAAAATAGCCAGGCATTGTGGCGGGCGCCTGTGGTCCCAACTACTTGGGAGGCAGAGGCAGGAGACTCGCTTGAGCCCAGGAGTTGGAGGTTGCTGTGAGCTGTGATGCC
>NW_003852398.1:22457863-22459785 GCF_000181295.1 Otolemur garnettii | reverse complement strand
AAAAAAAAAAAATAACAATAATAAGTTTGGGATAGTAAGTATAGGAAAGAAAGAAGTCCAAAACAATTTAGATAAATGTTAATTTACTGAAACCCCCCTTAGTAAATGCTCAGGAGGGACTATTGCCCATGTGAAGCTACTAGTGATAGAGAAATTCACTACAGCTTTGAAGAGAAGCCTCAAACCACAAGTCACAAGGTCATCATAAGGCAGGTATAGACATAATTTAGCTGTTTCTCACGTCAGCAAATCTACATAGCAGGCTCAACACAGGATTTATGCTTCAATGGCTAACAAATCTCCTGAACATGCTGAGAAGGTCAGCTAATTTCTAATCAGAAAAACGCCAGAGACAACTGAGAAAAGAGTAAGCAGTCTATTTTCCTCCTCATTTTACATACATAAGAACACTATAAGAAATATCCAGCATCAGCAAAGCTATCATGGCATCAAATGCAAAGCGATGATGGAAATAAAATTTACAATAATATATACACTTTAAGGATATATCAAAACTGGCAAATTCTATAGATTTTATTATTTAACAACATAATATAACAGAATTTATATGTTGCCCATTCTTTCATAGAACATTCTTGCTTTTACAGAAGTAGAATGTGAAAAACCAAAACTCCATTTCTAAGATAAAATTTAATTATAAAATGATTAAATTAGTTGATTTTTCTTTTCAATGGTGATGTTTCATGAACTTTAAGTGGTTCATTTTCTTGCTTGGATGCTTGTTAAATTCCTTCATGAATACCAAAAGGTATTATGTTACTTAAATGCTTTATTTCCCTGAAAATGTGAGTTTTTGTCTGCTGGGTAGGGGACAAGTTGAGGGGCATATCAAAGTCTACACATGCTTATGACAGTGTGTTATACATGTAAATATCAAAAGTCATATATATTATCTCATCAAATAAAATAGTAGAGAACTGCTGATGGGTTTTTCACTGTCAAGTCTCAATCACTCTTTTCAGTCTTAGTACCCCTATTCACCAACAGGCACCATTGCATCATCTAAATTGCTCACAGCCCACAGAAAGCACCTTGTTCCTTACATCTCTGGCTTTGTACCTGGCTCTCCTCTCCTCCACCTGGAAAGTCCTTCCTGTTCCCCTCTACACCTAGCTGAGGCCCTGCCTCTCCCATGAAGCCTCCTCTGGGACCAATCCCCCTCCTTTACTATACATAAAGGGGAGGCAGGAGGAGAAAGCATATTTAAAATGCTGGGCCACTCCCTTAAGAATCTAACTCAGTCTAAGAATCTTCATCTTAATACCTCAATAGGTCTGAGGGGAGTGAAGGTGGTTCAAAAAATATTTAAGAGATACTGCAGGGATTTCACTGGTGATCTTGCCCTCTGATGAACACTTACAAACACCCACCCAATTAAACCTCATTCTATCCAGTACCATATTGTGGCCCCAACTGAATTACCTTCCTCCTTTGAATCTGCCAGGACCTGGAACATGTACAGTAAACAAAATATGATGTTGATGGATACTCTACACGACCTAACACACCAAACCTGATAGAGGGCTTCAGGCATGGAATCTCCTCTTCCCACACGCCATGACATGCCTCCTCCTTTCCTCATGCTCTGAGCATAGTTCATTCCCACTACAGATCCTCATAGCAGCTCTGCAGCCAGCATAGAAAGGAGACAGACCCCTCAGCTAGAGAAATTGAGGATAGATTTAATGATAACGGCACTCTGATGGCTGAATGTTAATGTCCAGTTGATTTCCCTAAAGGTAGAACACACAAAAAGGTACTACATTTTCCAGAAAGAGTAATTTAGATTAAATATATGAAACACATATCCAACTAGAATGCGATTTAGGCTAGAATGGGATGTGGAGGCACATTCTGTCTCTGGAGGCTCAGAGAGTATTAGAGCTGGGAGGAAAACTAGC
>NW_003852398.1:22457411-22457843 GCF_000181295.1 Otolemur garnettii | reverse complement strand
ATCCAACTAGAATGCGATTTAGGCTAGAATGGGATGTGGAGGCACATTCTGTCTCTGGAGGCTCAGAGAGTATTAGAGCTGGGAGGAAAACTAGCAGTCTATCCATATGTGCACAGCAGCCCTCTTGCTATTAGGGAAAATGAGTATGTCTCTTGCTATCCCAAGCTAGCTTCTCTCCAGGTGTCCTGGAACTACTACCATCTTTGACTTCTGGGACTTTGACTATCAGAAATGCCCTTGTTCATGCTTTTTAAAAATTAAGTGAATTTTCTTAGTAAGAAAAATATACAAATTCTTTTTTTCTGTTGGACAGAAATCAGCAGTCTTCTTCCAGCTCCCGTAAGGATAGAGAGGAACAGCCTGACCACAAAGCCACTCAGGGAAAGTTGAGCTGAAAGATGGGTCCACAAGATAGCAAACATGACCTGGATC